>NW_016107343.1:3218871-3264658 GCF_001604975.1 Cebus imitator | reverse complement strand
CAGTGTTCAAAGATTAGTACCAAAAAAAAAAAAAAAAAAAAAAAAGGGCACAGCCAAAATGTCGTTTGCATTTAAGCTTCAGACTGTGTTCTAAAACTGCCTCTTTGACATCTCAGTCCAGATGTTCCACACACAGTTACCTCAAATATGAATGAGAAAACTGCAATTATTTTAGTGTCTGTATTCATGATCTCATATAATCCTCCCTGTCACCCTATAAAGTTACCACTGTTGCCCCATTTTACTGAAGAGAAAGTGGAGAGGACACTACTACGTGCCTTGTCCAAGAAACACAAATGGTAAGTATCAGAACCAGGATCTAAACCAGGTCTATGTTCAAAACCCATAGTTTTAAACACTTACCTGTATTTTCCTAAAATTCAAGATGTCTAAAATTGAACTTAACATCTGTTCTTCCCACACCTCCCTGTATCCTATGTTTCCTATCCTGATGAAGGGTACAACTATCCATCCAATGAGTTAAGTAAACCTGGGAGTCTGCCTAGAGAATTTCCTCCTTTGCTGTCATCTCCCCTTATACTAGCTATAGGTCCTGCCTGTCCTCATTTTACAAATGAGGAAAGTAGACTTAACATGATATAACAGCCCCTTAATTGTTTCATTCACTACTAGCCTCATTCCTTGTAATGCATCCTTAATACTGCTTCTAGAGGAATCTTCCTAAAATACACCTTAGATGTCACTTTCTTGCTCAAACCTTTAAATGTTTTTCTTGGCACCTTAAAGGTGAAGCTTATGCTCTTTCAGTGTGGCCTGCAGTGTCCTTCATGCTTGGCCTCTATCTTTCTCTCAAGCTTATTTCTTGCTGGCTCTCCACACCGTTGTTCTTGCTTTGGGACTACTAAAGGAGATGTATCCTAGATGCACTGCACTGTCGCATGCCTCAGTGCTTTTTGTATGCTACCTCCTCTACCTGAAGCACCTTAATCTGGTTGGCTAGTTCCTAGACATCTCTTAAGATTCACCTCAAGCACTGCATTCTGCAAGGAAACTTCCGTGATTACTGAGGCTGGTTAGGTTATCTTTTCTTTATACCCTTCTTCTGTATTTCCGTAAGGGCTATTCCTAACTTATCTTCTTCCTTCCTATCAAACAGACTTCTCTGAATGACTTGAGTCTCTTCTGTATGCCCACTACACATTTTATTCAACTTGTTTCCACCAACAGAAATGTCCTATCCTCGTACCTTCCATGTCAGCATATTTAAATCCTATGCATATGTAAAGACCGAAGTCCAGAGTTTTTAAGTCTTACATAATTTCCCAGCTTGAATATGTTTTCCTTTCAAATTCTGTTACAATTTCTCTAACCATTCCATGACATTTAACATTTTTTTACACAATTTGATTTCTAATATGTATATATCCTATCTTTTTCATTTGCTATGAATACTGGTTGTTGGGATACAGAATATGCCAAGGCCTTCGTGCCTATGAATTTAATTTAGTGGTGGTCTCATTATCAGCTTTTTTAGGGCTATAGTTCTTAGTTGAAGTTGTTTGTTCTCCCATAATGGATAAAGAGCTCTCAACGTTCCTGACTCTTTTGTATCTTGAAGGAATGACTTCTAGTGTGTTTGTTCATACTTGGTTGTTGGGCAATCATTGGAGAGATTTAGACTAGCAGCCCAGATAAGAGAATCTCCTTCCATTATTTAATCACTTCACAGTCCTGGGATAGCTGGACTTTGAGTCATTGCTGAGGCTATATTGTCACTTTAGAGTTGAAGCAACAAACCAAGAAACTTATCTCTGAGGTCACCTGTTCCTCTTCACCTCAGCTTTCATGAGAGGCTTGTCTTAAAACTGAGATATATATTCTTTAAAAAAGGCATGGTGAACATAGGGAAATTTAAACCTCAGGGTAACAGTTTTCCTTGTACAGTAATAAAGATGTATGTGGAGTCAGTGGCCACAAGATCAAAAATAGATCACAGTAATCGGACCAAACCTGAGAAATGGCTTGTTGCTGTGTTTTAAAAAAATGACATGGGTAAGGCAGTCTGTTTTGTGGCGATGCTTCCACTATTTGTGTGACTATACAGTCAATTTGAAACAGGACTGGCAAAGTTAAGCTTATAAAGTTAATTGCCTACAACTGATCTAGTTTTAAACAGAAAGTAGGTTTCCTTTTGGTCTTGTGTAGAAGAGGGGAGAGATTTCATGTGTAGGCAGAGAGACAGAGAATATGTGTTTCCTAACATTACCTTTTAATTTAGGAGAAGTTTGGAGTTTATTCTTTCCTGTGAATATAGAGGTGGAACCACTCTAACCAGAGTTTATTGCTGTAATATTTTTAAAATGCATTTGTAACACTGATGTATCTGTGACCTTGTGAAGGAGCTTTTGAGAAGTGGGGGTGGCAGGCCCTTTTTCTCACTGTCATAAGTGATGCCTACTCAATAACTCTAACTTCCTGACAGTATTGGGAGGGGGACGAGGGCCTCTCATAACTTTGTTTTTGTATGGCGTAGTTCTAACGTGTTTCCTTCATAGTCACATCCATCCATTTAGAGTTTCTTTTTCCCTGCCTAAGGCTTGCATCCAGCCTAGTCTGTGTTTGGTACTTTAAATGCTTTGAATTATGGAGAATTGTAGTATTTTATCCATGCTTCCCTTGTAGTTTATAGCTCTATATTGTCTTAGGTTACACAGCTTGCATTTCTTAGGCATTGTAAGTGGATTATTGCAATTAGTTGAAGTTTTGAGTGGAATGCTATGTTTTCCTTGATTTCTACCAAGTGCGGTATTCTCTTTCTTGGTAGTTTTTGATTTTTTTCTTTCAGGGATTGCCTTTTAAAAGACCTTTTAAGTTAGAGGCATTAACCTTTCTTTCCACCGTAATTCTCAGCAGATATATCTTTTTCAGCATGACCTACTATCAAGTAAATAATGATTTGATGGCAATATTCAAGAAAAATTATATCTTTGAAATACAAATTTTTGTCAGCTTCTTAATGTATAGTATATGACTGGTGTTATCCAAGAAGAAGAAAAGATTAATCAATCTCTTCTAGAATTAGATGGCTAATGCTTCAAGCATCCAATTTAAAAACGATTACACATAGGTCCTGTTGGCAGAATTGCCTATGTCATTATTCTGGTCATTTGTACAAAAACAAGTTGATGATTCTTTAAATAACCACTGTTCAGTTTTCTTTTCCTTTTGAATTATTATTCCTCAAGTATTATATTCCATTCATGAAACAGCATGAATCAGATCTAGAAAGTTAGAATTTCAGTATAGAAATTCAGTAGCAGAACTTTTCTTCACCTTTTTTAACCAAAAATGTTCTCCCGTTTTCATATTAATTTACCTGTGATTACATCTCTTTATTCTTGTTTCATAAGGGGAGTGCATAGAGTTATATTTTAATAGAATATGTTTCAAGGTTTTAGGATTTTTTAAAACGAGGTCATCACCTTCAAGATTTTGACCTGAACTTTTCATGAACTAAAGGAGCAAGAAAAGAATAATTTTTTTAAAAGATGAATATATAATGTACTTATAATGGAATAACTGATCGAAGTTAAATTCATTTGTTAACATTTATCTGCTGCTAGTTCCCAAAGCACTCTGCCATTTAACAAGAGAAACTCCATGTTTATATATTGGATCTCGCCCATAAGATTCTCTTTGAAAAAAGTGTTTTAGTTTTTTAAAAAAAGGTTTAAAAACCACTGGCCTTAACAGAATCTTTCAAGTTCCAAACAACAAGGCTGGAGCAAATAAAGCCTGGTTTACAAGGAGAGCACATCAGGGCTAAGGACAAACCCATAGGCAGTAGCAAAGAATGCTGATTTGCCTGACCTTTCCTCTCTTCGTATTCTCCTTGGGGTCCTGGAAGGTGTGGCTGTGGCCAGAGCAGGGAACTTGTTCAGGATCTGGGATTTCAGATCACTGGCATCTCTATCTTTCCATTAGAGGGATATAAAAGAGGGAGCTAGCCTGGAGTTGGGATGTCTAGAAGGCTTTCCATTTAAACAAAGTTTTGAAAATATGGGAATGATCGCTACTGAGAGGTGAGAAGGAAGGCCATTGCATGTTGAGGAGAACCACATGAATAAAGGCTTACAGGTAGGAAAGCTAAAATGGCTAGTGAGAGATGGGGTTAGCAACAGATAGTTTGGGGTCAGATTGTGGACAAACTTTGAGTGTTAGGTTTAAAATAAATTCAAGGCCAGGCACTATGGCTCATGCCTATAATCCCAGCACTTTGGGAGGCTTAGGTGGGAGGATTGCTTGAGCCCAGGAGCTTGAGACCAGCCTGGGCAACATAGTGAGACCCCATCTCTACAAGAAATAAAAAAATTGCATGGTGGTATACAACTGTAGTCCTAACTACTTGGGAAGCTGAGGTGGGACATTTGCTTGAGGGGAGGAAGTAGGAGCTACAATAAGCTGTGATCATACCACTGCACTCCAGCCTGGGCAACAGAATGAGACCCTGTCCCAAAAAATAAATAAATTCAAGAGATCACTGGGGAGTCTTAAATTTTTTGAACAGTGAAGTAACATCATAACATCATTATGCTTTTTTCAGGTATTTAGTATTGGTTCTTTAGAAATATGAATCTTGCAATGATAAGAAATTGAGAGGTTCATGAGTCCTGCAATGATTAGAAATTGAGAGGTTCTTCCATTAGAAATTGAGAGATTAGTTAGGAGTATTATAGTTCAAGTAAGACAACAAAAACTCGAATTAGGGCAGTGAAGGAAGAATGGAGGTAGAATTCTCCTTCATTAATGGCCAACTGGAAATGGGGATTGAGGGAAAACAAATAATAGAAATGAAGGTGTGCTTTGATTTTGGACTTGAGTGACTAGGATAATGGCCACTCTAATGAAGAAAAATAGAAATGTTATGTGTGGGTTTAGTAAGGGAATGCAATGAACTTGGTTTTGGATATGTTAAACTTGAGCTATCATTGGAACATTCAGGTATAAATATTTAGAAAGCAGTTTGAAATAGGAGTTTAATAGAAAAGTTGAGAGTAGCACTACAGATACAGATTTGAAAGTCATCTGCAGAGAGATGTGTCTTAGTCATTTTCACACTGCTGGTAAAGACATACCCAAGACTGGGTAATTTATGTAAAGAAAAAGAGACTTAATGGATTCACAATTCCATGTGACTGGAGAGGCCTCACAATCATGGTAGAAGGCAAAAGGCACATCTTACATTGTGTCTTTACCATGGTATAGGGAATTACAGAGAACCAGTTCAGCCTGTCTATATGAAGGCCAAGTGAAAGGGATTTCCCCTTATAAACCACCAGATTTTGTGGGACTTTTTCACTGCCATGTGAACAGTATGGGGGAACCACTCTCATGATTCAGTTGTCTCCCACCAGGTCCCTTCCACACCATGTGGGAATTGGAAGCTACAATTCAAGATGAGATTTGGGTGGGGACACAGCCAAACCATCTCAAGATGATAGCAAAAGTTTTACATTATGCTTTTATTCAGTTAATAGTTTAATGTACATTTATTGAAAGGTCCAGTGTGCCAATCATTGTGTTAGGTGCTAGAGACAGGCAGAAGTGTATGAGAGATCCTTAAGGGGTGCTGCAGAGAGGTTGAATTTTAAGGAAGGTGTGTTGGTGACAAGATAAAGAGCCTGTGTTGAATGCCAGAAGGACTAGTCAGAGGACTAGAGGTTAAAGTTATGAAAGAAGAAGGGAGTCAGTACTAGGTGGAAGATGGGCAGGGTTGGTATAGGGTGGAAGCCTGTTAAGACCAAGGTGCAGAAGAGTCATTGAAGGTGAGAGTATTGTCTTGAAAGTGAATGAACTCCGGGAAGGAGGTTATTTAAGCAAATTGATTCAACTTAAAGTGAATAGCAGAACCAGATTCCAGGTTTTTATATTTGAGTTCATTTCTCATTGTAGTATACCAGTATGCCAAATTGTGTCTTTACCATGGTATAAGGAACTACAGAGAACCAGTTCAGCTTGTCCATATTACTTAAAATGTTTAATTAAGATTCTTGAAGTTGTTGAATAAAGAGAACATTAATGAGCCTCATAACTATCCTTATATTTCATGTGACCAATGGCAGCTTTGGCAGGCTTAAGCATGGAGGGACATTAGATGGAAGCTGTTTTTCTGGACGTGTGCTGCTTTAACAAGCACCACCAGAGAACAAAAACAAATCCTAGTGTTGCACAGGGAGCACTTTCTGGATGGCAGGAAGAATCTAGGTCAGCTTAACGGCAACTCCTATTCTTTAGGTAGATTAATGTTTGCCCCCTGGTTTTCAGCATGCTGCTGTACGACATCTAGAAAGACTGTGCATGGTTCCTTAGCACATATTAATAGGGGGTCACAAATGAAATTGATGTGTGGGAGCCTTTTGATTTACAGTTGAATAGAGAGAGTATAGCTCAGACCTAATATGGCAACATGGTGAGTTGTAGTCTGCATTTCCTTAACTCCTTGATGTAAAGGATACATCCTCGTGGACATTTTGCATATTACCTTTAGGAGATGACTGGTCTCCTATAGGTAGGATGACCAGAAAGTGCTCAGTTGAGCAGCAGAGCTCTGGAACCTGGGCTGGCTAGTCTGGCATCCTTTTTCCGACTATGCTGCCAGTGCTGTCTAATAGAACTTTTGCGATGATGGAAATATTCCATATCTGTGCTGTTCAGTATAGTAATCACTAGTCACATGTGACTGTATAGTACTTGAAATGTGGCTAGTGTGACTAAGGAGCTGAATTTTTAGTATTGTTTAATTAAATTAATTTATAGGTAAGTAGCCATGTGTGGTTATCGGCTACCATATAGGACAGCATAGCTCTAGACTAAAAAACATTTAAAAATCCAAATTCTCATGCTCATTGGTATTTTTAACTAGTGAGAGGAGGTTGGAAGAGGGTTGAGTTATATTGATATTCACTCCAAATTTAGTAGGTTTATATTGAACATTGGACTGAGCTATTGTGGATTTGTGAATTTTTCTCGACTCTTCTCTTTTCATGTCTAAAAGCCTCTGGAATATCTTAATTGTCCTTTTCTCATTTGAAGAATTATCCCTTTTGGCCTTAGATGGGTGTAGCTCATCTAGTGCATAGATTAATAGCTCTGTCTTTGTCCTTAGGAAGGTAAATCTTGAAGGCTGCTGTCACATGACTGTACTGCCGTATGCCAATTCCTTGTTATTTTATTTTATTTTATTTTTTTGTGATGCTGAAAGTGAGTGAAATGTGAAAAAAACATTATTCATTTTAAATAGTTTTGACTGCCAGGTTAATGCGACTCTTAAGCGGAGCTTCATGAGGTCTGGCCATAGTAACTGCTTTTAACTTGATTTAAAGTGCTTAAACATTCTGAATTGCTTCACCTAATCTTTTTATACTGAACATACAATTTTCAGGCTCTTTTTTATTTTCAAATCCATAACTGACAGCTGCTCAACACCCCATTCAAATAGTTTTAAGAGTTTTAGAGAAAAGTTGGGACAGACTGGATTACTGACATCAGTTGGATTGAGATATTGTGGATTTAAAGATGATTGAGAAGGAGAGGGAAAATATGAAATAATTATTACATGTTCGCTGTTTGCCCAATGACAGTGATTTGAAGCCTAATAACTAACAAAACTGAAAGGTAGCAGAAGGACATTTGAATTAACTTTCAAATTTTAATATAAGGAATGAGCATTTTCTTTGAAAAAAAATTTTCATGTGTAGTCCTATTTGTTATATTTTAAAAAATACTAATGTACAGAAATTCATATATGCCCAAACCTTACTACAACCTTTTTCTTGACATGTATCTCCCAGATTCTATGAGATTGTCAGCTCCTTAAAGGAGCTAACTCTTTAGGGGACTCCATGATGTCTAGTGCACAGCAAATATTTTCCAAACAGAATTAACCATTTTAGAAGAGAAACACTGTTATAAGATCTTCCACCTCTACTTCCAATGACAAATGAAATCATCCTGTGACTCAACTCAAGAAGGCTCTGGGGTACAGTGAATATAGAGAAGCTTCAGGAAATATTGTTTGAGAGTTAAAATTAGTGTGACTAAATTTTGTCTTCATCCTTTTGAGAAAATGCATGCAGGTCTGTGTGCATTTTTTTTCATCCTTTTGAGAAAATGCATCAGGTCTGTGTGCATGTTTGAGTGAGTGTATGTCACCTACTATGTGCTAGACACTGTGGTAAGCACTAGGTTTATAAAGATGAATTATATAGGCTGTCTTCCCTCAAGGAACTTAGATTTTTTTGCAGGAAACAGTAAAAATAACAATGCTATGTGCCAAGAACCATGATAGACATAGTTTGGGAGTGCTGTGGAAGCAAAGAAGAGGAATGTCTAACTCACTATGGAGACTTAGAGTCAGGAAAGACTTCTGGGGGTCTCTTGAGTTGAGTCTTGAAAGATAAGTAGGAGATAGCCAGATAGACAATATTAGAGGAATTTTTCCAGGTAGAGAGATAAGGTGCCGAAAAACAAAAGCATGGGAGATTCTGGGAACTGCAAATAGTTTGCTATGGCTGAGGGGAAGAGCAAACTACTTGCAGTTCCCAGAAGGAGCACCAAAATGTGAAGCTGGAGAGGGTACACACAGTTGTCAAATCGTATAGGACCAACTTGGTAATAATGAGAAGTCTGGGCTTTATTCCATAGAGAGTGTCAATGAGGGGAGCAGAGAGGGTGTGGAACGGATCCAGAGGATTAGAGACCGATGGTAGGAGAGCAGTTAGGGAGCAGCTGTGGAAGGCCAGCTGAAATTTTGAGGGCCAGAACCCAGGTACTTGCTATGCAGCTTGGGAGGAAGCTGGCTTCAGGATATGTTTAGGAAAGTAGAATTTCATAACTGATCGAGGGAGTGGGAAGAAGGGGAGTCTGGGTTAATGGTTAGGTTCTGGCTTGGCTGCCTAAGTGGTTGATGGGTGCAGTAACTAAGATAGGAAGTTTAGAAGGTAGACAGTGTTGTGTTTAATGAGGATGGGCTTGACCCTGCAGACCCTTCACATTCAGGTGAAGATACCCAGTAGCACCCTGTGGTATTCATTTGGAGACGTGGCCATGGATGAGATATCCTAAGAAGAATGTATATGGAAGAGGAAGAAAAGCTAATGACAGAACGTCAGGAACATCAACAATTAAAGGTAGGCAGGAGAAGATGAACTAGTGAGAGGAGTGAAGAAGGGGCTATCAGAGACTAGGGAAAGCCAGGAAAGTCTTTTGTTTTGGCATCTAAGAAAGTGAGTGAGCCACAGTGTCAAATGCTACAGGGAGGTCAGATAAGATAAGGGAGGCCATCATGGCTATAGCACTTAGGTATTCACAGGGGAACTCTGCCTTATAATTTCAGAGCAGCAGTGAATGTAGAAACCAGATGGCAGTGTGTTGAGCAAATGGAAGTGCAGAATAGGAAGCCTGACTGTAGACACGTATTTTAAGGGCTTGACTGGGGAAAGTAAGATGAGGGAGAGTCGTCTGGAAATAAGGAGATGTAGGACTTAAGAGAAATTTTACAATATGTATTTTTTTGAATTATGGAGGTATGAGAAGATTTATATATATCATAAAATAAGAGATATTACAGAGGGAGATGAAAAATAGAGAAGTGAGAATTGATCACTGACCATCAAGGACCACGTTGGGGCTCAGGAGGAGGCATTTGCTAAGAGGAGTCGGGGGAGGAGACCATTTTTTTCTTCCTAGGTGGAGATATCGGCAAGGCTTAAGAAAGAGGGTTGGTGTAGACAAGATTGCACCCCACGGGGCTGAGGACAGGAAGAAAGGAGAACCTCCTTGGGAAAGTAGGATCCCACGCTCTACCTGCTGATGGGGAGATGGAGCTGGGCAGGGTGGGAAACTGGGAAGATTTGAAATATTCTCTGTCCACGGGAACTCAGAAATTCTAGGGAGCACCCAGCTGAGGCTGGAAACATCATGTTGTAGTGACCCCAGGGTGCTGATTGTCCTCGCCTGAGCAGCAGACTGAATGTCCCTCTTCCCAGAGACTCTGGTTCTGAGATGTACTTGATACCTTCCTTCCGTTTCAGAGGGAAGGCAGGCCTCTAATATTGTCTATTATGGAAATTTAGAGCTGAAGGGGACTTGAGAGATCACCTAGAACTCCCTCATCTTGTAAATGAGGAGACCAGCTCAGAAAAGAGAAGTGACTTATTCAAGTGGATCCAAAGCCAGGGCTGATCCCAGGCCTGACTTGTAGCTGAGGGTTTTCTTTTTTGTTCCCTTGCTACCTCCTTGATAAGGATTATTAGTAAATCCCATTCATTGTAAAATGCTCTTAATTTCCTATTTTGTACACTGAAAATTCTACACCATTTTCTTTCTCTTCCAGTTTTTTGTTTTGTTTTGTTTTTCTTCCTTGCCGAGTTCAAGCAGATGTAACAGTATTCTAGGATGCTAAAAATAGACTTAACATGTCTTTTCTTAAGATGAGGTGATATTGGATTAGATGAGAATATTATTGGTGGGACCTGTAAAAAGGTAAAACTTAAATACTGAAATGTCTGGAATTTCTGTTCTTACAGACTTTACAATTTTAAAGATAAGTGGATTTATTTACACATTTTAAAATTCTTTCATTCCATATTTCAAGAGAATCTACTAGGTGCCTGGAGTTATGATGATGCTGCAGGAAAGAATTCCCATATCTGTCCTGTTGTCTGTTGAGAATTGATGATTATATTAATATTCTCTCCATCTAGAGTATCAAGGTTAATATTGGTAACTTGTGAATGCTTCTTTGGGGTCTACAATCCGCGTCCTTATCCTAGACAAGAACTAAGAAGCAGATAATAGAATGTCTGTTGGATAAACACAGATTTGGTAGGATTGATTTAGTTTGGAACAGGGGAACCTTAATTAATTATCACTGTTTATAATACGTTTTTCTCCTTTGTTTCCAAGAATGAGAATAGTTCAGCAACACAATTGATAAATAAAACATAAAAGGTCAGTTATGGTTGCCCTGGTAACTATATTTCTCAGCAAGTATTTTGTTTGCCATGAAATGTGTCCAGGGTGATTTACTGGAAATCAGACTCTGAATGTCATGACTTTTTGTATTTGAATTTCTTATGTACTCATTTAGGAGTGACAATTTTGTAGGTTTTTTGGGTTGGGTTCTGAAGTTCTATGTGTGATGGGGATCCTTGTGTGTTTTTCTTTTTTTGGAAGACAAACAGGAAACTGTGATTACAGTGAATCTATTTAAATTTAAGATGAATTTCCAAGTCTAAAGTGAGATTTAAAAGAGTATTTGAATCATTTTTGGGACACATGAAATTTCTTAAAACTGGAATATTTTAATGTAGAATTTGAACATAAGATACTTTCTGATTAGCGATCAGGAATGTGTTAATTTATCCTTTTGACTTAATTCCTATGCAATTAGTTTTGAGTAGAATAAATTATTCTTAAAAAAGTATTAAAGATAAAAATCAAAATAATTAAGCAATTAGAGCAGTTGCCACTTTCTAGATGATTTATGGTAGTGTGAATTAAAGTTAAGTGAATAATTTTTATACGTTTATTCTTTGACCACCAAACAAAATCAATCTACAGAAATAGTTTTACAAATGCACGAATATATACGTAGAAAGATGTAACTGCTGCATTGATTTTAATAGCAAAAAATATTGGAAGCAATCCAAATGTCCATCAGTAAGAGACTGGTTAAATAAATTATGATCTGCCCATACAATGGAATACTTGGTAGCCATTAAAAAGATTGATGTAGACCTGTATCTGCTGAAAAGAGAAGACTTCCAGCGTGTATCAGTAGGTGAAAAAAAGCATACTGCAGAATATTGTGTAAGTATTTTATATGTAATTAATCTATAATGCATACTATCTAATTGGCATATTAAAATTTGAAGAATCAACAGAAAGCTCTTAACAATGGTTATCTCTGGAGAGTGAGATTATGAAGGACTTTTACTTTCTAAGTTAAATTTGCATATTGTTTGAAATTTCTGTAATGAATTTGGGTTACCTTGGTAAATAGAGAAAAAGAGAAGAAACAAAGCTGTGTTTAAAGGGTCTAAAAAGATCAGTTGAAATGGGTGTGGTGTGTAAATACATTAGGCTTTACGGTAATCTTTTATTCACTTTTTGTTTTTGTCTAGATACATAGACGTTTAAAAAGGTATTTGTAGTTATGTCTTTTGAAACATTATACTGACAGACTTTTAACTCTTTTCTAGATATTGACCACCTGTTTTTTCTCAAATTTCAGTTATTTTCTCAATGTATCCTTTAAATTGTCGCTTTGCAAGGTAGCTGGTTTCATTTACATCTTAGTGGCTATTGAATATGCTTTGATGGACTTTGCTTTTTGTTTAAAGCATTATTGCTGGCCCGATTACTGAATTGGTTTTATTTTAAAATTATATGATCTCCATATACAATACCAGGGGATTTAGGAATTTTATATACAATTTACAGTTTGAGAGTGAATGATTATTGTGACACATGAAATTTCTTAAACCTAGAATATTTTAATGTAAAATTTGAACAAAGGATACTTTCTGATTAATGATCAGGAATGCATTAACTTGTTACCTTTTTGACTTAATTCCTATGCAATTAATTTTGAGTAGAATGGAACCTCTTATCCAAAACCTTTAAAAGCATGTTTCTACCCTTTTCCCAAGGACAAGAATAGAGTGGAATCTGTATTCTGCAGGATTTCATCTGGATGCAGTTTTCTAGATTCTGCTTCCATTGTACTGAATATAAAGTTTTCTTTTGTTTGTGTGTGTTTGGTCCCAGTCTCTGCCTGGACCCCAGCTGTAGCAACAATCTGGAGAAGACACTTCTCTAGTGCAGCCAGTTTGTCTTTCTGCAGAGGAGTCATCAATGCAAATAGGATTAGGAAGAAAATGCATGTGGTCCAGCCGTTGATTGCCATTTTCAATGTATAAGCTTAGTTTGTTAGCACACAGAGTGGAGCAGAAATCACTATTCCAGACCCTTGCTGTGAAGTTTACTGTTTCAATACGGTGATGATAATCTGTTAGGAAAAAGCTACAAAGCAAGGTAGACCTTAGGTTACGGTGTTGACATTGTGGATATATTTTATGGATCTGTTAACTTAATGCAAGTTTAGAAAACAACCTTACATTTTTAATTTTCTTCCCATCTGGTTTGGTTATATGAAGCTGGATAGGCAATTCCTTTTCTTGGAAATAACCTTTGGATTCTTGTCCTTGGGAAGAGAATGGAAATATGCTTTTAAAGAGGTTTTGGATAAAAGGTTATTATACATTGGATAAAATTTAAGACACCGTTTAATTTTTTTTTTACCATGACCTGTGCAACTGTAAGCACAATAACTTATACGATGTATTTATCCTTCACTTCATTCTGCATACCTTGATTTTTTTCTTCATTGTGCTTTCATATTTCCTTTCATTTCCCTTTCCTATCAATCCAAACCTATGCACTATACCTGTCCACCTTAATCTGTGCACCATCCTATCCTGTCTACCCTGTGTGACCCTGCCTATCCTGCCTGACTCTGTTCTGTACTATTCATTTCTAGCCTATTTCATTTTTTTTTTTTTTTTTTTTTAAAATGTTGGGTAGGACCCATTACATTTATTTTAAGATCTACCATTTGAAAATCATTGGCACGAAGGGCTTGGATGTTATTATTTCTTGAGTGTCATCTGTCTCTTTCAGTGGACATCAGCATGCTGTTAACTTTCAGTTGCTATGTGTGCCCCATACCTTGTTTGCTGGCATAGTAGGATAACAAAGTTAAGTACCTCATTATGAGATACATACGGTTGTTGATTTCTAAGCCATGGTTCTTCCAGGAGAGTTTTTAACTAGGAAGTCTTTATCACCCTGATTCTCTTATCATTGTGTAAATGTTGAGTAGTCTGCTTGTATATCGGGTGATGCTAATAGGGCCTGCATTTTCTCAGTGTAGATTATGCCCTACAGAATGTTAAATTCCAGGATCACTTTCTCCTACCACCCAGCATGCTCCTGGCCCCCTCCTGTTGCCATCTCCTGAAGCATGCAGAGCAAATGCAAACCCATTTTAACACTGCACTAAGTAACACAGGGCAGCCTCTAAGGTAAGATAAACTTGCCTTAGAGGAAAAACAAACAAGCAAATCACCAATCACTCTACTATACTTACAACCCACATGGAAATGATCCTGGATTATCTGGCCTGGGACATCTTTTAGTTTTGATAATTTAGTATTGACTTTGTCCAAGATAATTTTATAACTGAATTTTAACTTTTGTTTTTATATTACAAAATTAAAATATAAGTTAAGTTCTTGAGACTCTTAAGAGTACAGATACTATATATGTCTTGTATATATTGTAGAAGTCAGCTTTTTGCCAGGACATAATTGGTTCTTGATTAATGTATTGATTTAATTTGAATGTGAATTGCATATTAAATACTGAGACTTTGGTAATACCATAATAATTAAAAATTTTGCTAAGTACTTACTGTGAGCAAGTTAAGTTCATCATCTTATTGAGTTCTCACTGCTATTGTATAAGAGCAAACCTTTTTGCTAGCAATAATTTTAATTGACACTTTTAAGGATTTATTTTTAAATTTACATAAACTGAAATTTACTTTTTTGGGGTAGAGTTCTGTGAATTTTGACACATGCATAGAATTGTATATCTACCTTACAGTAGTATGATTACCACAGTCAATATGCAGTTTCCTCACTCACCCAAATCCACTTGTGCCATCCTTCTGTAGTCAAACCTCCCTCCAGCCCCTGACCTTTGGCAGCCCTACTGATCTGTTTGCCATTCCTGTAGTTTTGCTTTTTCCAGAGTGTCATATACATGGAATCAGACTGGATACAATCTTTTGAATATAGCTGCTTTTATTTAATATATCGTATCTGAAATTCATCATTGTTACTATATGTACCTATCTATCAGTTGTTCATTTATTTTTATCGCTAAGTAGTATTCCATTGTATGGATGCACTATTGCCCATTCATTCACTGAAGGACATTTAGGCTGTTTATGGTTTTTGGCGATTTGAGTAATGTGGCTATAAATATCTGAGTGCAGGTTTTTCTTGGGTCATAGTTTTCATTTCTGTTGGCTAAATGCCTAGGAGTAGATTGCTAGGTCATATGATAAGTATAGTTGGCACTCTGTATCCATAGGTTCTGGATCTATCAATCAACTTCAGATGGAAAATATTTGAAAAAATAAAACTTAGTTTAAGGTAGAGGGGGAAAAAATAAAAAAAAATACAACAATAAAAATGATAAAAATAAAATTGTATTACAACTACATAGCATTTACATTGTATTAGGTATTATAAGTAATCTAGAGATGATTTAAAGTATATGAAAGAGTATGTGCAGGTTCTATGCAAATAGTACACCATTTTATATAAGGGACTAGAGCATCTGAGGATTTGGGTGTGTGAAGGGGTCCTGGAACCAATCCATGGATACTGAAGGACAACTATACATGTTTAAGAAACTGCTAAACTATTTTCTAGAGTGACTGTACCATTTTGCTTTCTCACCATAATATATAGGAATTCAGGTTTCTCTGCATCTTTGTCAACACTTACTATATTGTCAGTATATGTTTGTTGTGTGTGTTTAGTGTTAGTCATTCTAGTAAGTATGTAGAGATATCTCATTATGGTTTTAAGTTGTAGTTCCCTAATGACTACTGACATTGAGCATGTTTTCATGTGCTTATTTGCTATATGAATATCTTTGGTGAAGTGTCTGCCTATTTTGCCTATTTTTTAAAAACTGGGCTGTTTTCTTATTGTTGCCTATTTTAAAAAAACTGGGCTGTTTTCTTATTTGCTATATGAATATCTTTGGTGAAGTGTCTGCATATTTTGCCTATTTTGTAAAAACCGGATTGTTTTCTTATTGTCAAGTATTGAGAGTACTGGGTATAAGCCTTTTGTGAGATATTTGATTTGCATATGTTTTCTCATAGACTGTAGGTTTTCTTTTCAGTATCTTAATAGTGTCTTTTGCTGGTTCTTAATTTTTGTAAAATCCAGTTTATTACTTTTATATTTGATGGATTGTGTTTTTGATGCGGTAACTAAGAACTTACTGCCTAACCCAAAGTCATGAGAATTTTGTCTTGCTTTTTTCCTAAAAGTTTTATAGTTTTAGATTTTCCAATTTGGTCTGTGATTTATCTTGAGTTACTTTTTGTGTAAAGTATTAGGTATAGATTGAAATTATCTTTTCTGTCTAATGTTCATTTGTTTCAGAAGCACTTGTTGAAAAGACTACCTTACTCCTTTTAACTGATTTTGTACCTGTGTCAGAAATGCATTGACCATATTTGTGTAGTTCTATATTTGAATTCTTTCTGATTAAAGCTTATCTATCTTTTTGCCAATTGAGGTAGTTACTTTTCTTTCTGAGACAGGATCTCACTGTGTTATCCAGGCTGGAGTGCTGTGGAGGCATAATGGCTTACTGCAGCCTTGAACTCCTGGGCCCAAGTGATCCTCTTGCCTTTGCTTCCTGAATAGCTGGGACTATATGTGTGTGCCACCAAGCCCAGCTAGTTTTAAAAATTTTTGTAGATATGGGGTCTTGCTATGCTGCCCAGGCTGGTCTCAAACTCCTGCCCTCAAGCTATCCTCCTGTCTTGGTCTCCCAAAGTGTTGGAATTATAAGTGTGAGCCATCATGCGTGGCCTACTTACTTTTTAAACTTCAAATTACTGATGAGGAAAAGGAGTCTTCGTCAAATTAAGTACCTTGCCTAAGATGATTCACCTACCAAATGATTGAATTAATACTGAAACTAGCATGAGTTTTCTGACTATGAAACTTGTGCTGAAAAGCTATATTAGCACCTAACAGTTATTTGCTTCTGGTTGAAATGCTTGGTTTTAAGAAACTGTCTGAACAGTGTGTTTTTGAAAGAGTACATATGACAAGTAGATGACAGAAAGTTATCCAAAATTTAAAAATCTGTTTTTTTTCCGCTTTCTAGGCCATTAATTATCAGATATAATTAATTTTCAGTATCTTTAGCAAGGTATGATATTCTTTTCAAAATCTAAGGTAGCTGTATGTCACTTTTCTTTATTTTAAATAGAGCGATATAAATATATGTTCCTTGTATAGCAAAGAAAGGATGTTAGGGTTTATGAATGTGAGAACACAGATGGATATGTTGTGCAAAACACAAACAGCGATTTGCATCCAGAAGGCTCATGCAAGGAATTTGGTAAGAGGTGAGAGAGTGACACTAATGTGGCAGTGAATAACAAATTAACATTTCAATATTGGCAAACTGGGGAATTTTGAAGAATGTCATATTTAGTTAATTTCTTATTATACAAACTAAACCTGTACATTGATTTGTTAATAACTAGGCATGCATGTGCACGTGCGCGCGTGCGTGCACACCCCCCACCTATGTTTTTTGAAAGGCATGTTTGATGCCTTTAGCCTGGGTACTCTGTTCTAATATATGCTTTTCCTTCTGAGAACCCATTTACTGTTGTAGATTCAACTTTCTTCAAAAGGCAAATGACTCCAAACCTGTATCTGTGATCCACTGTTAAACTTAATTTCCTTCTCTGGGATCTCAAATCTACTTAACTATAGGAGAGAACTGCTAGGGTGACCTTTTGATATTGGAAACCTACACACAAAACTGAATTCCATTTCTTGTCATCCTAACAAATAAGCAACCATTCTCAGTTTCCCCTTTATTTTCTTCAAGATGGATTTGCTCTTTGGAAGCTCAGAATCATTTTTGACTCTCTCTTTCTGGAACCCTGGTGTGATCAAATCTGCAGCCAATTTCTGCTGATTGTTTGTGCCTGGTTGGTTTGCACCTAGCTCCTCTTACCCCTTGCAGTGTCTGCCATGGCCCCTTGCCATCTTCTTCCTCCCTTGATTTATAGTCACCTTTTCAATGCCTACTAGCTTCTGTACATGAACTCTTTGCATGCCCAACCCAATCTTTCTTGTTTTATGACTACTGGTCTTGCTACTTATTCCATCGTGGTGTTTTCCTTCTTTCTAACTAGCTCTGCAGATTGAAAACTAAAGCATAGCTCACTGCCATCTCATGTTTGAAACCCTCCAGTCCACTCCGGTGAACATGCTCCCTCCCTTCTCTGATCTCAGCCTGCATTGTGCCCAGGCCAGCAGTATCAGCATTATCTGGGAACATGTTAGAATGTGCCACCCCAGACCTGCTGAGTCAGAAACTCTGGGGGTGGAGCCTAGAAATCTGTGTGTAACAAGCCCTTGGGTCATTCTGACTCCAGCTAATGTTTGAGAACCAGTACACTATGTAAACCCAGATTCACATTCTCAGTGCCAAAGGTTTAGTAGCCTTACCTCTTTGGCCCACTTCCATTGCTTAGCCTCTGTCAACTTTTTCATTTTGAATACCTGCATCTCCTTTTCTCAGCCACTTCTAATTCCTCATTTAAAATGTCAGTCCCAAAATTTGCTTCCTTGTGGCAGTCTCAGTTCACTGTTTGAACAATAGGTGCTCAGTTTATATTCTGCTCAGTTCTCCTTGTTGATCATGTTTTTCTATAAAGATTTTGGTTGACTGCTGTATGTGTGTTCTGTCCTTTTGACGGACATGTGTTCCCCTAACCTAACACAGGATATATTTGGTACAAATCTTTGGTCTGTCAATTTCACTAATAGAATGGAGAAAAAAAAAATTTTAACTGTCATCACAGTAAATATGTTCCTGAGTAGAAAGAAAAAATGTACATGAATACCCAAGGATGAAGATGTCTCTGCTTGGGCAACTTTTGGCTACTTAGGGTATTCATTAATTCCCTCTCCTCTGATGTTAGAGTGTATCCTGGTTAAAAGTCTGGGGCACCCCTGCTGACATGAGGAAAGGGAGCATGTACTGCAGAGAGGGGGGCCAGTTTTGACTTCAGGGTCCTTCACTTCTTCCAGTGATTGATTCACATTATTTGAATTTAGTTTCCTCATGAAAAATTGGGATAATACTGCCTACTTCATATGATTGTTATATTGCAAGGATTAAGTGAGATTTGGTAGGTAATGTCCTTGTACAATCCCTGTCCTACATTAGGTGCTCTATAAATGGCACCTTTTATTAATTCCACAAGGACAGCACACTTAAAGAAAAAAAATCACTCCACAGAAGCAGTTCTGTTCACTGCATAGTAGGCCCTTAGTAAATGTACTGAATGATATATATGTATATGGCATTTCATAGCTCTGGTCTGTGCAGATGTCCTGATTTGTACAGAGCTTCAAGTTTTAGTGCTTTATAATCATTAATGAATGGTAAGAACTATTACTTGACTTTTTGACAAATTTATTGCATTTCTTAAAAATTTTTCATTCAACTTTAGTTTTAATGGATGATAGCTTACTTTCAAATAGTATCTGAAAGGTTTTTATGGTTTTTTCCAGTAGAACAAATGAGGCTGGTTAAATGGGTTTTTTTTTGACACAATGCCTTCCCAAGAATGTTGTTTCATTGTCAATGGCTAGTTTAATCAGTATTATTGAAGACAGTTTCAAACTACTCTGGTGCTTGGTTCTTTATTTAGTTTTTATTCTTTTCCTAACACATCTAATTAATGGAACTATCCAGTGGTCTAACATGGAGAAGGAGAGAAGATGATATTATGAAAAGTTTAATCATTAAAATAGTTTACAGAGTACTTTAACATGCATTGTATCATATCTCACAGTGTCATGTAAAGTAGGCATTACTATTATATTTACTTTGCTGATTAGAAAATCGATGCTCTGCTTAATGACCAAGGTCATGGAAGCAGAAGGTAAAAGAAAAGCCCCAGGACTGGGCGTGGTGGTGCACACCTGTAAGCCCAGCGCTCTGGGAAGCCAAGCTGGGCAGATCACCTGAGGTGTGGAGTTCAAGACCAGCCTGGCCAACAGGGTGAAACCCTGTCTCTACTAAGAATTAGCCAAGCATGGTGATGGGTACCTGTAATCCCAGCTTCTTGGGAGGCTGAGACAGGAGAATCTCTTGAACCTGGGAGATGGAGGTTGTAGTAAGCCAAGATTGCACCAATACACTCCAGCTTGGACAACAGAGAAAGACTCTGTCTCAAAAAAAAAAAAAAACCCCAGAAGTTGCGGGTCATATGGTTATGTGTAAGTTCCACTTCCTCATGGTTTAATGCATAAAGACAATTGACAGCTTCATATCATCCTAAAGCACTCCCTCTAACAGCTTATTTATGTGGAACAAGAGACAGACCACTTAGTTTCATATCCTGGCTCTGCCACTTCCTTTCTGTGTAATCTTCGTCAGGTATTCAACCTCTCTGAGCCTCAGTCTTTCCATTTATAAAATGGGGAGGATAATGGCATCCATCTCATAGAGTTGTTGTATTAAAATGAGTTAATATATGTAAAACTATTAGAACAATGCCTGGGACATAGAAGGTGCTAAATAAGTGTCAGCTATTATTATTTTTTATAGAGGAGTGGCTGAAGTGCCTTCTACGAAAGGTGAGTATACTTAGCCATACTTATAATTAGAGAAGTAGGAAACTGTTTCCATAAGAGTTCAATAGGGCAGAATGTATATTTCGCATCTTAGGTATGGATGTGGTTTGGCCGTGTCCCCACCTAAATCTCAATCTTGAACTGTAGTTCCCATAATTCCCATGTGTTGTAGGAGGGACTCTGTGGGAGGTAATTAAATCATAGGGCTGGGTTTCTTTTTCTGTGCTGTTCTTGTAATGGTGCATAAGTCTCATGACATCTGATGGTTTTTTAAAGGGGAATTCGCCTGCACATCCCCTCTTGCCTGCTGGCATGTGGGATGTAACTTTGTTCCTTCCTTGCCTTCTGCTATGATTGTGAAGCCTCCCTAGCCATGTGGAACTGTGAGTCCAAACTGTTTTTCTTTATGAATTACATAGTCTCAGGTATGTCTTTATTAGCAGCACGAGAACAGACTAATACAGGTATCATGCCCTAGTCTGGGTTTTCCTGTAGACTTATGTTCATTTACTGACCTTGGGATAAATATAAATTTGGAGCACCCCTATATGATTTTTGTTTCTAAAAACTCAAAAAACACACATAACTACAATAAGATGCTGCCCGCCCCTGCCATTGTCCACAGACCCTTTTGTCTTTCTGAAAAAACACATACACACCACTCACACAGACACACCCCTGTAAGATATAAGGTCCATTAGCTATTTTCAAAACTGTTTCTAATTCCTTTCTTTAAAATTGAAGTCTTTTAAGATTTTAACAAATACCTATTCATGAAGTTTTGTCTGTTTTTTCCTTCTGGATTTCACAAATCACCTGTTCTAGGAGAGCCTTCATTATTGTGGAGGCGGCTTCAAGTCTACTATCTTCAAGCTTTTTTCTTTCCACTATGCTTGTCTCATCTCATGTAATGTGGTGCTGGGAATATAAGACTGAGATTGTGATGCTTACAGTTTTTCTTTTTTGTAATTTTCTGTGACTTGATTTTTCTTCTAATGAACATGTATCTGTTTTTCAAAATCTATTTTACTGTTAAATAAAATTTTGGTAAATAAGTAGGAAGTTTAAATGTGCAAAATTATAAATTATTATTACAGCTTACTTACCTTTTTTATAGATACCAGATAATGAATGCTTTTGTTTTATTACATCTTTTTCTATATGAAAACCATAAGTGAGTGTAGTACCTAGTTATGAAATTAAGTACTTATGGAATGTATTCACTTTTAATTTATTGGTGGCTATAATCAAGATGAAATGCCTTTCTTAATAACTAACGTTAAGAAGAGAAGTGTAAACTTGAGACAACTTTCTGACCTCTCTCCAGAAGATGTATGGATGTGACTGGGTTTGTGATTAAAATTTTTTTTTTAAGCTCCTTGGATTTTCTTTTTCTTTTGTTTGGAGGTCCTTATGCATTTGCCTTGGATTGCTGAAGAGTAAGGAGAAAACCCTGTAAATTCATTCACTCAGGATAGGATGAGAGTATTGTAGATTTCTTTTCTCCTTTGAGAAAATTTTAAAATTACAATGGTCTTAGCCTAAGTGGTCCTTGTTATGGCTCCTCTCTTTTCCATGCTCAACTCAGCCTACGAGGAGGGGCTTAGGGACAAGCCACCTGTTTTCAAGTGTATTTATTTCTTTATGCCTTAATATGCCTAGCTCATCTGAGAATGGAAATGTCCTGGAAATTGAACTGATTCATAGTTGGGTGGCCCCATGAGAATTTAGGAAATATTTTGTGAAACTGTTTGTGGGCACCTTTTGTATTGGTTCTGGTGCTTCTTTGTCGAGGTGGGGGGAATTATAGCTCTTCTAAGAAAAGAGCAGCCTTGCACTTTCAAGCCTTTCTATCTTCAATCAGTTGGGTTTGCGTATTCGAGCTCATTCCAGTTCGTGATTGGCAGCTTTTGTGTTAGGTACCTGCTCCGAAGTGTTCCCTATCGTTTAGAAGGTCGAAGTAGTCATCAGTGACTGAAGCCTAATTTAGATTCTTAAATCAAAATCATTGTTGAAGAATACTGCTCCTCCACTACAGACGTCTTGTGCATATCATGAGTATCTTCATCAGAGAATAAGCTCTCACCCGGTCTCTCGTAATATAAAAGCATTTTTTAATCCCTCTTAACAGGTACTGCAGTGGTTTATTTATAACCAATACATTAAAATGAAAAATACTGAAAGGATCCTAAGTGGAAGGTGGCTATTGAAATATTGCCATATTTAAATTATAGAATTTTGTCAGGCTGATTTTTGGAAAGGACAAGTTAATGTTGGCTGGTAAGTGATATACTCACAGGTTTCCTGTAAGTTTGGGAGGTGGTTTCTGCAGTGTAAATAAATGGGTTGTGCAAAATCTGAGTCCTATTAAATTGATCTTTCCCTTGCATATTCATAATCATATTCATATTTGGTCAGCTTTCATGCTCTTTGACATTTCTGATCTTTATGAAGCATGACAAATGTTAAAACTCTTTTAGCCTCTAGACTTATTGCAGCACAAAAATTCAAGATCCTAATTGAAAGAAAACTGTGAAGAGTGTTTCATTTAAACCTTTTCTTCCTAGTCCAAATTTGATCTCACATATGGGGAAGGCAAATGCATACCTTAATATTGATGCAACATGTTATTCTGAAGACACATGCTAAACATTTGAAATTGTTGTTGATTTATATTTCCACCACATTTTTTCTTTCCTGAAAAACCTTGGGCTAGCGACTGAAGTAGTTGGGTTGCATAATGGATGTTTATGTTGTTCTGTGACAGCTGGTTTTGCTAATTTGTTTTTACAGGGCAGTTTATAGTAAATGAATGGCATGCTGAATATTTTACTGAGATTTTAGATTATCTAAAGAATATTTTCCGGTTTACTAATTGGTAGATAATGCTGAGTACATTGATGTTGACAAGAGCAAATGGATTTAAAATGACTTGAAGTGAGCTTCATTAAAAGATGCTCTAATCACAGTCAGCAGGAAATGTCAAACTAGTTCTGCCTTCATTCACTCTGGTGGACAGGAACTGTTGTGGACTTAGGGTGTTACAAGTCATTGCAGTTTTGATTTTGGGATGCCACAGGGTGAGAGAGATGTTGGAAGTTTTTTTCACAGCTTTTTAAGCTGTTCCTGTCTTTACCAGAAAGTAAATAACACAAATTACTAATTACCTGTATGGCTAAATGAACATTCTCTGAAAATCATAGTCTTATAATCCATTATGGGTTGAATACATGGAAGTCATGTTTGTTGCTCAGTCTGAACTAGAAGTCTGTAAATTACTTGTTACGCATATTAGCAGAATTCTGTTATAGAATTAAAGCCAATGGTGCTCATCAAAACATTAAGAAAAACCTAGGCAAAGGCATTCCAAATTCCCAGGTTAAAACTTGTAACACTAGTTCTACTTTTCATTCCTGTAAAAAGTTATAGAGGCTGTTTTGTCAAAACTGAATGCTTGGGAAAAAGAATCTAAGGACAGCAAATATAGGAGGTAAACATAACAGTAAAGGGAAGCAGATTCTGAAGTAAGTCTTCTCAGGATTAAAATCTGTCTTTTTCTGATATCAACTGTTAACTTGTGCAACTAACCTAACTTGTCTGAGCCCTAGTTTTCTTGTTTGTAAAACGGGGATAATAAAATCTATCTCATGAGGTCATGGGAATAACTTTGTATCTATATGCTTATCATAGCAGAAGGTACTTGGTAACCGCTCTGTTAGTATTAGCTATTGTAACCTAAATACATATATTTACTTCTTTTGATACCTGGGGAAAGACTGTGGGTTTCATTTGCCAAGACATTAACTAGACATCTTATTTCTACTGATTTTAAGTTTACTAAACATCCCTCATATCACTCAGAACATAGCTATCTAGAACCAGTAAGTTCATCATATGGAAGTTTTTGGATCTAGGATAGAATGAGACTATCCGAAATTTATGCAATTGGGTAAGCTCGCTGCAGTAATCTTGCATTTCTCTTTGACTGTTATCAAAATGTCGTTTTCTTCAAGCCCAGATGTAGTATGCTGAGGTAGTAACACTCACAGGCAGAGATCAATGGCTCTAATTATTTCACAGTAAAAATAATATGATGCAGGAGTCTGTATAATGCTAATGAAATCTAGCTACATGGCAAGCAACCTGTTCTTTTCAGCTTCCTCATTAGCATCAGATTTGCCTAGATGTCCAGATAAGTGGTTGTACAGTTTGTGTATATTTTAAATAGCATTCCTCTGAGCCAGCCCAACAATGTTATAAACTCAATGCCCAATAGGAGTACCTCCTGGAAATTTTTTGAAAACGTGGTACCAGATTAGGAGATTGATAAAGGATGCTGATACTGGCATAGAATGTTCTAGAATACCTGAACAACATCTTTTAAGTGACCTAGTATTGTTGGTTCAAAGCTTCAGGCTGTATTATATATAAATTTGGCCTCTGTGCTTGAGTAAAAATTGTCCTACTCATCAATTCAGTCAGGGTTCCGCAAGACAACTGTGAATTGTTTTCTTTTTCTCTTTTTCCCCCCTTAATGCTACAGTGCGTTTTGAAGAGGGAAGAGCGAAAAAAAAGTTCCACTTGAATGACCCTATTAACTTTACCCTGGTTTCTGTAAACTGTGCCGGAAATGTAATAATCTATGAGGGCTTGGAGTGCAGGACACAGCCTTTGTTGACAAATATAAAAAATGGCACACCAGACTGCAGACGTGGTTTGTGGGTTAGCATGGCCTTCCCTCATCAATGGGGAAATGGGGCTTAAGTCAGGCTTAGAAAATGAGAAAAATGCTTAAGGGACGTGACTAATGTCTCCAATGTGCAGTACGCTACATAAACCTATTATGCACTTTAATTTAATGTTCTCCATAAAGATTCAGGACCTGTCAGTAGAAGGAAAGAAACAAGCAATCCATCTTCAGTGAATTGTGAATAGATTTTTATATTTTAAAAAATACGCATTCACCTGTAACATACTTATCCCTTCCTTCAGTTTTCTCCACATCTGATCCATTTCCTGTCTTACACTGCCACTGCCTAGGCTGCTTGTGGATTGTTTTGTTCAGTGAAATAAGACTAATGTGTTAAATATTTAACATTGCTAATTGATTCAATGTAAAGGAAAAGGGAATAGATGCAGATTGCCTCCAGTCTCTGTCAGCAAACTTGAGCAAACAAGATTGGAAAGTCTGAACTAAAGATGTTTCATCTCAGGGACTTAGAAGCCTATGGGATAATATATCATTTCTTGCAAGTGGCGATTGGGCCAAAATTAGGAGAAAAATTAATTTGCACCTGGGAGCTGGAAAGCTGAGTATCTATTTCTATAAAAAATTTGGCTGCTCCCCTCATCCCCTCTCCTGAAAAAAAGCCTTTTTGTTTTCAGGCTTCAGGTGTAGATTGAAAGATGACAAGACGGATGTGACATTTTACTGATCTTATCTCCTTTGCATGTTGGGAGTGTTAAAACACTTAGCTGTACTTCACTAAAGCAAGCTGAAATTTGCAGATGATTTTAATTGATGAGTAAGGAAGTAGAAACCCCATTGGGTCAGTGAGAATTTTTCCATTATGAAAACATAACCTTTCACAAGGAGTACCCAATGGCAGCGAAATGTCAGATATCTGGATTTTTACAAAGGAAAGGAAAGCAGATCGGCATTGTTTCCTATAATACAATTCTGAAACAGGAAGGTACATATATATCTCATTCTCTTTTGAGGTTGTTTTGTTGGCTGCTGTGTGTAAGTGAAAAGTAATTCTCACAGTGACATCAGTTTTTGCTTTGAATTGATTTTTTCTTTAAACCGGAGAAGGTTAATGGCACGCTAAGAAATTATTTAAATCAGGATATAAAAATATTATATGTCTTAACAAATGTTGACATTGTGAGTTAGTCTGAGCTGTTCTTTTTTTCTGGTGGAAAGACATTGGCAAACTGAGGTGGGGATAGAATTGTTTCAAGGGCTTTGGTCAGAGGTGTCTAGGTGTTGAAAAAGTAGTTTGATGAGTTAAAGCAGAGGGCTCCCAGAGCAGGATCCATGGCATCAATAGCCTTCAGGTTGTTGGTGAGTCCCCAGAAATAACATGCGATATTTTACATGCATACTTTTTGGGAGAGTCTGTGTTAAAATCAGATTCTCAAAGCGGTAGAGACCATGCTGAAATAAAGCTACTACTGACAGCTATTTCCAAGTGCCTATTTTACAGGTGCACATGAGCTCTAGCGCAATTTATTTCTCCCTTCTTTCCCAGTCACCATGCCCTTCCCCATAGTGCACAGCTATGCCCCCTGCTTCATCCCCCTTTCTTCTTTCTCCCCTTTCTATTCTTTACCCCACTGCCTTTCTTATGTGTGAACCCTTTAAAAGAGGATGGTCTAGGTGCTAGCCATGTAGACTGCCACACAAACTGAAGGGTCTCCCTAAGCCTTCTTGCTTTGAAAGTCAGAGAAATAGATTCCCAGCCTTTGCCTGGACAGAACAATTAAATCTTGTTGTGATTATAACTCTTACCTCGTTGATATTCAGATACTTTTCAACATAATGATGGTTTTCTAACGTCCTTTACTTTCCTCCCTCCTCCTCCACATCAAAAATAAATTACTTGGAGAATATTTAAAAGGTTCATGGGGCTCTGCTCTGGTGTTATCTGTTTTAATTCTGTAGGAGATGAGATGCGGCACTTGTCAGCAGAGGCCGCTGATGATGTCGGTACACCTTACTGAGCACAGGTCACAGTGGCCTGCAAACCAAATTGGGTGGTTCAGCAAAAGGAGAGTCACGCTGTCGAGCGGGAGAACTCACCGGCAACCCGAGATGCTCACATTGAGCCTTGGATGTAGTGCGGGTGATAGGCAAGGCGGTTCCTTTCCGGTTTCACTCTCACCCCTTCCTGGACTGCTTTTTAGCCATTCATTTGTCCGGCCAAAACAGTCAGCTTTCCGAGATAGATCACAATTTAATTGCTGCTACCTCCGCTGTACTGAAATGAAACTTTCGAAGGTCACCAAGCATCAGTGGCCCTTAGTTAAGCATTGTCTTCTTTGCCTGCCTCACAGTATTTGGCACCATTAACTCTCGTTTCCATTTAAAAATTCCTCCATTTGTTCTGCAGCACTGCGTGTACCTTTTAGGATAGCATTATTTGGCAGCACTTGGCCTAGCTGTTTTTTCTTCCTCTACCTGCTAAATGTTTCCCAGTGTTTGTCCTCGGTTATTTGCTTCCATTTTTCCATGGGTTCTCTTTGGTGTTCTAGATCTTATTTCCTCTCACAGCTTCAAGTGTTGCTCTTCCCTACAACCCAACTTTTTTTTCTTTCTTTTTTTAGATTCCTGAACTGCATCATCGACTACCTGCTGTTCCTGCTACCCCTGGGAGTCCCCGTGCCCTCTCAAACTTCTCTTGTTTAAAACAGAGATTATCTCCAGCTATTCACTATCTCACTTCCCAAGCAAAAATACAAATACACCAAAAAGACAAAACCTCAAATTAGAAAGGCTGCCCCTATAGCCATCACCAAAAAGCAGGTTCCTCAATGGGTTCATCCATGTTCATTTCCTTTTTCCTTTCATAGCTCACCACCACAGTTGACCTAGGCAGCCTCTGGGCGTGAGTCTCTGCAAACATCTTCATCTTTTTAAATTTTTTTTATTTTTTTTAAGTTTTAAATAGATAAGTAGAGCTGCTCTTGTAGGTGTTGTCTCTGCTTTAAAAAGCCTGGTTGTTCACAATCTTGACTATGTTCATTATCAAAGTAGGTACCTTTGTTTTCAGCACAAAAACTGATGTGAAAAACAGAAATTAGAGGTGATAGAAAATCATGATTAGAAACATCAAAAGGGATGAGTCATCGGAATAGAATTGAGAGAAAAGCATCAGAGATGGCTCATTGAGAGGTGAAACAGCAAACCCTTGAATCAGGTAGTTTGCAAAAAAACTGGCTCAAAGTTGAACTTGCTTTTGACCATCACCAAGTTACTTCTTTTCTTTTCTTTTCTTTTTTTTTTTTTAGAGAAAAAAAGAAAGAAAGAATAAAAAAAAAAGAAGGAAAGGAAGAAAGAGGAAGAGGAAGAGGGAGAAGAACCAGGGGTGTTGCTTTATTGCCTGGGCTAGAATGCAGTCTAAAATTGGGTATGCCTGTAATTGTGTTTAATAATAGAGACATAAAAAATGAGGGAAGAAAATAATTAACAAGCAGCCAACCAATATTTCATTTAAACCCGCAAATAGGTGTGGTGTAGTACTGATAAGAGTGTATATTTTGTGTATTTAAGTGGAGAGTTCTATAAATGTTAATCAAGCCTACTTGTTCTGGATCTGAGTTCAAGTCCTGAATATCGATATTAACTTTCTGTCTCATTGATCTGTCTAATATTGATGTTGAAGTCTCTCACTATTATTGTGTGGGAGTCTAAGTCTCTTTATAAGTCTTATATATCTGGATATTCCTGTATTGAGTGGGTATACATTTAGGATCTTTAGCTCTTCTTGTTGCATTGATCCTTTTATCATTATGTAATGTCCTTCTTTGCTTCTTTTGATCTTTGTTGCTTTAAAGTCTATTTTATCAGCAAAAATTGCAACTCCTGCTTTCTATTTATTTATTTTTTCTCTCTATTTGGTTGGTAAATTTTTCTCCACCCCTTTGTTTTGAGTCTTTGTGTATCCTTGCATGTGAGATGGATCTGGATGTAGCATACCAATGGGTCTTGGCTTTTTTTGCCTGTCTGTGTCTTTGGATTGGGGGATTTAGTCGATTTAAATTTAGAATTAATAACAACATATGTGAGTTTGATACTGTCATTTAATGTTGGCTGGCTGTTTTGCCCAGTAGTTGATGCAGTTTCTTAATTATGTTTATGTTCTTTATTTTTTAGTATTTTTTAGAAAGGCTGATGCTGGTTGTTCCTTTCTATTGTAGTGGTTCTTTCAGAAGCTCTTGTAAAGCAGGCCTGGTGGTGATGAAATCTCTGAGTGCTTGCTTGTTCGCAAAAGATCGTATTTTTCCTTCACTTATGAAACTTAGTTTGGCTGGATGTAAAATTCTGGGTTGAAAGTTCTTTTCTTTAAGGATGTTGACTATTGGCCCCACTCTCTTCTGTCTTGTAGGGTTTCTGCTGAGAGATCTGCTGTGAGTCTGATAGGCTTCCCTTTATGGGTAACCTGACCTTTCTCTCTGGCTGCCCTTAGTATTTTCTCTTTCATTTCAACCCTGGTGAATCTGGCGATTACATGCCTTGACGTTGGTCTTCTTGAGGAATATCTTTGTGGTGTTCTCTGTATTACCTGGAGTTGAACATTGTCCTGCCTTGCTAGGTTGGGAAAGTTTTCCTGAATAATATCCTGAAGCGTATCTTCATCTTTTTTTCACGCTACATGTGCAAGTAGTTGCCAGGTCCTCCTGACCTTGGTAATAAAACATTGCCTACCTCCCAACTTCCTTTTGCTTTGCTCAGGGTCAGCTACTTATTCTCTATAGCTGTGGTCCCTCGTCAGCTGCTTACCTGTTTTCCTAACTTGCAATTCTCCACAGTTTAGAGTTTCTCACCTTTAAGAATTTTGATCAGCATTTATCTTCTTCTACCATATTAATTCTTTGAGATATTATTCACCCTCTACGTTTTTATATGAAGATGAAGACTTTCCTGACCACCTTTGCGTTATCTGAACTACATTATTATTCTTTGTGAGATTTATAATATCCAATTATGTTTAGAGTTTCAAATCACCCTACTAAACCACAAATGTTGACAGACTAGGAGATATATTATATATATATATATATATATATATATATATATGTGTGTGTGTGTGTGTGTGTGTGTGTGTGTGTGTGTGTATTTGTTTCCATTTCTATTGCACAGTACCATGTACATGTTAGCAACCCAGTAAATCTGTATTGAATGAATGAACACCTGCACTGAAATTTTACCTCAGGTTGGTTAGCAGGCTTAGAAGATCTCTTCCTACTAAAGATCTTTTGCTAATTGTTTTTGGTGCCTTTCTACTTAATCATGGAAATTAGCATGGGTTCATAGGCTTAGAATTTGAAATAAATTAATCTGTACTTGAAAGGAACAAGGCTGTGGCCGTATAAAGATTTCAGGAAAAGAAAAATGGTAAACATTGAGCCAGTGGTCAGCTGATATAAGTGCTGTGCTTTTTTTTTTTTCCTTCTGGTGCATGGACAGTATAAAGTTACTTTTACCTCCAGTGACTCAGGCCAGAATCATGGCGGTAACTGTCACCAGAATAGAGAAAAGGGAGAATAAGAGGTACGTGAGAGAAAGAATGATGCCTGACCATGTTAATTACTCAATAAATAACTTTGTTATTATTAGGATTGTTGTCATCGTTTCTAGTTCCATTATTTATTTCCACTTAAAACAATTGTGGTGACAGTGCACTTAGAGATCTTCAGAAAAAATTATGTAAATTCAGAAGCAAAAAGTTAATGCATGATTTTTGGCCCACAGAAGTATTTCTATAGCACTTGCTTACTTGTGGGAGAAGATTTTGTCAAGCTAGTAAAGCTGTGTGTAGTTGAGTTGTATTGTTCTGGGCTATTTGTAAATACTGTATTTGTGTGACATACTTCTAGCACCTGAAAAGCCTGGCCTTTGGGACTGAGTTTAAGAGCTGTTTACATTGTGTGAACCAATGCCCATGGCTAAAGGGAAAAGGATTGCGTTAGAGAGCATACTGAAATTTAAAAGGTGCACGTGCGATGTCCTTCAACCCTTGTGTAGACTAGATGTGCGGCAAAATTTGCTGCTCAGAAGTAAGATTGAGAAGCTTATGAAAGCCGAAACCTCAGGAGGGGGGTTTGGAAGATGGGGAGGCTTTCTCTAGAAACAGAATCTTTTTTGTGAGTCTACCTGCTAACTGGAGAAAAAGGGTGCTAGGTGTTCAGATCTGCTTTGCAGGTTCCAAAGCACCTAAGTACCCTTTCAATTCCAAAATTTAAATCCTGTTTGTGGGAAATCAGTAGAGGGTTTAATAGAAGGTTAAACAAATTATATATATAAACACACAGAAATAGTCTGGCTTGAGTATGGAAAGTCCAGAAAGTCTGAGTGTTATGGTGAAGTACTAGGAGGTAATTTATTTTTAAAATTTATTGAACCCACTGAAGCATAAGTGTGTGAGGATAAGAGAAACCATATGCACATATGGTCCAGAATGAAATTTTTCAGATTTCTGAGATGGTTGCAAGTAGTGACTAGACCATTTTGAATTAACTGTGTGTGTGAAAGTCTTTTCGATCCTTCCAATTTAGTCTCTTCAGGTTCACTAGTGGTGGAGAGAATCAACTGGTCCACGCCACTGTTAGACTGGACTGTCAGGAGGGAAGGAAGAGCCTCCTTATCCTAACTCCAAGTGTACTCTCTCTCTTTTTTTTCTTTCTTCTCTCTCTCTTTCTGCCTTTTCTTTCTCTCTCTAGGAAACAAAAGGAATCGTATCTCTACATTTCTTTTCTTGAGAGAAAGGCATGTCTGAATGAAAATTTATTCATAGCTTTTTCATTTCTCTTTGGAAAATGTAATTGTGACATTGTAGCTATAAATTCAATGTTTAAAAAGTATAAAACTCTATCAAGGGAATAGAATATTTTTGCCTTAGTTATTTGTGAAAGTTAGGCCTTTTGTTGGGTGGGGAGAATACATGTAATACATTGATAGTAGAGAGTAATCTGCAGTAAGATCTAATCAGAGGAAGAATCTAAAGGAATCAGACCAGAGACAGATCACTGACTGGAATACAGAAGTGCATTGTGCAGCAGTAACACTCCTTTCCATTCATTATTGCAGTTATAATTATGGAACCCAACATATTTAATTGGCACGGTGTGCTCTTCTCTGCTGAATAGATTGCATTGTTCCTGTTTTAAAAACCCTTATGCATCACGAATCCATGCACATGTTGCTCTTTGGCTCTCGAGAGGTTTCTTTGTTTACATGATGAGTGATTAACCGAATTGTGGAGCTTTGCTATGCGTCATACGCAGTGATGAAGTGAAAAGGGGTATCTACTCTGTTCTAACTTTGAAGGGCTTTGATTAATTAAAAAAAGTCTATTAGATCTTTGTGAGGCTATATGCCTTAACTTAGAAATATGCAAATGGAAATATCAGTTGAGTTTGATATCTGGGCTAGTCTTTTATCTGATTCCAGAAGACCTGTTAATGGAAATTATGTCTGGTGGGATATTACTGGCACGCGCATTAGATTACAAACCTCAGAAGTGGTATTCCTGAAGACGTATGTGGTTACTGAACCCCTAGAAATGAGAGCAACACTAAATGTGGATGGGGGGGAAACACCCTCCCTGATCCCAGCCACTTATATGGGACTTTCCAGTGGATGCCAGGGACTGTTTTCTAGCTTGCAAGATGAAATGCATGCATGGAATAGGGGCAGGGTATAATGTAATAATAACAACAATAATAATAGTAATAATTACAGCTAACACTTAGGAATACCTACTGCCTGCCAAGCACCCTGCTAAGTAAACATTTTACATTTATTTTCTTATTTAATTCTCACCACTATTCTAGTGTCTACCCTTATCCTCATTTTACCAGTGAAGAAACTGAACCTTGGATAGATTACATCATTTTCTTGTTTGAAGATCACACACCTAACAAAGCTGGGAGGTAATCTCAGTTGCTTTTCACTTTTGCTGTTTGTTGTGGAACATATTGGTAAGGCATAGCTCATTGTTTTAAAGCCTTTATAATTACAGTTATGTTGTTCCTCACTACATATAAGCATTTATACTTTTGAAAATTAATCAGAGCTCAATGTAATTTGAGAAGGAGGGGCTTTAGTATCCCCCAGACATCAGCTGATTGCTTCCACAGCTGAGAGCCACAGGCGAAAGAGAAGAGTACACCCATAAATATTTTCTGTGAACGCCACAGGTAGTCCTGCTGCTGTTGGATGCAAAAAGTCTCTAGTTCAATTTCTTGCTGGAATGGATTCTTCACAAATAAGGATAATCCCTCATTTGATGTTTACTCACATGGATTCCTTCTGTATTCCATACTGTCCACATTGGGCTTTGCAATTTTTATATATTCTTGCCAGGATGCACTTATTCATTAGCTGTTTTTATTAGTGTTACGGTTGAGATGACATTTTTCCATTCTAAACTCCAATTTTCTGTGACTTTTAATTTTACAAAACAATTACCTATCAGGCTGAAACTCCTTAGGCTGGTTTTTCTGCTCAGAAGGGAGGTATGGGGGGAGGTTTTAAAATCTGTTCCACTTTTCTTGGCAGCCTAGACATTTAGATTCATGTGAGTCTTCTTTAAATAAAGTTGCGATTGCTTAATTATTAAAATAAATGGGAGCTGAATTATTTAAGGATTTTCTGGCAAGACAAAAGGTTCTGGATTTTCTTTCATACCCCTCACTCAGAATTTTCAGTCCTGTTTTGTGCTGGCTAACTAAGAATGAATTTCTCATCTGTGTTTTGATATATCTGCAAACCTAGGGACATCTTTTGGAGTTCTTACCTGGGCTAAGCCCATGGATCTTAAAAGTCAAGTTTGAAATTTTAGATTGTATCTAAATGCTTACTTTGAATAATGTCTTTTGATGTACATTGTGGTTAAAATGCACACTTTTACCAAATTTGATTTATCGAGCACCTGCAATGTGAGGGGAAAATAGCAGAGTGGAAAGAATATGGTTTTGGAATTTGAAAGACCTGGATTTGGATTTTGACTCCACCAATGTGTCTCTGTCACCTTTGCAAGGTTATTTACCCTCTCTGGACATCAGTTTTCTCTTCTGTAAGCCACCTCTTAGGGTTGTGAAGAGGATTAAGGAAATACATGCAGAAGCCCTTAATATATAGTACCTGTCAATTACTAGGCACTTAGTATGTGGTAACTATGAAGTCTGCACCAGGTACTATGTTAACAATTAGGAATTTACAGGTGGATAAGACAGAGGTTCCTGTCCTTACTGTGCTGATAGTCTGGCAGTGGCAAAGCATCTTAAGTAGAGGGAACAGAGTGATCAGCAATAGGTTCGCAATCACGAAAGTCCTTGGTTATTTGAGAACCTGTTAATGTTCCAGTGTCCCTAATCTTAACATTAATATAATTGGAAATATTACATTGATATGGTGTTTTTCAGGTTTATAATACACATGACATACATTATTTCACTTGATCCTTGCAAAAACCCTATGTGGCAGGCAGGGATTACTGTCTCTATTTTATAAGGGATTTTAGTGATTTACCCAAAATCACACAGCTAGTGGAAGAGCCAGGATTAAAGTCCAGGTTTTTGCATTTCCTATCCAGTGCTCTTTCTACTGTAACATTCAACTAGTCCTGTGTCTTATCTATATACACAAGGGCTAAGCCTTTAATGATAATTTAATGAGACTTTTATAATGTTCTTTTTACTTAAACATTTTTACTCAAACTCATCTGACTTAAGATAAAATTATATAAAATCAAATTGAGGTTGTACTTTAGCCTCTGTATATATGTCACTTGTGACTGTAATTAAAAAAAATTAAAATATAGTTATTCCCCTCCTTGACCCCATCAAGTATGTAGAATCTAAATGTTACCTCCTAATTTTACTTTATGTGCAGTTTTTTTTTTAATATCAGTGTCTTTTAAAATGTCTTACAGAATGGATAAATCACATACTTTTATATACATTCATGTTTGTTGAGTATGCAATTAATAGCCTCATCTGTCCAGTTCTTACAGTTTACCTCCATTAATGGCAATAATGCATCTTTGGATGTATTATCTTTAAGGGCCCACTTTTGTTTCACTATACTTGATTCAAACATGTTGAATCCTTGCTGGAACTATTAAGATTATGGCTCTTTTGCCATCATTGATTTTAAAAAGTAAGTGCTCAGACAAGAAACTAACCACCCTAGGACAACAACATCCATTCTTTTTGCTCTTTAGAACTGTGCTGCTGCGCCAATTGTAGGATGTTCAGCATGAAAGGCTCCACTTCTCAGAGGGAACTTACTTGAACCCTGGAGTTGCTTTTGGATCCTGCCAGTTATTGGCATTTCCAAATAATAATGCAGAGCATGCAATATGCCCCTGTCAACTTGATCTTTGAATACAAAGTTGTGGATAGAAATGCTAATGAACCAGCGATCTGTAAAGTACTGATTTTTTTTTTTTTTTTATTAAAAGGTGGGGTTTCACCATGATGGCCAGGCTGATCTTGAACTCCTGACCTCAGGTGATCCACCTCCCAAAGTGCTAGGATTACAGGTGTGAGCCACAGCACCCAGCCCGGAGGAGGAGCTTTTGAAGGGACTATCTCTTTCTGTTTTTTTGCAGGGAAGATATTTTAAAGTTGTTTTGTTCAGTTAGAGATGAGGCTCATCAAGTGTGAGTGTTGGCTACACTGGCCACAGAACATGTGTGACTTTCCTGGCATCTTCAGATAATTTCTTAAGAAACTTGACTCTGCTGGCATCTTTTCCACAGTTGTAATTGTCATTGAACATTCCAGGGGTTTCATCTACATTGAGTTCTTAGTACATTACTGTTTAGAGATATATATGGGCATTTTTCCACCAGCGACCAATATTTCTCTCTTTATATGTTTTTTATTTTTATTTTTTGCCTTTGAAATACTTCTTTTCTTAGAAATATTCTTGCCACCATCCTCTACTTTTTTTTCTTTTTTTCCAAAACTCAGTGAAGACATGGAAGGAAATACATGGACTTCTCAGTGGGAGTTGCACATGATTTTTAAAGCATCTCGTATGTGGCTTTTAAGTTTCTGTTTTGATTTTGCAATTAGTCGAAAACAAAGGAAGGAAACCTCAAGCTAATAGCTGATGAAATCCTACAAGGACTTGCCATATTAATAACAAGAATCTGAAAAAACAAAAGAATCTGAAAGAGTCCGGAAAGGGTTCACTGCCACTCCTTTGAGGCTTTTTACAGTCTCACCTATTAGAGAAGTTATTCACTCTATCATATGGATTGAAGGAAGGTTTAGAAATTTCCTCTCCAGCAGTTTCAAGAAGATGAAAGTTCTTATTTTATGGGCTGGTGAGGAAACTGGGAGAGTAAGAGAAATAATTTCTTTCTAGAATACCAGAAGATATGGTGTCACACTTGTCCCTTAAGATAGATGGACAGATATACAATATAAGCTCGTGTATGAGGCACATCTTTTAGGATGAAATTTGCGTGAAGGATTGATCTTTGACCCTATCTTGTTTGCCTGACTAAAAATGAACTCCTGAAAAGACCAAAGTCTTATTGGCTACACCAAGAGGAGATGGACCCTTACCCATGGATGGGTGAATCCTGGCCTTTAGTCAGAGACAGCAGGTATGTATGTTAAGTCCATCCGCAACTGAAACTTAGTGTACTTTTTGGTTTGTTATTTTGCTTTCAAGGAATTTAGAAGGTGATATGATGTAGGGTCTTCGCATTTTATGAGGTTACAATGAAATTCTGTGGACCCAATGGTAAAACCAGCTTTTTTGAAGATATTTTCAAAAATGTAGCCCAACAGTAAACACGAAATGTTGAAAGAGAAACGTCTGTCTGGCAAATTGTGATTCTGCCGCAAGAGGAGGAATTAACTTCCATTTTGATTTACCTGGCAGGAAAGTATCTTTTGCAGGCACTACTGAAGTTTTTCTTAAATTCCTCTGCTTTGAATTGTGTCTCTGGGAGCTATTCATCTTTGTCACCTGCTCTACTTCTGCTATTTTTAGCCAAGTGCCAAAGACCTTACAGCTTCCTCAAGTGAAAGATAAAGAATTAAGATCTGTTGTAAACAAAGGCTCATCACAGCATTGTTGTTTTTTTTTATGATGCTGCAAGAGCTTCCTTCAAGTTTTCCTTTGAGTCAACTTTAATTGCTCAGACTTAGACTCTCCAAGGAGAGACCTTTGTTAATTTTGCTTCCAAATCCATGGAAAGGCAAGGCCTTGTTTATTTATTTTTTTAAAGAACAGTTTAGAAGAAATGACCAATGAAGGAACTTCTCTTTCATCTTTATTCTCATGTCAAATAATAAGGCAAAAAAAATAAAAGCAAATGGAGTACCTTCTATACCTAGGAGGACTTATCTTTTAAGTTAATCCATTCCAAAAAGTGCCAGTGCTTGTTTAACTGAGTCAGTTAATCTGGGCACTAAGGAATTACAGTATTTCAATTTCATTTTTTAGATTGTAGTGTTGGGGGAAATACTTGATGAGGCTTTACCTCTTGGACTTGGATTTCTGATAAGAAAGTAAATTTTGGGAGCCCGAGGTGGATGGATCACTTGAGGTCAGGAGTTCGAGCCCAGCCTAGCCAACATGGTAAAGCCCCTTGTCTACTAAAAATACAAAAATTAGCTGGATACGTTCGGGTATGCCTGTAGTTCCAGCTATTCTGGAGGCCAAGGTGGAAGAATCGCTTGGTTCTGGGAGGTGGAAGTTTCAGTGAGCTGAGATTGGGCCCTTGCACTCCAGCCTGGGTGACAGAGCAAGGCTCTGTGTCAAAAACAAAAACAACAACGAGTTATTTGGTCTAACTCATAACCACCTCTGGAGAAAACAGTTCAAGACACAAACCCCTGATAAGTGCTGCTGCTGTGTCTTTTCTTTTCTTGACTTTTTGTTTGTTTGTTTTTTGAGATAGGGTTCTACTCTGTCACTCAGGCTAGAGTGCAGTGGCCCAATCTTGGCTCACTGCAGCCTTGAGCTCCCAGGCTCAAGCCATCCATCTCCCAAGTAGCTGAGATACAGGCATGCACCACCACACCCGACTAACTTTTTAAAATTTTTTGTAGAGATGGAGTGTTATCATGTTGCCCTGGTTGGTCTCAAACCCCAGGGTTCAAGCAATCTGCCTGCCTCAGTATCCCAAAGTGCTTGGATTATAGGTGTGAGTCCCTACCCCTGGTTGAGTGCTTCCTTTTCTTGAGGCCAGAGTGTTTCCATCACACCTAGACTAACTAGGCAAGTAATATAATTTTATCTACCTGATTAATTAGGTAAAATTTAACTAATTAACTATATAATTTTATACTGCAAAGCATTACATGCTTCTAGGTTTGGCTTTTCTTTTGAGAAAGTAATGATGCCTCCTGAATCGTTTCTTCCATCCCATGTCAATCATGCCCACGTTTTCCCCTTAAAAATTATTTTGTAGACTGAGGTATAATAGATTTTACCCAGAAGTGATATTTCTCACCAATGTAAACTTTGTACTTTATCTTTTAAAAGGTGGAAAAAATGTATAATAAAATATTGCATATGCACACAGCCTAGAGATTGTATTTTATTCTATTCTTCCAAGTTGAGTTTTGTGCTGGTCTTATTTTTATCTCTCCATCTATGTTTGCAGGGCTGCCTGTTTCCCCCAAGTGTTAATGTAAACACATTTTATTTTGAGACAGATCAGCTCACTTCCCTCTGGAAATCCATCCCTATAATGTGGTAAACCTCAATATAACTCTCTGGTCCGAATGACATTTCATAACTGTGTACAAATCAAACATACTGTTGATATTAAATGACAACATTTAATGCCTGTGTCAACAATTCACTTAAGTCTCATTTCATTAAAACGCTTCTGATCTGGGGAGAAGCTGCTTGTCTGAGTAGATAAAGCACTTGACTTTCACCTCTAGTTTCCGGGTTAAAGTGCAGTTGGTGAGCTGTAATTCAAATGGATTTTATAGGTCTAGGCCAGAAGATTGAAACAAAAGTCTGGTTCAGATAATCAGGGGAAACCTTGGGTCATCTGGATGAGTGAGCATCAAAACCAGTGATTTTTCTCTTTATTTCTTGTGTAAGTGAGCTTGTCTTTGTGGATGATTTCCACCCCCAACCCACCAAACCTTAGAAATTTTAAAAAAGAAAATAACATGGTCAAGATAGTTAGCAAGTAAATGGAGTACCTTCTAGACCTATGAGGACATATCTTGTAAGTTAATCCATATTCACTCCTTAAATAATTCTCCCTTGGTTTCTCTTCCAGAAGAAGTCACAGCCAGCTTTGGGTTTTCTATTCTTGCCCTGAGGAAATTTCCATAGAGTTTGGAAATTCAGGCTCAGATTCTCTTCTGGCTCTTTCCAGGATTCTCTGGGGGACTGGCTTTTGATGGTTTCCAGAGTGTATTCCTAATCCCACCAGTCTTTTATACACTCCTCTGATTGCTTCCCTGTAGATAGGAAAGAAGCCCAGGCTGGTTAGGAACCTCCTCTTGTGCCTAAATTAACAAGGAGAAGTGTTTCCCACATTTCTATGGTCATAGTGTGTGTCTCTACTTCAAGAAGAGTCTCTTTGTGGGAATTGCTCATGTTGTAAACTGAAACCAATGAATACGCTATACCTATTAAGTGGTCTGTAGAGGATATTTGAATAAATCATAATAGTTGCTGCTGCTACTTTAATTGTGCCATAATTTTTTTTTTCATAGACATTTAGGACTTGTGCACTAATCACCACATATATCCTTTTTTGCCTGGGACCTCCTACTTTGTGAGCTCTCAGCAAATACAGGATAATCAAGAGGAGGAAATAAGCCTTGTGGCTGTAATGGGTATCTTCAAATGACTACACATGGTAAAACCCTGGGATTGTGCTGCATTCTTATATACCTGTTTCAATGCAGAAAGACCCTCAAAAATATTACAGCTCTTTCCATAGTGGAACAACCATAATGTGAAATAAGTGGCTGTTACGCTTCTTTCAGGTCTTGATAACTTAGGCAAGGCAGATAATTAATACAACCAAGATGACAGTCGGCTATAATTGGCTGCTTATTATGAAGTTTAGACATTTTCCTCCCTTCTCTCTCTGTGAGAAAGAAATTGCTCTAGCATATGTGTGTAGAAGACATAAAACTTGCTACAGCAGTATTTTTATTTCCAAATTATTCTTAAAGCTATTTAAAAGTCACCACAGAATGAGCTTTACAGAAGCAATTTCATGGCTCCTTTAAGTTTTTGTGTAAATTCAGATAACTGAAATGTTAGCCTTGATTGATTATTAAAAAGGAAGGAGGTACACCAAAGCTGAAGGTAAGCTCTGGGTACAGTATAAAGGAGTTGGGGTTGTGGGGGAAGGATCTCACCATAGTCCCTTAAGTTCTTTTATAGAATTTCTGTTGTGATTGGTAACGTAAGGAACATTTGAAAGATGATCGTTATTTGAGAAATGTTTCTGAACTAGAAACCTGCAAGCTTTGAATCCCGTTAATACTCACTAGCAATGATAGCCATTTTCCATTCCATGAGATCAATTTGGAACTTGAGCATAATTTTATTTCTGCTTCACAGTTCTTAAAATCCTGTTTGGAAATGTCATTAGGAGGATAAGGGATGTAATGAAAAATACGTTTTCTCATGTACCAAATCAAAGTGTATAGTTATGGAGCTGGCTATCTATACTGAACAACAGTTAACAAAATGAATTGGCTGCTTTCTGCATTTGAAGTTGTGTAGTGTAAAATTCAATGAAACATTCAATAACTGGAAAGATCACATCAGCATCAAGGATGCATTTAGCAGGTTTCCTCCTACCATATTACTAGGATAGAAGCACAGTTTAGAACTAGGAATAAAGGCTATGAATGAAGTTAAGAATTGTGGGAGGCCTGGAAGTAGAAAGATAAGTAGGAGTGACTGTGCCTAGAAACTCAGGCGTGGATGCCGGTAGAAGGAAAGAGCAAGATGGGCCTGTGCGGACCAGTATTTTATAAGATTGGTGCTCTTGTCAGTATCTTCCACTGAAGGCTGAAAGTTATTTCTTGAAACTAGCATCTGTTACACCCCTCCTTAGGGCAAAGGACCTTATTTTTGGTGGTTGAACTTGCTGAGTCAAACAGAGTCACTATGCCTGATTCTCGTGTTGTATGGAAAGACATAGGGTAGGGCGAAAGGCGCTTTTTTCCATTCAATGTTTTTAACAGCTTTTTAGAGTGGGGAGTTATTCCATGAACAAATTAATGGAATGAATGAGTGGAAAAAAATAAATGACCAGTTTTGTTTTCCTCGAAAAGGTTTTATTTCCTATAAGGAGATATGGCATAATTGTGTTTTCCCTGGCATAAAATGAAAAAATCCAACAAAATGCATACTTAAGGGATATGTGTGTATGTGTATGTCACTATAATATATAATGAGATTGTTGAACTATCTAGAATGTTTGGAACTATAAAATTTAGCTGTTTTGAAATATTGCTCTGTCAGACATTGGCTTAGGGAAATACATGTTTTTGTATAAAACACTGAGAGAGCATTAAGTGATAGCATTGCCAGGAAGTGCACCTTGCCTTCTTAAGCAGTAGATGCAACTTTTAAGAATGCAAATGTGAAAAACCGACAGGGGAAAATTACAAGAAGATTAACATATTCTTGAATTTTCTCCATCTGAGTTTTAAGTAGGCTGGTGCTAGGCTGGAGCTGCTTCTGATTATGACTCTTCCAGGGGGAAAACACAGTTTTACAGGACTGACCTTAAGTGCAAAATGGATAGTAATTCAAAGCCCTGAGGGGGCTTAAGAAATGAAGGTAGCTTATTGGTTTTGGCAGGGAAAGGGTTGTCTGGTAAGACCATTGAGACCCTTAGCTGAAAATGCTGACAAGCTGAGCAGAGAGCATGTGTGCTATACCAAGCACGATCATTATTTTCATTGGCAAAATGTATTGCTCACAGTTTGGGTAGTCTGTCCATTTTGTCGGTAATTTAATCTAGGTTGAAAAAGGCATGGGATATAAACTGCTATTGTTGCACATCCCTGCAGGCATACCTGGCAGGTTCCATTCCAACTTTTAATGAGGAGCCTTGCTTTATGTTGGGGTCCCACTGGTGGCTTACAATATCTATTTTGGGGTGTTTTATGATGGGGGTTAGCTCTTGAAATTGGACAAGGTGCCTGCATAAAAGATGACGAGATATTTTTCCCCCTCTTGGTCTCTGCTGCTTGTTAAATTGGTAATTAGGCAAGACTTTTAGACAGAAGTAAAAATACATGGGATTGTGTCTAAGGTGATAGCCTTCCTTTCATAGGAAGAATAATACTGAGGATCGAAATAAAGAATTTGAAGACAGAAACTTAACACATTGGAGATCTATGTTTTTATAGTAATTTTATTTCACAATATGTGCCAATGATACATGACACCTTGAATAATGTATTTTTATACTCCTTTACCCAAGAATTAAGTTGGTACATTTGCAAGAGGAGGAAATACATGTTAACTTTGTGATATTGCTAGTAACCCCATTCTTTTTCTTTCTTTTCCTGGGAGTGGTGCTCCACCTCACCCCCCTCCCTCCTAACCCCCAACACACATTCATGGGTTATTCTTGGCTGGGAAATGTTCTATGTTTTCTATAATTTTTAAAAATATTGCAGTTTATGAGTTGAGAAATGAGAAAATAAAATGATTATTAATTTTTAAAAGTTTTATATATTAATCAGTTTGATTCTTTAGATCATTTGGGGAATATCCTTGGCAAGAAAAAGCAGGCATTTTCACACTTTGTGGCATTGTCTTTAGGTAAGAAAAGCAAGTTGCAGAAAGAATTTTCTAAGCTGCATGTTGAATAAGGAGGCAGTTAATTCTGAGGCAGCCCTCATTTTTTTTCTAATCAGATTTATAGCAGAAACTATTAGGACTAACTTATTCACACTTTTGCCTAACCTATTCATATTCCACTTATACCGTATAGGAATTTTTGTAGTCAAAATAGGCTCATATTTTAGTCAAAACAGAATGAGAAAGGGAAAGGATTGCCTTTTAAGAATAGAGATGAGAGGTACTCAATCAGTTATAATTATTCTTATGATATGTGCTGTTTATTGAACACTATATGCCAGGCACCAGTCTAGAAAACTGTATTAATCTGTGTCCAATCAAGAAAGAGGAACCACACAGTAATTTGAATAGGGAAAGCTTACTGTGATTTGTTAAATGTAACAAGGTGTTGAAATAACAAGGGACTTGCTATTAAGAAGTAAAGAGCATTGCAAAGCATATAGGAATAGCAGATCTAATGAGCAGCCATTACTCTCTGCTAAGATAGAGCACCCAAGAGGGAATGTCTTTCCCTGGCTGAGATCCAGGTTGTGTTGGAGAGGACACAGCTGTGGCTCACTGTGGCAGAGAAGTTACTGTGGTGCTGTGGAACTTGCTGGAATTCCACCCTCTAAGATGCTGGGGAAAACTGTTCATGAGAAGGTGTCTCTTTGTAGGCACCCTGATACAAAATTGTCTGAGGAGGGTGCCAGCAAAGCTACCAGCCACGGTTTCCTCCTGGTTGCTCTGCTCTGCAGGACCCAGGCACTGGGGATTCTGTGGGTACCTGGAAATGGATGCTAGAGAAGCTCAGTTCTGTCTGCAGTGTCCTTCCAGCGCCATCTACTGATAAAGATTAACCTTGTGTCAGAGGGTAAAGGAAAAACATTTAAAGGGCCCAGATCCATTTTCACAGAGCAGACAAAAAGGTTGATTTTGAAGCTGAGAGGCAATAAACTGATGATGGGCACAGAAGTCTATGCTGTTCTTTTTTAATCCTAAAGAGATTAGAAGTAGTGAAATGGGATTATATATCCCATTTTTCAGGTAAAAAGATTTCTTTAAGCTTAGAGAGGTTAAGTGACTTGTTCAGGGTCATATAGTTAATATATGGCAGGTTCACATTTCAGAATTAGATTTGCTATTTTCTAGGGCCATGTCTTTCCACCAGCCTTTTTGGAATACAGATACTAACAAGTCTAGAATCTGGCAGTTGTGTCATATGTTCTTGTCTAGGTATTATACTAGAGATTACTATTTATTCATTATTTAGTTCACTTCCAGCTGGCCCTACAGATGAGGGGAGTTATGCAGGTGAGTACCTGTTATGTTTGTACCATATATCAGATTCTGAAACTTAAAGGAATAGTTTGTACCTACTTTAGTGGAGTTCCTGAATGAAGCCTCTTTCTTTCTACCTGTATCTTAACTGTGTTCTTATCCGTTATAGTTCAGGCTCCATACTTGTTTGCTCATTTGGCAGCTTACAGGGGTCTCAACCTGGATTCCCTGGAGGGTAGGGGCAGAAGATGGTGGCTCTTGATTTTTTATTTGAAATGCTACTCTTTCTTACCCCAGCTTGTCTCCCCAGGGTTACCCCTCCAGGACATGCAACTCTTTGTTGTCTCCTAGTTGAGGCTGAAGGTATAGCCTTGCTCTTTTGGAATAGCAGTGGTCCTATTAGGCTACATAGGTTTATCTCACTTTTAAGTAATAGATTCATACCTCAAATTTTTCTGAAAAAAGCATCATTTTCATACTGATTTACACTATAAGTTTTAGAACTGCTTTATCACTTGACTTTTGGTGAGTTACTTAACCTCTCTGGGACTTAGTTCTTTTATCCATTCTTTAATCTATAAAGGGGAATGGCCTTTCCAAAGCTCCTCTCATCTTAAACACTCAGTGGCTATTTCTAGCTTAACATCTTTTGGCAGCAGTTCCAAACATGTGAGCCTTCAGTTACTGATCCTGTCCCTGGCAAGTAGTTGATGGATTACAAATAAATGGAAGGCAGTGTGATGTGCTAGTGAGAATGTGACTGTGGACTCAGACCCAAAAGGGTCGGAATCTTAGTGTCTCACAACTTAGTAGTTATGAGGATTTAGATGAGTAATTCATTTTTCTGTGTTTTTGCCTTTTCCTTTGTGAAATGAGAACAACAATGCCTGGCCCATTGTATTCTGATAAGGAGTAAGAGAAATGATAATATGTAAAGCACTTTGTACACTTGCTGGCACATGGTAGGCGCCCTATAAATGATAGATATTATTATTTCCCATGAAGTTGTAAGCTCCTTGAAGGCAGGGACTCTGTCTTAGTCATCCTTAAATTACTGGTAGTACTAGGTATCTAACATGCACTTAGCAATATCACCCTTTTGAATTGAAGGGAAGTCATTTGCAAGATGAATCTTTATAAAGTAAATATTTTTATATAAACAATCACTCTGAAGTTTATCTGTTCGATAAGCTTGGATTGCATATATTTATCTGTCTTAAAGCAGTACATTATTTTAATTGTAGAACATTTCTTTCTTTCTCTCTCTCTCTGTCATCTTTTCTTTCTTTCTTGACATGGTCTTACTTCATCACCCAGGCTGGAGTGCAGTGGTACAATCTCAGCTCACTGCAGCCTCAGCCTTCCCGACCTCAGGTGATTCTTCTACCTCAGCCTCCCGAGTAGCTGAGGCTACAGGTGCACACCACCACACCTGACTAATTTTTTT
>NW_016107343.1:3203085-3218796 GCF_001604975.1 Cebus imitator | reverse complement strand
TGACCGCAACCTCCGCCTCCTGGGTTCAGGCAATTCTCCTGCCTCAGCCTCCTGAGTAGCTGGGATTACAGGCACGCACCACCATGCCCAGCTAATTTTTTGTATTTTTAGTAGAGATAGGGTTTTGCCATGTTGACCAGGCTGGTCTCAAACTCCTTGCCTCAGGTAGTACACCCACCTCAGCCTCCCTCCCAAAGTTCCAGGATTATAAGTGTGAGCCACTGAGCCTAGCCCCTTAAATTTCTTGTAATTTTCTGACTACACAGTTCTTTGATTTTTTTTTTAAAACCATGATTGCATGGTATAATAGTGATGGTATAACATTATTAAGGATTTACTATGTGCTAGTCATTATTCCAGGAAATTTATACTTACTGATTTCTTTAATATTCATAGCCCTCTCATTATCTCCATTGTCTAGATAAGAAACTGAGGCACCAGACAAGTAACTGGCCCACGGTCGTGAGCTGTAAGTAGGGGAGCAGTGATCTGTCCCCAAGGCCACTGCTTAACACTGCTGTGTCATATGGCTTAGTTCAACTCTAGTTTTGAGACATTTTACTAGAGGTCACTCATGAAAACTCAGTCAAACCCAAATCAGCCTGAGTCTAGAATGAAAGGGGAGGCATATACTTCAAGACAGGTTGACATAAATCTATTTTTAGTCATTTAAATACATTTTTGGGGATCGCTTTTTGCTTTCCAAATAAGTTCTGAGATCAGTTTGAGCAAAAGCCAAACACATACCTTTTATGTTTTGAGATTAAAACTGTCTTTGTCACTATGTTATACTCGTTACTTACCCTACTGTGCCTCACACATAGCCTCTCCTCACCCCTCCACATGCCTGCCACCTGCAAATATGTCACAGCAACAACAAACTTTAGCTTTGTGCATCCCATCTTCCTTACATAGAAGCTACGGTTAATTTGTCCCCCTGGTGTTCCTAATCTGCTTACTGATCTCCTTTGCTATTTAAGCTGACTTTTAAACATGAGGAAGAGAGGGGAATTGATTTCCTACTAATAATGTGAAAAATTAGTGATTTAATTTCACAATATTTGTCAATAAGAACATGGGACCAATGGCCTATTCTCAGATTACATGAATGACTTCCCAAAAGTTGTCCTCTAGCCCCTACCTCCAGTCGTTGTGGATGTAGAGACCAGAGAACTATGGAACCTCAATGAAATGTATGTTCAGATGCCAACAGATTATTTCATTTCTCCCTTTAGTTTAGTAACAACATTATTGTCACTGTTAGGAAAAAGATTGGCTTGGTAGACTTTAGGAACCACTTTAGTCAGTGTGGATAAATGAAAAAACACAAGTGATCAGCTTTCATTATGACAAATGGAAACTGTCATTTAATTTTTATCCCCAATTATACAGCTCCAGGACCAATTTTTCAGGTGGAATGTTGGAGCCATTAAAAAGAAATAAGTAAACTATACCATATTCCATCATTTTTCTGGCAGCTAACCAATGATCTGTAGCCTTATTACATGAACGTTTTTATAGAGATATTTTTCTTTTAAGTTTGCAGAAGGCTTTATTAACTCTTTACTGATTTCTTCTGGAATGCATTTTTTCCAAATGAATTTCTGTTTTTCTTTTTATCACTCAGTGTTGGTTGGAATTTACGTTGGTTTTGTCTGGAAGCTATACTCATTTTCTTCCTTTATGTTTTTTGATTACTAGAATTGCATGGAGCCATATTTCTTTAATTCCAACTGAAGTTATATTAGTGGTCCTCATCTTGAGTACAGACTATGTTAATTTGGATTTCAGACTGTGATTTATTAGAAATATAGGACACATAAAAAGACCCAACTAGCCGCCTTTTGTCTCCTGCATTAAAGTGATACTGAAAAAGTTGGGTTTCCCCGAAGGCTGTGCTCCCATAGCATTCTGTCCATTCTTCTAATAGGTCACGTTATAATTTGCCAGATTTCATGTTCATGTTCCCCAATAATTCGAAATCTTGGTACTGTGGATAACTTTCTATTTGGTTGATTTATTTTTGCATCCACAAACTTAGCAGAATGCTTGGCACATACTGGGTATGCAAAAAAAAATGTTTTCTGAATGACTGATTCAATGCTTTTTTATTTCCTTTTGGGACGATTTGTAATTAAAAATTATTTAACAATATTGAAATATAGTCTCTTCTGAGGACACTAAAACCCTTTGAGTGTGTGGTTTTATTTATTCCATATAGAAACATTTTACATGCAGTGGATGAGTCTTTGAATTTTCCAGGTGGGAGAAATTGAGATCAAAGGTTACTAATGATATTAAAAACTCTAGAAAGAGACAATCCTGTGATTGGAACCATTGACTTCTGGGTTCCAAGCCCTTTTTTCTCCCCAAGGTACACAGCTTTGGGGCTTTCTGCTCAGATTGTATAATCTGCCATTGCTTTTATTATCAAAAATGTCACTGATTTGGTTTTGATGAATAATTAACATAGAGAGTGGTGGTGAGGATCATGGTCAGAGATCAGGTTGTTTTAGTTTTGGAGAAGCTGGTTAATGGATGAGGCCTATTAGCTGTGTATATCTACATACAGATTTTTTTACCTTGGTGTTCAAATCCTTTCCCCTTCTTTCACCTAATTAGTTATTCACAGGAGCCTTTGGCTCTCAGCCCAAGAATATTTGTATCTACTTGACTTTAGCATCAGAATAGTTAAACTTATTTTCAATAAAAGAGGTACTGAAGTACATTATAAACAATAAGGCAACATTTTCTTCGGATGTATGCCTTGGCATATGCTTAGAGGAGAAATGATACCCTCTTGTATCTACTTATAAAATTGTCATCTGGTACTGTTACCATTAGAATATGCAAGTAAGCTTATAAACATGCTGATTAAAGGATTCTTTTGGCTTGGAACCTTGTTAAGTAAAAGGTGTTAAATCATGTATCTTGTCCTCAGGGGTGGTGGACTAAACAGCTGCGCTTATCCTTATTAATGACTGTAGACTCCTGTTTCAGAAGAAGCAAATGGCCTTTTGTAAGAGTTGTTGTAATATCAAGAGTTACTTGTAGTCAAGCTCTTTATTGGGAATATTAATATATTAGTCTATCTTGGCAAACAGCAAGAAACTCTAGCAGTTCACAAATGGTTTTCCTAGTTTCTTTCCCAGGAGTGATAGGAAGAGTAAACTCAATGAAATAAACACACGTTATTGCTGATCTGTCATAAATCATTGCTTGTGATAGGTATCTATTTTTAAGGCTACATTAGGTCTTTCAATGGGAGGAAGAGCTCTAGGATTTGGCTAATGTACCTACACTGATGGAGAGATGATGATTTTCTGTCTATGGGCTTTTGTTATAAATGAGAACTTGTCTTGTGCCATTTTGTGGGGGGTGGTGTGTTGGGATTTGGGATTGATCAGTCATAGAACTGGGTAGTTAGAAGGGACCTTAGGGCTTGGACTCATCCCAAAGCTTTAGAGTGGGCCCTTTCATTTTGGGTAGCTGTAATATTGGAATGCTTTGTCATATATTATGATTGTATTTATTATTCTCTGTAATGTTCACTCCTTGGTCTCTTGCCTTGCTTCCCACTAATCCTTGTCTGTCTCCGTCCTTCTAGAGTGACATTCTTGACTGCACGTCTTTGACTCAACCTAGCCCTCTCTCCCATCACTTAGCACATGGCTTTTAACTGCCTGTACTTTTTATATACCATGTTACATTTCCTTGGTGTTCACTTGGCTCCACACTGAACTGAATTCTGTGAAGGCAGGGATCAGATAGTAATGTATCACAGAATTTTGGGTGCCTAGTACAATGCCCAGTCCTCAATAATATACATTACTGAATGTGTATTGTTCTCATCAACTTAAAATAGAACTATCATGTTTCTGTTTTTCCTATAGGTATAGGTGTTATGATGCCTGATTACACATTGACCATTGAACTTAAGATCAATTGAAACTCTCAGGGCTGTCAGAGTTGGCTGATGTAGGTTTTGGGGAATTGTAAAATAATGGAAGGGGCTAGAGGTGTCCCAGAACAACTTCTCATTTATTTCAGAGTCCACATGTCTATCTGAATATTAGCCCTTAGCATCCAAGTGATTGGCATGAATAAGAGTCAGTACCTTGCTCATTTTCTGTAAAGTTTGATCATGTTTACAAATTTAACAGCATAGTAATCATTTTTTCTCATACAAAAATCCCTCACCGTATCTTTATATCATAATAGAAAATCACCTACTATTTCCAAGCAGGGAACTTCACCTTAATCTTTGCTTCAGTGTTTTTGCAGTTTCATGTAGGTGTTACAATGATCATTATTAAATGTCTTGGGTAGAGGCGAAAGAGCACTCTGGTTTTTTGTTTTTTAAATCTTGTGTTTATCTTATATTCAATATCTCTTTAAGCTTTATACATTTTATATTTGAATGGTTAAACTTTCAAGGCTATTGAGTCATCATTTTCATGATGTGTCCCATCATTTCTGTGAGATACAACACACCCCACCCTTTTCATGGAATGGGGGAAGCCCTCAGATAGCATGTATATGATTTCAAGCACAAGCATGAGCAGGCAGGACCTAACTCCTGTGGCCCTTGTCATTTGTTTTACTTTTTTATTTTTCAGAGGAAAAAAGACACCACATCCATATTGCTAAAATCAGTGATTGATAAAATCTTGAACTAAACTTGACATAGGTTTCTGTACTTGAAGAAGAGGTGGAAAGATTGCCTGAACCCAGGAGTTTGAGACCAGCCTGGGCAACATAATGAGACTCTGTCTCCACTTAAAATTTTAAAAAATTAATTAGGCACGGTGATGTGTACCTGTGGTCCCAGCTACTCTGGAGGCCAAGGTGGGAGGGTCACTTGAGCCTAAGAGACTGAGGCTGCAATGACTCATGTTCGTGCCAGTGTACTCTAGCCTGGGTGACAAAGTGAGACACTATCTTAAAAAAATAAAAATAAAAATGAATGAAAGCCAAAGGGTGATTGAGTAGCCACAGTTTTCTCAGATACTCAGAAGGAAAATGTCAAGAACAAGGATGAGCTGGATGCTTATTCAAATGGTGGCCTGTAGGTCCTGTTGAATCTAATGCCTCCCTCTGTGGATTCAGTGGTATTTCCTCCAAACTCCCCTTAGCTGTCTGTGTGTAGTTAATACATGAATGCTTACATACGAGGAGGAACAGTTCTTTTCTCTGAAGCAGTAAAGCATCTTATTGAGTTTGTTTAATGACTTTGAGATCTATCTGGTGAACTCCAGGTTTTAATTTCTTTCTTTGAATTTGATTCATTTCCTCATTCAAAATTTCAGGAAATATTTATTGACCACCTATCATGTGCTATGCACAATGCTGGATAGTGGGAAATAATGGTTCACAAGATAGATAGGATGGAGAGCTTAGCGTCGAGTGGGAATACAGGCAATGAAACAATTACAGTTTATCATGTGTGGTAAGGACAGGGAAAGCCTCTGTCAGGAGATGAAATGTTTGCTGTTTAGCATATCCATACAGTGATTATATATTCTGAGCCAAAATTAGAGCACAAAAGATAATGCCAGAAAAAGAGATGATTATGCCAACTAATTTTTTGCCAAGACCAAGTGTGGATGGAAATTTTAAAGATATAGTCTGAACATTAAAATATACGAATTTCTGGGACATTTAAGTAATTTATGAGTATAAAGGGGTAGAATATTTGAAATCAAGCCTGCCCTGGCAAATCCTGGATAAATGTTTGCTGTACTTTCTGGTTTCTGCCACTTGTAGAGCTGAATTTATGGAGCTATTAATTCAGGGAACAGATTTTAAAAAGAAATTTATTAGCATATAATAAAGGCATAACAGAATTTATTAAAAGTCTGATTTACTTTAGAAATTCTGAGCCCTACTCCAATGTTTTGATGGGAAAAAATAAACCAGGAAAAATGAGCAATTGTTCATGTTCTCAGTGCAGATATTATTAAAAGACCTTCTGTGCTACTGGAGTGTTATGGATTCTCTCTCTCAAAACACCACTTGGCTGTGCTTTGTCACTAAAGTCGACCTGACAATTTCCCGTAGATAACTCTGAAATGGGTGTACATTCATGACTTCGCATAATAATTTATGTCTTTAATATTGCTGTGGTCAGCATGTGGACATCTCTGCAAAACATTAGTTAAGTAATTGGTCCTTTTCAGCTGCAGTCTGTCAACAGAACACATCCTTTGAGGCCAGAGAAAATACTTGAAATGCTTCAGTGTATTCATTTATGCAAATCGGTGATTCATGGGCCAACAAGGGCAGGATAGAGGAACTAGGAGGCAGAGATGTTTGAAGTGAAAAACAGGGTGGGATAGCTAGTATACTTCCTCCCTGCAGTCAAGACTATACCCAAATCATCTGAGATGGACACCTATCTAGGCTCTTCTTGAAATGCCATGACACAAAACCGTTGGGAACAAGAATTTCTTCTGTATGTCCATAGTATTATCTTTGCTTCCACTTATCCTTTTACCTTTTGGCCAGTTATCTCTTTGGTGGTAATGGACACCTGGTTAGCCTTTACTTATAACATCATTTTACTAAAAGCCTTTTGCTGGAAGTAGGTCTGAGGGCTCAGATCACAGGTCTGAAATGTCATTTTGGTTTGGGTGAAGTTTTGTAACTGCTATGTGTGGTGGGTAGAAGACCCAGTGCACCCCTCCCAGAGTGGGTTCTCTGATGGTAATGCTTCACCTTTAAGATTGCTTGACAGGATTTAACCACACATGTAACAAATCAATGCAGTCTAGAGCACAGATGCACTTGATCTATATTGTTTGTCTTTTTTTTGACTGATGCAGGCAAAAGAAACCATCAGATAGCTTCTTGGCTAATACAGCTTTGTTCTGAAAAGAAGGCAGTGATATATTTGGGGATGCATATGACCAAGGCCTAAAATGAGGTGGATACTCACCAGTCGGGACAACATATAGTCAGTATCCAGCTAAGCCATTCTATAAATGGAGCTTGTTTTTTTTTTTTTCTTTGAATCGAACCATATTATGTAAACGTTCTCTAATAGTTTATTCATATCATTAGAAAATATAGCCTACTACAAATTCTAAATGATAATTTTAGTGAAAGCTGTGTCATTTGTGAGTGACACTTACCTATACATTTTTCTAGATCTATGAAAATAAGTTAGACATGAGGCCAATGTTTTTCCTTTATTTTATTTTATTTTTTTACATTTCCCAAACCTCCATGAACAGCTCTGTCTGATTTGTTTCATCGTTGCCTTCCACTGCCTGTAGAACATCTGTTGGAAAATAATGCTTGTCCTGTCAGTTTCCAGAATCAGCAGCAAGCCGAAGTGTGTGCACAAGGTAGATGTCAGCATTATACTGCTGCTGCCACCAGGCTACTGAAAGGCAGAATTAATCCTGGGCTGGTAAGCTTCATTTAAAAAAAAAAAAAAAGTAGATCTGGAAACCCTATTCAGGAATAGGATGCTTATCCCAAAATGGACCAAGCAGAACACCAGCAAAGAAGTGATTTTGAACTAAAGGCACAAATATAGGATGATTATTGCCTGTTATTTAGTGGATGATTATTTGTTCTGAGACTAGGTTATACCGTTTTGCTGGAAGCTCACAACAGATCAATAGTAATTTTGTTATGGGCCAGATGTCAAAACAGAAATGTGCTCTCAAATCCCACTGACTTGCTGTGACAACTAGTATGCTAAAATACATTTGCTCAGCAATCAGGCATTTCACGATGCTCCTGGAGTTCTGTTTTCTTTCACGTGGAGCCTTAAAACTACGTATTGGTAGCGGAGATTCTCTCGTTTTGTAGTTCTTTCTCTATTACATATGTACCTCTTTTGGTTGAGAATAGAAACACCTCTTCAAACTCTCCCCTTTCCTCTGCCTTGATAATGAGCTGGGTGTAAAGTCTACATCACAACTTCCCTTTACAGGTATCATTTTTATGTTAATAAATTAAATCTGTGGTGGGAAAATGGTCGTGAAGTAAAAGCAAACCAGTGAGAAGCATGTTCTTTTTTTAGTTCCTCTGTAGTCCAACTTTGGAATTTTAATTTTGGTCTGGTGAAGATTTGGGAGTTAAATGTTTTGTGATGAAAGATAATTTAAGGGATGTTGATTTGCCCATTGCTTTGGTATCTTTCTGTTTCTTCTGTTTCTGTGAAACTGTTGGTTACCTAATGTCTTTTGGATGAGATTAAGACAGCATGCCATAGTGAGAATCCTGTGCTGATTTGTTTTTGTAGAAATATCCTTAATTAATCAGAGGGAAACAACTGGCAGTTTTTGGCTGATGTGGTTTGGAAGTGTAATTTTAAATGGTGTTAGTTTCTTAAGCCCAGAGAGAATTGGACTCATGTCTTGTCTATCTGGGCCCAGCTTTCTTCTCCTCCTTCTCCCTAAAACAGGAAAAGAAAAAGCCTTTCCTTTTCAGACCAAGAAAGGATTGAACAAGCTCAGAATTATGTATTCCATAATGTGGTAGAGATTTTCATTCCATCTCTGGGGCAGGTCTTGCATTTCTTACCATTACGCTATCTTTTGTAGTAGAAATATCTCTAAGTGAGAAGAAACATTTCATTCAAGTGTGTAAGTTATCTTAGAATTTATTACTTATTACTCCCCTGGATTTTGTTGTATATTATTAGTCTACATAATTCTTGGTGCTGCTTGGATTTCTCTAACAGGTGTTTTACTCACACACACACACACACACAAAATGCCTTGGATTCTATTTTAGAGATCTTTTTTATCTATATTGCCAATGCTTTTCACAGAACTTTATTCACTTTACTCTTATCAGCTTCATCAGTAAAATGAAGAGTTCAAATCAAATTAAATACCTTCCATAGCAGCTTTCATTTATTTACTGACCACTGAAAGATGCCTTTTTTCAACAAAAATTAAATACATTATTGCTGCATTCCATGCTCTATGTTAGAAGCGGAAGAGGATTGCAGATTAGTATGTCAAAGTCCCACCCTTTCGGAAACTTATACACATAGAAGACACAGCTCCGATACCATACTGTTGAGATACAACAGAGGATGAATTTGCATGTATCTATCCTCATTCTCTTAGTGGATTCTCCTGATAGCTAAGTAAATAAATTGCCAAATCATGGGAGAGAGAAGCTAACCTGTCTACTGAGAAGTAAGTGGACAGAGTTAACCACATATTTTGTTGTAATTCTTATTACCTTAGGTGTATTTACGTGCAAAAGAATCACAATTCGTGACAAGGAAACTTGGAACATAGAGCAGAGAGGAAGAGAATACCAGGTGGGTCTCCCCAAAACAAAACACAGTAAATTGGGCGGGGGAGTTGAATATGAGAGTTGCAATATTATCTGAGAGCAAAACAGCAAAGAAACTCAAGAAGGTGAATTGTGTTTTCAAGAACCCTTTTGGAAAAACCTCTAAAAACATTTACCTAAATTAAAATCTATAAAGGATACCAGAATTAGAAAAAAAAATGGAAAGCTTGAGATCCTTTTGCTTCTTTAGATCCTATGTTGCACATAAAGTGAGCATTACTTTATGTGAGGAATATGTATGTGTGTGTATTTATAGATTCTAATTTATTTTAATAGGGTGGAGTGGGTTAATGAGTAAAATGCAGAAGAACAGTAGTTATCTTTGTCAATTAAAGCCCCTGTCACCGTGGTATAGCTTAGCTTAAGCTCTCTTGAAGAGTGTCTTTGTAGAGATACTCAAGAAATACCACGTGTAGTTTTGCAGAGGTTTTGTAGGTTTCTTAGATGTTTACCGTCATGTGCTAAGCTTTTTCCAAGCTGAAAAACATCGATCTAGACCAGATACTGGCAAATTTTTTCTGCAAAGGGCCAGACAGTAAATATTTCAGGTCTTACAGGCCGTATAATCTCCAGCAAAACCACTGAAGTCTGTTGTTGTAATGCAGAAACAGCCATGGGAAATACATAAACTCAAAAGCTTGGCTCTGTTCCAATACAACTTATTTATTTTATGTATTTTTTTAGATGTAGTCTCACTCTGTGGCCCAGGCTGGAGTGCAGTGTTTCAGTCTCTGCTCACTGCAAACTCCACCTCTTGGGTTCAAATGATTCTTCTGCCTCAGCCTCTTGAGTAGCTGGGACTACAGGTACTGGCCACCACACCTAGCTAAGTTTTGTATTTTTAGTAGAGACAGGGTTTCACCATGTTGACCAGGCAGGTGTGGAGCTCCTGATCTCAAGTGATCTGCCGCCTTGGCCTCTCAAAATACTGGGATTATAGGTGTGAGCCACCATGCCTGTCCCCAATAAAGCTTTTATTATGGACACTGAAAATTTGAATTTAATATAGTTTTATGTGTCATGAAATATTATTCTTTTGATTTTGGTCAACCATTGAAAAATGTGAAAACCATTCCTAGCTTTGGGCTGGCTTTGACCTGTAGGCCATAGTTTGCCAACCCCAATTCCAGACCCTTTACTGTTTATGCTTTCTAAGCCATATTATGGCTTAATTGGAAGCTTTACCATATCATAATGAAATTTGGTAGCAACTGTGTGAGAAAGTGAAACATTTACAATAATCCTAAGATTGCCAAGCGCAGTGGCTCATGCTTGTAATCCCAGCACTTTAGGAGGCCCAAAGTGGATCACCTGAGGTCAGGAGTTTGAGACCAGCCTGGCCAATGTGGCGTAACTCTATCTCTACTAAAAATACTAAAATTAGCCAGGTGTGGTAGCACAAACCTGTAATCCCAGCTACTTGGGAGGCTGAGGCAAGATAATTGCTTGAACCCCGGAGGCGGAAGTTGTGTTGAGGCAAGATTGCCCCACTACACTCTAGCCCGGACAGGAGAGTGAGACTCCATCTCAAAAAAAAAAAAAAAAATTCCTAAGAGAACTGATACAATTATCAGAATTCAACTCTCCAGAAAAATCCTACAGAGGGTATAGTTCATTCCATTTTATTTAGGGCTGGAGTAGGAATACTTAGTGGCCTGATGAGTGGCAAGGAAGAAGTGAAAACCAGCAGCAGGAAGGGTGATGGTGACCAAATTCTTGCTGAATGCCTGCCACACACTGACGCTGGGGTAAGGGCTGTACCCAGATTATCTCCCTTAGTCTTCACAAGATTTCTATGAAGGGAGAACTGTTCTCATCTCTGTTTTATAGATGAAGAACCAGTCCTGGTGAGTTAAGAAACTTGTTGAAGATAGCATGGTAAATGGCAGAGCCTAGATTCCAACCTAGGCTCTCTGACATTGCAAGGTGTGTTGTCAGCATAGGGCAACATAAATTACTTGGCTGACTGACAGCACTTAGCTTGGTGCCTTGCATATGGTATGTCCTATATACATATTACTGTTTTATCTGTAGCAAAAGGGAGGGTGGGGTGAAGTAGTATTAAAGCAGTAGGGACAAAAGATGACGATACCTTTGTTAGAATTTCAATTGGATCTTGTAATCAACCTATGTCTTGTCAAGCCAAAATATGATTTTGGGAACCAAAGAGGAGTGATAAAAGTTCAGAGAAACTCATGCAGTTAAAAAATGTGGCAAGTCATAGACATGAGGAAGCCAGTGTGAAAGTCTTTCCTACTGAGCTCATGAATGTCGGATGGCCAGAGTGTCATGTTTCAGAAGACTAGAATAAATTTTTTTGACCTATTGCCAATCATTTACTTAAACCTAAAAGATTTTAGCATTAAAATTACTTATTTGAAGTGCTGGCAGGCTCATAAATTCAGGGGCTATTTGAAACATTGTCAATCTAAAATGTAATCCTATTAAAATAATTGAATATTTTCTGAGTGGAGAATTCCCTTGTCCTCCTGTCCAAGGCTCACAAGAGAACAACATAAAAGGCATCCTAAAATGTCCTCCGAACACCATTGAACCAGCCGACATGTTTGCACAGTGTGATTCTTCTCTGCAAAGAATTTCCTTAGCTATTCTACTTTAAAAGGCAGAAATCCCAACATAATGGCAAGTTTATTCTAATGATGGGAAGTGGGGATTATATTTGGAGTGATACCGTATAGGTCCTGGGAACCTTCTTGGTCTGTTAGTTTGTGCTCACTTCTGTATGTGATCGAGGATCCTGTGTAACTTGAAACATTTGCGTTTGCTTCCTTCTGTTCATTTCTTGGGCTCCTTTTCATCCAGCAGCTTGGGTTACCTTGAATTAAATTGGTTTATGGCATGCCGTTTTCGGTAAAACTCTGTGAAAGAAATGGTCACATAACTCAAAAAGGTTTGCCCTTGGAGTGATTTAGTCATGCTGGATGATAGCTGAGGAGGCTTATTGACTTTGAGCTCCCTTTGGAACCAAATTCAGAAAGCTGTGCACTTCTGTGGCACCTGTGAGACACTCACTTGAATAGAGCTACTGAGAAAAGCATTTCAGTTATTGGCATTTTTCCTAATGCATTTTGTATGTGTCTATACCACAGGGAGAAATGTGTGGTTATTGTTGAAATATTATCTGCATGGCTTCATAGAAGAAGAAGAAGAAAAGTCACTGTATAGCAGTCAACAGAGGAAGTCTCATAGTGTGTGTGATGTTTGGGGGGGTGTCTGTGTGTCTTCCCCCCACTGAAACCCCAAACAGCTATGTGCTGTATTATGTGGATAGGCCTGTGTGACTTACAAATCCATTAAAGGGATCTTGAATTTGACAAGTTGGATGTTGGTAACCCTGATTTGGAATGCTATCTAAGTACTAGTGTTCCTTTTGTTTACTTGGTTGTGACTAGGAAGATAGGCCTTGATCATTTGAGTAACTGTGCTCTGCGAACCCAAGGGAGGAAACCAAACTCTCAGAAGTGCACAGAAGTTAATTTCGTTTTCTTTCTGAGCAAGTGATAGACTCTTGTTTAAATAAAAATTTGCGTGGACAGATTTTCATTTGTCATGCGTGAGCTGGGCATGTTGCATTTGTCTAAAGGGAGCAATTTTAAGTAGTGGATGTGTAATACCCGTAGGCTATCAAAACTACCTATTCATTTCAACAAATCCCTTCTCATATAACAACCGTGCAGGAAGTTTGGGTAATTGATTCTCCTGAGCAATACAAATATTGAAATTCTTAATCATTCCAAGTGATGGGCAGAGCTGCTACTTTTAAATTTTTAAAAAACCTGTTTACTCTTCTTTTTTTAATTAAGTTCTGGGGTACATGTATAGATCTTGCAGCATTGTTACATAGGTATACACATGCCATGGTGGTTTGCTGCCTCCATCCCCTTGTCACCTACGTCTAGCATTTCTCTCCATGTTGTCCGTCCCCAATCTCCCCACTCCCTGCTATCCCTCCCAGCCCCCCACCCCCTAATAGACCCCATCGTGTGATGTTCCCCTCCCTGTGTCCATGTGTTCTCATTGTTCAGAACCCACTTATGAGTGAGAACGTGGTGTTTGGTTTCCTGTTCTTGTGTCAGTTTGCTTAGAATGATGGTTTCCAGATTCATCCATGTTCCTGCAAAGGACATGAACACATCCTTTTTTATGGCTTCATAGTATTCCATGGTGTATATGTGCCATATTTTCTTTATCCAGTCTATCTTTGATGGGCATTTGGGTTGGTTCCAAGTCTTTGCTATTGTAAACAGTGCCACAATGAACATACGTGTGTATGTGTCTTTATAATAGATTGAAAAAAATCTGTTTACTATTCTTAGGTGTTCATTAAACACTTATTGATCAGCAGTCTATCATGTGCCAGGCAGTAGATGCTGAGATGCCAAGTGGGAAAAAGGGAGAATTCCTGACCTCATAGTACACTAAGAAGGATTCCATGTGGATAATTATAATGTACAAGTTCATTAATTCAAGAGATTTTTATTTATTTAGTATGTGCTAGATACTGGGTATTTGGGAGGGAAAGACTTGAGGGATGGAAAGAAAGGGAAAATGGTGAGCAAAAGCAGACTTGGCTCTCATGCACCTTATAGTCAAGGATCAGTTATTAAATATATTTAGTATATTTATTGACCAGTCACACAAATATACAATTATAAAATGATACAATTATCATGGGGGAGAAGCCCATGGTGCAATGAAATCATGCACCAAGAGCATTTGATCTGTTCAGGAAGGCCAGGGAGGGCTTTGTAGAGGAAGTGAAGATTGAGTTGATATCTGAAGGGCTTGTATGATGGGAGTCAACCAGGTTAAAAAGGGTAGGAAGAGCTTTCCAGAGGGAACCAGGTGCCTTGAAGGAATTGAAAGAAGCCCATTGGCTGGAGTCAGAGAGCTGGGGCAGAGAGGAGAGAAGAGGTAGGAAGGTCCAGACTGCATAAAGCCCTGCAGAGTGAAGGAGTGGGGGAATTATAAGAAGCCTTGAGGCTTTGAAGAGGGGTAACATGACCCTAGATGTTTTCTGGAAAAAAAAATCACTGTGGTTCCCTTGTAAAGGGGCATAAGTGGCTGCAGACAGGCACAGAAAACTGTCTGAACAAGAGGTGGTAGTGGCTTGCATTAGGGTGGTGGTGGGTTTGGGCATAGGCATGGAGAGGTAGGTGGAATTGAAAAGTGTTACTTAGGAGGTTAAATCTATAAGCTTAGTGATGGACTGGGTATGGGCTGTTAAGAAGATGAGGATGATATAGTTATAAGACCATATGATGACATTTTATATCAACATTAAATAACACAAAATAATCCTTATTTGGCTTCTTCAAAATTAAACTTTGTAAGTATTTTACAATAGTTGTCAATCTATTTTCCAATTTTTCAGATACTTTTTTGTGCCATTTAGGAAGGACATTGTAGTTCTTACCCTTTTTGTTCCTTTTGATATAATTAAGGTAGTGAAAGTACTCAGTTGCAACTCTAATAAGTGCAAAAAGAAGCAGGTCCAAGCCAGAAGATAATATCAAACTAAAATATTTCCAGCAATGACAGCAAAATGTAAAGATAACATTGGAAACAAACATTTTCTGCCTCCTACCTTCTCTGCCGATTTTAATTCAGAAAATTTAAATGCTTTTTCTCATATCAAAATGAGTTAAAATACTAGGGAGTCTTTTATTCTTTATAAACTGAAGTCAGAGTAATTTATTTTATCTGGAGGAGAGTATTAAATTAGCTGTCAACTGTGCTATACAGGTGGATGGTAACTTTTGAATGAAATGACCAAATCTCTGGTCCTGCGGCATTCATTTTTAATCTCTGCTTTCCATTGAAAAAGGCAAAACATGAAATGTTGAGATAATAGTACTAAAATTCCAAGTAATTGCTTTTGTTAACTCAACTCATGTTTACTCATATTAATTACTGAAATTTGATAACCGCTTTGTTTTCTACTTAGCATGACTCTAAATGCAGCGGACAGAGCTATAAATCAGGTAGGTGGTTCTCACTAAGGCAGGACTCCTTTGCTTTGATGTTGGCAGCTTAAGGCTAATTCTCCAAGCTTGATAGGTTTATAATTCAAGAAGATGTGATTTAATGTTGATGGAATTTATTTTTGAAACACATTATGCAAGAAAACCTTTCAAAGTAACAAATGAAGTTTTGAGGTAAATCTTTAGTAAATAAAGATTGTCAGGATCTCTAAATGCCAAATGTTAACTATCTCTATAGGATGGTTCCTCCACCTTAAGCTGGAGGGAAATGGCTGGAGGAGACTCACAAAGTGAAGAGAGAAGATGTGGAAGCTATAGAAACTTATGAATAAGTTGTGCATTTAAAGACTTTTTTTTTTTTTTGTATCTTCTCCTCTTT
>NW_016107343.1:3181243-3203025 GCF_001604975.1 Cebus imitator | reverse complement strand
GCAGTGGCGCGATCTCGGCTCACCGCAACCTCCGCCTCCTGGGTTCAGGCAATTCTCCTGCCTCAGCCTCCTGAGTAGCTGGGATTACAGGCATGCGCCACCATGCCCAGCTGATTTTTTGTATTTTTAATAGAGATGGGGTTTCACTATGTTGACCAAGATGGTCTCGATCTCTTGACCTCGTGATCCACCCAGCTCGGCCTCCCAAAGTGCTGGGATTACAGGCGTGAGCCACCGCGCCCGGCTGATTTTACCTTCTTTTCATAATGTTTCATTTGCGGGGTTCCTTACAAGTTATTTTTCCAAAGATTACCCTATTAGGTATGAATTTTTTTTTTTGACAATTTGAACTGTAGGATTGTAGAGTGTGGAGAAACCCTGGGTTCATTTCTTTTTCCAGTTTGCTGACTTATAAATTTCTTGCCCCCTCACGCCCTCATCTCATTCATAACATTCATCCTTTCAAGAGGAGTACATGCCACATACAACTCTGGGTGTGGGGGAAATAAGCAGGGAACAAACTACATTGAGTTTTTTAAAAGACATGCATGCTTTTGGATACCATTATTACCAGGACCACCTAAAATCACATTATCCACTTCTAATTTATTATTATATTTTATAACCTCATGGCATTGTTAGCTCAGCTCAGTAGAGCTCAACAAACTTAGTCCATGCTGTTGGAAGAAAACTATTCTAAAATATAATACACAATTCTCTGACTTTGAAAAACAGTATGTTTGAATTCAATGTTACTTAAATAAATGACTTGGGATTTTTTTTTTCCCCACTATTGTGGCCCAGGCTGGAGTGCAATGGTGTGATCTCAACTCAACCTCCACCTCCTGGGCTCAAGTGATTCTCCTGCGTCACCCTCCTGAGTAGCTGGGATTACAGGCACCCACCACCACACCCAGCTAATTTAAAAAAAAATTTTAAATAGAGTTGGGGTTTTACCATGTTGGTCAGCCTGATCTCAAACTTCTGACCTCAGGTGATCCACCCACCTCTGCAATGTTGGGATTACAGGCATGAGCCACTGCACCTGGCCAGGATCTTTTAGCATAATAATCTATTTGGCATATAGACTCTTATATGGGTTGGTTGGTTTGTTCATTCTACATTCAGAGATGATGCTATATTTTTTGAGTTCTCAGCAATTTTTATGAAATCATTTTTGTTCTGTTTCTTTGGTCTCTGCCTTTTCCCTTTTTAAAAATTTGTTTTGATTTTATTGTTGTTTGGAAATCAAGGTAACCAAGATTATTATAAATGTGTGAAAAGTATGTTAATAGAGTAAATGGTGACAGCCCGTCATCCTTTCCCATCACTTCAGTAGGACTTACGTAGAACCATGACATTTGAGTGACTTAGATATTCCTTTGTAGATTCTCTGGCACTCTGGAGAGTTGGGCTTGCCAGGTACTGGGCCTCATAGATGAGATGTTGCTGAAACCATCTTGTCCAAAATATTTTCCTGTGAAATCCTTTGAGGCAGTAACCTTTTTATTGCGACGTAGTATGATGTTTTATGATTTTATACTTTCTGGATTTCCTAGTCTGCTCATATGCACACACACACACACACACACTGCTAGTTCCTTCTTTTTTGTTCTTTATAGTTAAGCTTTAGTGAGCGAAATCTTTAAAATGACATCTCTACATTCTGTCAGTGGTATATTAAGAATTATAACAAGGCAAGGAATAGTGAAAATAAGAATTGAGGAGCTTATAGACAATTGCAAGGCCTCTAGACTGGATGCTAGATTACATGAACACACAACATATTGATTTGGGGAATAAGAGCTATATATAGTTTAGATGCAAGCTATGACAGATGGGGGTTCATGAGCAACAAATCTGATGACTTCTAGGCATCATTCCAAACTCTTAAAAAAAAAATTCACCAGATGCAAGGACTCTTGCCTTTCTTAATGAATTCTCTTTTATATAAATGAGTCCCATTTATATATTTCCTCCCATGGCCAATTATCCTGAAGGCATTATAAAAATTATTATTTTATTATTATTTTTCCATTTAGTCGATGTATTGCCACATGGTAGTGGGGTACTTACGTTGGCAAAGTTGACTTTTTTTCTAAAGGAACCCATAAATATCTAGATATTTTAAACTTATATAATATTATAATCTAATGATAATTTTTTTCCCATAAATATTTGTACCTTTTTCTTTGCAGTGCTTTTCAAAATTAACTCTTTTGGAGGAGGTGGAACAGAATTTATCTAATAGCCCTTTGTGAAAATTTGGAAGACTCAGACATATTTTCTTTAGTGCTGGATATCCCCTTTAATTACATTCTACTTTATTATTAATGTATTTTCTTTTTATTTAATTTCTGTTTGTCAATTAATACATGAATATATTCCCTTTACAAAATGTTTTAGATAATGCTAAAGTCTCCACAGATGACCCTGATCCAGGTTAGCTAACTCCTGTTTTCTTCTGTATTCACCCACCACATGTATCATCTTATCTGTCATCTATCATCTATCCATCTATCTATCACCTCTCCTTCTAGATAGAGGCATAAACGTGAAATCTATAGAAACCCTCTGGGACAGAGTACGCAGTATCATACTGTCCTCTCATTCTGCAGCTGCTATCTTCAGCCAGCAGTGTCCTGGAAGCCTGGCCATGTTGCTACATGCCGATTTTGCTTGTTCCACTTAAATGCTGCCTTGTTTTTTCCTCAGCACACATATACCTCTGTTTATTTAGCTGTTCCCCAACTGATAGACATAAGAGCTGTTTGCAGATTTTTCCTCATGTAAACTGTTCTTTGGTGAAGATTCTTCTGCATTTCTCCAAGTGCGCATATGTGAGAGTTTCTTCAGGATACACACACCCAGAAATGGCATTGCTGGGCCATAGAGGGTGCACATTTTACATTATAATTTATAACTGCTATGCTTGGCTGCTGGGCATTTTAAACTTTCTTTTGGGAACTAGGTTTTGTTTTTTTTTTTTAAGTGAACAGAGTTAAGCCAAGTAATGCTCTCCTATGGAACAAAAATAAAGATGGTTTCATTATAGCCTTCTGTATCCCTGTGGCCTTCCTATCTGTGCCTTTCATGGAGGTTTAGAACAGATTAAGTGAAATTTATTAATATACATGCCAGGAAACACAGCAGCCTGTCCCTTGGCATTTGTCTTACCCATCACATTTCTCTTCCTGCTTCATCTCAGTTCCTCCCTGTGAATGGCGGAGACCCAGTCCTGTCATTTTAACAGAAATTATCCAAATTTTAAAAAGAACAAAAATGAGCTAAACCAGCCAAGCTGTGGAGAGGCCCAGAGGGAGTGAAAGGGGGAAGCAGGGGAGGGTGGGTGAAGAAGAGAGTATTATGGATGAAACTCAACTGGTGCAGCAGAGGATGTAGTGACCTTGTCCTAACTGAAAGAGAGTAAAGGGCGATTCTCCAGCCACAGGTGCTTCTGTGTTAAGTACCCCTATAAGAGGATCTGGAGGCAAAACCTGTCTCCTGCTTCTCACAGCACAGGGGTAAAAATAGAAGGGGAAAGACTTTCTTTGCAGGCTAAGACTTAGTTAAGGCCAGTGGTCAAGGTACAGTGTGAGCCCCACTTTCCCTACCCTCTGAAGAGATGGGGCGGCCCTACTCTGGGTGATATGGAAGTGACAGAAATCAAAAGTCTGAGCCAAGAAGGGGCCAGGGATCATAATCTGGTCCTGGTACTAATTGTGATTAGTTTCTTCAATTTTATGTCATCTGTGAGAGAGATCATTTTAACCCACTGGCAAGAGGTGATACACCATTTTTCTAGCTTCCACTAATCATGTAGGTTAAAATATTCCTGAAGCTCAAAAGAAAATTCATGTTTGGGAGATGACTAGTGCTGCTGCTAAGATTTATTTTCTTTTTAAAATGTCAGTGTCTGCTGCCTTTCCTGCAGGTAGCCCTCCTGCCTCCTTGTCGCCTGAGTCCTTCAGTGTCTTAGGTCGGGCTGCATCTGTTCCCGCAGAGCTTTCCCTTCTTCCAGCAGAAAGCTGGTTTGTTTGGCTGACAGATGGGGTTCCCGCCTTGGCCTAGATGCGCCTAGTTAAAGGGTTTCTGTTTGAAGCCCGCGGGTGAAGGCCAACTCCATGCAGACCCCTGCTTACAAAGTTCCCTTCATGGTCACATAAAGCAGTAAGGAAGTTTTTAATTGACATTGTCTACTGGTAAGAGGGCATAGTGTGGACATCTTTCGAGAGGGTTTACCTTGTCTTTCTATGAAGTGTCAAGCTATCAATTCATTGGATAATGCAGTGGGTTTGTTTTGGGGAAGAGAGGTACATATTATCGTGGCTTATCTTTTAGAAACTCTACACGTCAAAATCCCCTCAGAAGCAACAATACCACAAACCTATGTCACAATCTAACCCAAAGCTTAAACTGTTTGAGCGATAGGTATGGTTAAAATAACAGTATTTAATGCCCAAAGCACATTAAATTTGGGTGAAGTGGATGCATTCTGCATAATGCCTAGAGATGTCTTGTTACGGTGCGGTTACCTAGCAACAAGTGGAAACTGTATGAAAATAAGGTGCTTATCTGTTGTTGAAGTGGGTGCATTGAAACTTATTACACTAGCCCGTTTGGCTTGGCATGTTATTAAAATCACAGCTAATGTGGAAAGAACTGGAGCCTGTTCTCATTTGATACAGAAGCAGTGTTAAATGCTGCTACTATAAAATGCCAATACTTTGGTTAGGAAAATAGAAACTTGCAGCCTCCTTAAGCACCCAACATTGAGATGTTAGAGTTTGATTTATGTTATCAAAGACTTATTAATAAAAGAGCAGACAGAATCTGTAGTGGTGACTTAAGAAGCAGCCAGTTATTTAGATTTTTAAAAACATTCAGGGAGCCATTTATAGTTTCATCTATAATAATAGCTTAGTACAGCTCTGTTTCTTGTAGCCAAATTGTCTTTATCTGCTGAGCTTATTGAATTCTAACCACAGTCTTCTTAAGTTTAATTTATAGAACTGGGGTATATTGTCATGATCTTTAAAGGTCCTCTTTTTGTCTAGTCACATTAAAACAAGCTGCACATCTTTTATACTATATACTGATACATATATTGATGGGAATAGAAAATCTCATCCTTACTGGATCATGGGTTTTTGTTGTTGTTGTTTGTATGTTAGAAAAGTGTGTTTTCCAGCTGGGCATGGTAGCTCGCACCTGAAATCCCAGCACTTTGGGAGGCCAAGACAAGTGATCATTTGAAGTCAGGAGTTCAAAACCAGCCTGGCCAACATGGGGAAACCTCATCTCTACTAAAATACAAAAATTAGCCAGGTGTGGTGGGGCATGCCTATAATCCCAGCTACTCAGGAGGCTGAGGCTGGAGAATCGTTTGTGCCCGGGAGGTGGTTGTTGCAATGAGCAGAGATCACCCCACTGCACTCCAGCCTAGGATATAGAGCAAGACTCCATCTCAAATAAAACAACAACAAAAAGAAAAGTGTGTTTTCCTACAGGTTTGTCTTACTACTTCTTTAGGTATAGTGTATGTAGTTTCATATGGAAGTCTAATTTCACATACATTAAAAACAAAAAGGTCAAACTGAGAATTCTACTAAAATATCCTCCCTGGGTGGCCTGTGATCCTAACATGATATAGCACCCATTATCCTAGAGATGAAGAAAAGTTCCAGTACTTTCTGTGCTTATCAGAGACCTGTGATGACGCACAGAAATCTGGCATATAGGACCCAGCTCTGTTAGTTGTATTCTGACATTACTTCTCATGCTTTGGAATGTGTTTATGTGTAGCAGATGGAGCTATTAGTTAGCTGTGCTATCTTGAAGAATTGCTTTCCCAGGTAATCAGCTCTGCTCATTTAGGATGTCGTTTCCCCACCTCGATTTGTCAGCTCAAGAAGCAGGAATGATTAATCGCTGCAACTGGACAGTGCACTAGAATAACTCTAAGGGGAACCATCCCCTGGTGCTTCCATTCAACAGGGAGTTTGAAGTGCTATGAGGCAGAGCAAACAAGATGGAAACGATGACCAGGATGCTTCCTGAAGCTTACCTGTCAGTATATAGAGTTGCTGTGGCAACCTGAAGATTTGCAATTCATAGGAAGAGTAGAGCGAGACAAAACCTTAAGTCATGGCTGTCATTACAGTGGAATGGGTGCCACCAACACCTGGCAACCTCTATTACTTCAACTTGTTTCTTTTCACGCTTGGAGAAATAAAATGCATAAAAGATTAATATGCATAGTAAACCTTTTCGTAAAACATGTATGTGTTCTGCATTTCAGATGAGTAAAAACTTCAAGAGTTCCCCTTTGCTTAAATCAATATTAGCTAATAATGTTCAAAGTGAGGTTACCGTCAGACTCTTGATAAAATAAGAACTATGATGCAAGGATAAAGAAAGCATATTCTCTTTAAATTTTAAAAAGCAGGGGGATAGATTGCAGTGTATTTTTAAAATTGTTGCCCCTCCTAGAAATGCTCATAGTATATTAATGTAAATTATATGTCCTCTCCTTTGCAGCCTTCTTTTTCACCATGCATAAGTAAGGAGATAGTTAAGTTCTGGGTTTTGTTAGGTCTAAATGGTTCTTTTCCATTTCCCCTTGTTAAGTAACGGGCATCTTAAGTGTATCCAGGTCCAAGTATAATCCATAGAGATGAGTGTTGAAAGCACACAGTTGTGATCCTTCTGGGCGGGGGAACTCAACAAAATTACTGTGGTTTGTAAATATGGTCACATCATGTATGCATGTTCTGTGATTTTGTCAGTTAATGGAAATGTAGGATTTCCAGCATCAAACTAACATTACAATTGTCCTCCTCAGGTGTTCACTTGAGTGTTGAAGGTTGATGGGTATGTAAATAAAAACTCATTTAAATTTTATCCAGTTGGTACTAATTTTATCTAGTTGGTACTAGGGCCTAGACTTTTGTCTTTGCTGTATTAAAAAATATGCACAAATGTTTTAAAAAAAAACAGATTGTAGCATTTTCTAGGTTTATATTTTACTGTGTTTAGTAACTTTTCATCTTTTGTTGTAGGAGAAAGTGTTTTCCAAGTATGTATTTTAAAAACAGTTAAATTGAACTTTGCTTGGGACTTTCTGTCATACGGAATCTTGAAAATCTTCTGTTTCTCAGTGTCAGAAAAATGTACAGTTGCAATAAAACCACAGCAGTCAGTTTTCTGACAGGTGCATTAAGTCTAGAATTAAATCTGAAGGACTGATGTGTTAAAAACACATTAAATATTTAATGTTAAAGATCAGCTTATAGTTTTTCTCTCATCTTTTCAAAGGGCACAGCGAACTATCTGTGCTGTTCTAAAGAGTTGCACTTGTAAAAGGGTCTATTCAATTTAGACCAGGATTCAGAAATGTAGGTTATGGCTAAAAGGATGAGAAAACAAATAGATGTGTTCAGCTTCTGCAACTGACTTGATAGTTTAGCGGCCATGTTGTCCCTGTTGAGATGGGAAAGCTTTCTGATTGGTATGTTGCAGCTCACCGCTGCATTGGGCATTTCTTCAAACCAGCATAGTGTTGTAATTGGCGATCATCTTCTTGAAGATGGAGCCTTTTATTTTTGTGGCTTTCTGGGGAGTTGTAATGCCTGCCTGTTTTTCCTTTTAATCAGTTGTTTGAGAGCTGCAGCTTCAGGTCAAACGAACATATTCAGACCTGATTTTTAAAGTATTTTTTCAGCAACTTGAGTATTATGTTTAAATGGAAAACTATCCTGAATAGTCCCCTTTTAGGAAATAGTCTGTCTGAGAGTGGCGTTTTCCAGCATTTTGTGGATTTGAGAGAAGGCACTGACACCTATAATTTGTAACCCAGTTAAAATCGTTTATCTTGCCTGGACACACCTGTGGACAAGAATAAAGTTGCTGATTTTAAGTTCAGCTGCATAATTTTACTTGTTTGCTCAGATGTCCTTTAATTTATTTTCCGGGGAACTAATAACAGTAGCAAGATTTTAAAGTTAATTGCCAGATTCAAGGATAAGTCCCATGAATGGGCTGGAAGAATACCCTTAGAGCATAAGCCTATGTGTGGATCTGTGACAAAGCCCTAATTCTGAGTTTATGTAATCATTGTACAGAAATATTTAAGATGGGAATCTATCAAGTCTTATCTGTTGAGACGTGATCCCTTTTATATCTGGCAGGCCTCATGCAACAAATTTTCTTTCTTTTAAGTGATCTCCAAAGCTGTCAAGTTCATTTGAGTGAACCGTGCTTGAGAGAAACATGTACAATTTTCTCTGGCAATGGCATGCTGCTGATGACATATTTTTAGAATTAGCTTTTTGTCTCCCCCACCCTTCTAGAAACTGAACTTTTATTTAAGCTCCCTGCTGTTAACATTGGAAAGAAACTTTCCTGTGCCAATGTTTGCCCAAATGGAAGAAAATGTTTGCATTTTATATGCAGTGTTCATAAACTTGATGAGTCTAACAGTTTGGCACCGCTGGTGAGCGCGTCTGCTTTGAGTTCTGAAGGGCAGGCAGAAATAGTATAGTGAAGCACTGCAGCTACTGTGAAAAGGTGTGGCTGAGCTGCTCTGTTGAGATGCGACAGGTCGGGAAATCAGAATTCATTTTTCCTAGCGCTTTGAAGGTCAGTACTTAAGAGAGAGATCTCCCATTTGTCAAGCAGTTGTAAGCAAAAGTATCATTTCTTCCCTCATTCATTTGCTTAATGTTAGCTGAAACACTGGATTGCTTTGATTTCTCCAGGCAAGATTTTTTTAGTAAGGCCATTTGACTCTCTGTTTCTGTGCTTTTGGTTTTAGTTGCAAAGATCATGCCAAACTTTGCCAGGATGCATTATGGTCTTCCAACCCTTTGCTCTGGAAGCCGGTGCCCTCAAATTAAATAATTTGCAGCATGTTATAGACTCACTGTAGAAAAATCACTGCAGTTTGTTTTAACATTAAGTTAAATTTTTCTGTATGCAATGCAAAGGTCAAGAAAAAAAAGCATTTAAAAAAAACCCCATGCACAAATGAGTCATTTGCATAAAAAATGCTCCACTGGATGATGGAGTATGAAAGCAGTAGGGAATTAACTGATAAGTGTATGGCAAATGACCTAGCCAAGGATCCAAGCAAGAATGATTTGTTCCAAGAACCAGTGTAAGACGATTTAGGAAGATGAACTTTTCTTTGGCCCCCATCCTACAGCAGCATTGAATCAGGTGAACGAAACAGCTTTGGCTTTGTTCATCATCAGTAAGCCAAGAAGAACACGGCATGGGTCATTAAGATTTACAGCTCAAATGTAAATAATTCAGGACCCACAAACAATAATTAAAAAACCAACTGCGGCACTGCATGTAGTCAGGTCCTCTGGGCCTCTTTGAGCGGGAACCTCTCCCGTTTTGGCTGGAGACCTGTCCATCTGGGTACAGATGGTTGTAAGAGCTTTTTAATGACCTTTTCTAATTCTAGTGAATGTGTCTTTGGACACCGTCGTAACCAATGGATGAGGAGGGTGGAAACAGCAGGATGGTGGCAGCTGAGGATTTAAATGTCCTGAATTTGTTAGACATCTGCAGAAACATGCAATTTGTTGGGCAGAAAATTGTAAACAAAACAGACTGAGTCAATTATCAATACACCTGTGACACCCTGGGATGCCAGCTTCAGTAGTATAATGGCAACTTTCAAAGTCCATACCCCCTGGAGCAACCTGTTGAATGTTGCAGAAGAGTGCCAGGGCTATTGGATGTATCCTTGCCCATGGGGCCAGGACCTGGCTGACAACTTTCAACCAGCTGAGGAGCAGGAAGAATTCACAATCATCGGGAGCAAGTCAGTTCCAAGTTTTCTGCTATAACTTGTCCCCTTGCTTGTGTGGTGATCTCCTGTGTGGCCATGTCTTTCCTTGTTACACCATACCCATTGTTCTAAATTCTAAGTCATTAGTTCTTAAACAGTGGTATGTTTCAGAGGAGCATAAGGAGAAAAGGAGCTTAAGAAATACACCTGCTTTTAGGGGCTTTTGCCTGGAAAGTTTAATTCAGTAGTTGTGGGGCCCTGGGCATGTGCATATTTTAAAAAGTATCCCAGGTAATTTTGATATACACACCTGGTTGAGAAATAATCTCACTTGTGTCTCAAGTTAACAATGGAGGAGAGCATGAGGTTCTGGACCAGGTTATGAGAAGACTTGAACTGAATTTATTGATCAAGAAATCAACTCATTATGCAGATAAACATCATTTAGAGCTTGGACACAGTCAAGATGAAAGTGGCTAAGGACAAAAATGTGTCCCCTTGATTAATCTCTATAGAAAGGCCATTGACTGACTTTGGGTTTGGACATCAGCCACTTCCTGATTCTAGCATCTGTTCCCAGCTCTGGATTTTCCCATTTAAGGTCCATTCTGTCATGTTCACCCAGTTTAATCAGATTATTGAGTCTCAGTGGCTGATTTTCAGGTTCATGGTCAAAGATTTCTTAATTCTCTCGAGGATTCAGTTAATTTCCTACTTTAAAAGACCAGATGGGGTATTGGCTTTATGAACCTGAAAACAAAGCTTTCGTTAACTGGGAGACTTCTGCAAACTGGAAATCTCTGATGATTGTAATTTGTAATAATTGTTAAATGTAGTTTGAACTTAAGGATTCAAAAGGAATATGTCTCTTTATGGTGTGTATCTTGAAGGCAGGGGAGAGGCATCAAAAGGAGTCCCCAACAAACTTTTGGATTTAAAAAAATCTTCTACTGGGATTGGAAAAGAGGGGAAAAAGAAGAAATGTTTTCTAAAGTTATTTGTGTACTTCAGAGTATGAGGGATTGAACACTGTTGTGAGAAGGGAAAGCAGAGAGGTGACCCAAACAAAGGGTCAATCTGTCAGAGAAGAAGCGAATGGTTAGAAATTATTGGAAAAGCCATGTAATTGTGAACAGCATAAGGATGGGTTGAAAGAGGAAGGAAATTCTAAGTACAAAAACTTTTAAGTGGTCTTTCTGGGAAATATATGCTTCTGCAGCAAGCATAGCAAAATTAGAGACCCATTCTATTTTTTTTGTGAATACATTTACATTTTCACCCCTAATTGATTATCTCCTGTCTTCAAAAAAACCTTCACTCTGCATTCATTTATGGTATCCAACTAACAGTGCAGACTTATTTTCCTTTCTTCTGTAATATTTGTATTCTAAATTATGGTTTAATGGGCTCCTGAATCTTTTATCTTTAGTAGACTATGATGTTGTATAGTTTATGTAAATATTTGTCTTGAGGTGCTTTAAGTACTAGCTCTTGTAAAGTCTCACATTTGAATTGTTTTATTGCAGCCATTCTATTTAAATTAAACCCTAATCTCTTCAGTCCTATTGTCAAGGCCTCACTCTTGGCTTGGGTGTAATGGAGATAGAATTTGGCTCGTCCTTTAATGTGGTATACTTAATCTAATTATTTAGGTAGTGACAAACATTGGGGTTTGGGCTATAGGGTCTTTGACATTAATGTGTATAAACTCTGTTCTCAAATGTGGAACAGTTTAAAGTGTTACACTGAATGTAATTTGCAGCAGGAAATTTTTGTAAATATGTAAAATGAAATAGTATTTCTGGTTCAGATTCTGCTGTACATCTTAGCTGAAGCAAACCCCCAATGGCTTATGCTTTCCTGAGGCTAATAGAATTTTTTTGGAAGCCTGTAAGGGTAGTAGTTTGATATTTATCTCTCAGTTCTCATGTACTATAGGATTTTTCTAAATATAGCCATCTTCACTGTAAATAGATTACATGAAGCAGTAGACTAGTGGGCTGTCCATTCTTGTTAAGTATAATAATCTTAACCACTTGAGTGTTCCACTCTCCTTATACCCTTGGGCTATACTATTAAAGAAGTCTCATTTTCTTTTTCGGATTATCAAAATATACAGAGCATAATCATTGAGTCACAAGTGAATTTTGCATTTCAAGATGGATAAGGCAAATGTCCTCTCTCTTAGTATGTTCTTGAGATCATACTTTGTTGAAGAAAAACTTCTTTAATGTATAAAAGCTAAAAGAGGAGGGAGAACAAAATTTTTCTTCATGTCAAGTTGAATTATTTTGTTATTCATTAACATTGCTCCTTATCCACTTCTGAATTAGATGTTATACAGTCAGACCCAAACCATAATGTGAGGTAATCAGATCCACACTATAATATAATAAGGATAAATGCAGTGTCTTCACTGCAGGTGTCCTTTGCTTTAGGACGACTTCTATATTAAAATCTGAATTAAGTCTATCAGGCATGATCTGCAGTAGTTCCCCGCCTTATCCATGGTTTCACTTCTGTTGGCTTCAGTTACCCATGGCAAACATGGGACAAAAAGATTAAATAGAAAATTCCAGAAAAAAACAACATATACATTTTAAATGGCTTCCTGTTCTGAGGAGCATAATGAAATCTCGAGCCATCCCACTCCATCCCGCTGGGTTGTGAATCATCCCCTTGTCCAGCATCTTCACACTGTGTATGCCACCTGCCTGGTAGTCTCTTACCAGCCATTGTGGTTATCAAATTGACTGAGAGGTATTGCAGTGCTTGTGCTCATGTCACCTTCATTGTACTTATTCTATTTCATTATTAGGTATTGTTGTCAGACTCTTATTGTGCTTCATTTGTAAGTTAAGCTTTATCTTAGGTATGATATATAGGAAAAGACAAAGGATATAAAAAGTTTGGTACTATCTGAGGTTTCAGGCATCCGCTGGGGGTCTTGGGAGTTATCCCCTGTGGATAAGGGGGACTAATGTATTTGGTTACTTTAGCATAGTCATGAATTAGTTTGTAAAGATTCGCCACAAGTTTCCTGTAAACAGTGAGTTCCCTTAGTCACGTAATGCATGATTCAATTAAAAATGTTTTGATTTGCATTTAACTTTGCAGGAATTGACTGTCAAAGTGATATAACAGTTTAATGAGCTACTGTGGGAAATTGTGTAGACTCCAGCCAGCCAGTTTTCAAGTGAGTTGAAATCTATTTTCCCTTGGATGGTTAAAGAAAGATATATATTGTACCACATTTCTTCCTAAGTGTCTCCTTCTCTCTTGTTTCTTAAACTCACCTATACTTACATATTGAATTACCTTAAAGTCTCTGTTCACATTTAATAAATATTCATCTCAAAAGCCTCTCAACTTACTGAAAATCATTTTACTATATTGTTTTAGAAACTTTTCCCTCTTTTTAGTCTCTACTGTCAATTCAATTCAATGCCCTGTGGCTGATTCGATTCAGTCTAAACAATAATTATATCAATAGTTTGAAAAAGTCAAAATGTTATTTAGAGCATTTTCTAATTTTCCTTTTTTACTAGCTGGCCACATCTTGTTGCATGCCTGAGTTTTTAGACTGTGAGTACAAAACCTACCAGTGTGTGTGTGTGTGTGTGTGTGTGTGTGTGTGTGTAATCCTTACAACTAACCAGCATGAAGGGGTTCCATGGCTACCTTCTTTGGTAGACGCAACAAGTTAGTACTGTGAGTGTATACTGAATCTGAAAATAAGCCATCTAGGTTTGTGTAGGACAGAATACTAGGATCCCAGGATGCCAGATCAATTTAAATAGTGTAGTGTGCTTTATCTGTGGTTGTTGGTTCTAACTGTCTGTGCTGCTTAAATACTGATAAGGAGAGTCTACAAGAATACTAGATGTGATTTGTGCTACTTGAGTTTACTGTTACCCAGCAGATTTATTCATTCCATGTTTACAATCTGAACAGTTGGCTTCATATCAGGGTTTAGTGATTCTGATGGGCAAAAATAGAAATATATTGTTTCATATTTTTTTCACTCTGGAGATTTAATATAAGAAAGCGGTGGACAATTGGTCAAAGATGCACAGCTTTGAATATGATTCCTGCTTTTCAAAAAAATGTGTCTTTGATTATCTCTTCATAAATGCATGACCTGGAGCTAAAATTTTCTGTCATTGTCTTCTGTGGAGTTGTATATTAATGGTTTAACTTGGCATTATCAGCAGAAGAGCTATCCCACTACAGTATTTAAACTGCATGCCAGACATGGCAGCTGGTACAGCAGATAATAACGAATTGAAGTTTTCACAAGCCTCGTGGTGCTTTCTCACCATTATTGGTTTTTGAGGCTACTTTTGTATGAACACAAAAGGAGTATGATACATCAACTATAGTGAGGCAGATACAAGGTCTTTCCACCCTAAGATCAACTTGGCCTTTTCTTTCATGAGCTCCTTCCAGGAAGGCTACTCTGATTATCCCAGTTAGAATCAAACTCTTTAAAAAACAATTGTTTTTTTAGGTGCGCACCACCATGCCTGGCTAATTTTTCTATCTTTAGTAGAGACAAAGTTTTGCCATGTTGGCCAGGCTGGTCGCGAACTCCTGACCTCAGGTGATCTGCCTGCCTTGGCCTCCCAAAGTGCTGGGATTACAGATGTGAGCCACTGGGCCCAGCCAGAATCAAAGTCTCCTTAAAAATTTTAATCACTCCTTGTCTTTATAACTCTTCTGTTGTATTCCTTATTTGCCTTGCATATGTCTTCTCTTAACTTTTGAAAACTCATAACTCAAGCAGACTCTTTAAACCATCTCTCTTTTTTTTAGATTTTAGCTACCGGCCATAGGATCTAACAGGTGCAACAAATAATTAGTATATAATACATGAATGATGACTACTTGCTGAAATTAACTATCAATTTATAGAGAAGGGATAATGAATTTAAGAATAGCCAACATTTGGTTAGCCATTTACAGATTAGAAATTGCTCTCGCATGTGTTACCTCATTTGCTGTCACTCATAATAGTACCATGAGGCAGGGGATAGTTCACTTTACAGGTATGAAAACTGTCAGAAGTTAAGAGATTTTCCCAAAGTCACGGCAGCCACTCCATGATTTAACTGGGATTTGAAACCAGTTTCTCAAGCTCAAAACTTTTCCCTCATTAGACCACTCTGCTAGAAGATACGCTAGTTCTTCCTTATCCAAGTCTAAAGTTTTAGATCCTTTTAAAATGCTGATAGTGTACAGGAAATCCTCCTTATTAGGGAATAATTGATGCCTAGGAAAGGTCACTTAAGTGAATCTACTTAAATCAGGTACCAGAATTTCACAGTAAATAGAGATAAAGAGATTTGATTGAACTTTATTGTGGAAGTGAAACTAATAATGAGGAATACCATTTTATATTTAACAACATTTAAACTATAATTGCATCTATGTGCTAATTGTTAGAATGAGCCAAGAATCAAGTGTTGGTTGTTTTCCAGAGCAATTTTTCTGACAAAGTTGGTTGGTAGAATGCCACAGTGTCCTCCCCTTTATGTAAGTCTTTAGCCCGAATTCATTCTTGTGACTTTTACCTTCTAGTGGTTCTTTGGTCTGACTCTACTAGAAATTCATTGGCTCATGATTTTGTTTGTTATTCAAGCTGTCTTATTATCACTTTCATTGATTTTATCAAATTCTGTTCCTTTGATAAGAGTTAACAATTTTATTATTTATTATTTTTTTAAGAGTTACACTTTTATATTGCAGTCTGTTTTCTTTGTATATGCAGTATAGAATCTTCCAGAGACCTATGAAGAATGTAATTCTATGAACAGAGATAGACTATTGTGTTAATTTGGGAGGGGATTAATTTTATAAGTGGTTTCTGTGTTACTTTTATGTTATGACTTTGGCCTTTTGACTATGTGGGCTTAAATGATGAATATTAAGATAACTAGGGCTTCCTGAACTAATAAAAATATTATATAATTAAATATCATAATGATATTCTTTACATAGTTGAAGTGTTGGGTGTTTTTTTCTACTCCCCAATTATCTGTTTTAATGAAAATAAAAGTCCATTGGGCTAAATATAATTGACATAACAAAAAATAAGCAAGTGGTTCTAGAAGAGGGCATTCTAAGGCAGCATTTGCATTACTTAACAGATTAACAATTGTATGCTTTGAGTGTATGTGTATATTCTTATTTAAGCAGTATTTGCATAAGGCATTATTCCTTATGAGTGTGATATCATGAGACTGATGGTGGAAATCAGCTTGAGATTAATTTTAGCATAATGGGTAAGTACTGAACTGGAGCCAATCTCCCTGGGATTCTGTCCTATCTTCACCCCTTACTAGCTGTGTGATCATGTTCAAGTTTTTTAATCTCTCTGTGCCAGAATTTTCTTGTGTTGATAATGGAGGCAGTTATCATATCTTCCTCATAGAGTTGTTTCAAGATTTGAATCCACAAAGTGTCTAGAACACTGCCAGACACATAGCGCTCAACAAATGTTAGGAGTTATTGTGATTTGATTATTGTTTAAGATTGTTATGAATATTATAGAGTTTTTGCAGAAGGAAATCTGAAGAAAGCTGCTTTAAGTTGGCATGAGAATGTTAGGTCTTTTTTTGTTGTTGTCAACAAAATAATAATCTCAGAAATATTTATTGAAGGAAAGATCTAAGTATACTGTTGAATGATATGTAAAGAGCGCATAATACCTTCGAGCAAATATTTTTAGGTCTTCTAGCCATTTAAGTGTGTTAAATGTTCCACATGCATGCCTTCTCTTCTCTTCCATGTCTCTTTATTCCCAGCACCACTTCTGTGGGTAAATAAACTAGATATTTCTTTAGATTTTTACGAAGAAACCTGAAAATGACTAATTTAATGGCTGAATGAAATGGTACTTTTAAATGTCTTTTCTCATGTGTAAATACAGTGAAATTTCAGTGAGAATTTATCTTTCAGTTGATTACTTGCTTCAGGTTTTAGGAGTGATGGTGACAGATGAACAGTAATTGAGGTGTGAATAAAATTTTGGAAAAGATAAATGATATCATTTCTTGTGGAAAATATTGCATTCTTCCGTTATGGTGCATGCCTGTTTATTATCTTTAGTGGGGAAGGACCCTTGATGCTTGTAAAACACCTGTGGTTTTAAATTGGCTTAGGATAGATTAATGGTAAATGATTAGTGACCTCACTAGATTGACAACCACGTTGCATTTATAACTCCAGTGAGGTAGTCAGCACTTAAGTGGTACAGCCCTTCTGTGGATCATTATCTCTCAGGGAAAGAGAGAAGTGCAGTCTCACTGCTAAAATTTGTCTTATACTAAGTTCTTTATTTTAGAATTGGTTGGAAGATTGCATTGTTTTCCCTCACATAGACATACAATTTTGAGTCACTTTTAAAAAGCAGATTTAGGGGCTGGGCACAGTGGCTCACGCCTGTAATCCTAACACTTCGGGAGGTTGAGGTGAGAGTTTCACTTGATCCCAGGAGTTCAAGACTAGCCTGGGCAACATAGTGAAACCCTGTCTCTAAAAAAATTTTTTAAAAATTAGCTGGGCATGGTGGTGCTTGCCTCTAGTCCCAGCTACTTGGAAGGCTGAGGTGGGAGGATCACCTGAGCTGCAGGGAGGTAGAGGCTGCACTGAGTCATGATTGTGCCACTGTACTCCAATCTGGGAAACAGTGAGACTCTGTCCTCATAGAGAAGCAGATTCAAAGTAATTTTTAAAAACACTTAAGTTTGCTTCATAAACCTGTTTATAAAAGCAGATTCAGATTCATTTTTTAATTGCTTAAGTCCGCTTCATGAAGCTGTTTCTATGCTTTCTCACATCAACTTAATTTAGTTTTGAGAATAAAAAGCATATATTGCTAAGAGTGAACTAGCATATTTTCAAGTTTTATGTGTAAAAAAAAAAATCTCGAAGTCTGTTTTTAGTGGTTTTGTAAAAATTTCTGTTTTTAGTCTTGTTAAGAGGTGCTTCAAAAAAACCAGGCAATTGCAATGAAGGGAATTTCACTCAAGTTATTTAAGTTCAAAGCCTTTGATGTGTTTTAATTTACTCTGTATTTGTTTTTATCAAACTCTGATGCTATTTGGAGAAATAAAACCACTGACTTACAGAGTTCCAGCTTACCAGTGAGGGTATTTGAAATTAGAGGCCCCAAATCATTGATAACTTTCTTGTGAAACTGTTTTAAAATTGAATTTTCACTTTCTTTGGCCATAAAGAATTGTACTTTTTTCTTAGTTGTTTATTTTAAGGGTGAAATTCAGAGACTCTATGGGGTCCCTACTGGGTACAGCTGCTTTTGCTATTTAGATTTCACATGGCATATTGTAGTAAGGCTCTCCTAATTCTTAACATATTTCCAGTTTTTATTAAGTTTAAAAATTTAAGCCTTTCCTATCATTCCATAACTAAATATAGTAATGAAATTTTATCTGAAGTCAGGAACATTATCCAAATCTGATTTGATGTGTGTAGGGTACTGCACATTCATTGAGTGGTACAGATTGTGTTAAATGGGTCTGAAATAATGTTCAGGAAAGGGAATCACTTTCTGTTCTTCTTGACACAAACAGTTTGTCACAGATATGCATTCATCTCCCCATCTTGTTAGTGTAGTCGTTGTATTTTTCATTACAAGTTTTATGCAAATCCTCTAGTTTTCCTTGATTAGGTTTACATGAATACATTGCAATTATAGACTGGGTGTTATTAATATATGTGATTAAACATGTAATTAATATGTGTAATTACATAGTGAGAGTCATTGGTAGTAGAGCTAGGTTCTATGCTGATTTATTGTATAGGTGCTGCATACACAAAGACATAGTTAGGATTTTATGTGGAACATTTTCTCCCACTGTAAATCTGCAGTGGTTTGTCACCAGGATATACATGCTTTTTCATCTGAGTTCAGGAGAATTTTTATGGTCATGGCAACAACTGGATTATGATTATTTTTAATGTGGCTATTATCAGATACTCCACCTAGAGAACCTGTAGAAGAAAAGTTTGGTGTGATGTCATGGCTCCGTGTGCGAACAACACCATGCTTTATGTAGCCACACTCTGGAAAGCACAGATTGTACTCATTTGTTTGTTTGTTTATTAAATCTGTTAAGCTCCATGTTAAACTCATCTGCTAAATAACCTTTCTCTCTTCTGTCTCTTATGTGTTTGATTACTTTCCTTCTTAGCTAAATTTCCCTTTTTTTAAACATCAAAGAGCACCTTTCTGCTTTTTTTTTTTTTGCCGTCATCTGTATGTCATAGTCTTCTCCATCTCATCATTTCACATTTTTTAAAGCTCTGTAAGCAGACATAATGCACCCTCTCTTTCTTTTTTAGCATTTATTCTGTTGCTCTTCCCCCGCCCCATCCTCCCATTCTGTCTCTAGACTTTAAGTTTTTCTTAGAAAGGAATTCTAAATTAAACTATAGCAAGAAAATGAAAATGGCAAGGGTACAACATTGTAAAGGACTAAAGGGGAATAGAAGTAAGTTAGCTTATTGAAATCTTGATGTGAGGGAATAACGAGGATAACCCAGGTTAATTTTCAGATGTGGCCTTTACCCAAAAATGGTCCGGGACATAGACATTATCAGAGAGAAGCTAAGAAGCACAATTTGTAAGAGTCTTAAAAGGGTACTAGAAGGCACACTTAGGCATAGCATCGTTAATGGCAGAGGTTTAGGTCATAGTTGATTTGAGTCTGTTCAAAACATTGTGCAGCATGTTGTATTCAGTGTTTTGGTTAGGATGTTGGGGATGGCCCAAGGGCCCAATAACTACCAGTGTATAATTTTGATTTGAGTGCTTAAGTAGATACGCTTTTCTGAAAAAACATGAGCAGTAAAGGTTGACTTGGATTCGTATGCGGCGTGTTTCCAAGGGGGACCTGGGAACAGATGTGTTGTCTGTTCTGAATGCATTGGGATCCATCCATGTTTTGCTTACAGACCCCCTTCTGTCTGGTGCACTCTGCCCTCTAAAAGCTTCCTGAATTGCTTTGTAAACAAGACAGCTACTACAGCTGCAACTGTTGGGTTTGGACTTTTGCCAGCTTGAAATTTATCCCTGCCCTAATGCTATATATCTGGGAGCAGGCAGTGGAATTTTTTTTTTTTTTCTTCAAACTTATGGAAACATTTGCTGAGGAAGATCATCTTGAGGGTCAAGGAACTCGGATTCCTTAAAACTGCATGCATTCTCCGTGGATTATTTTGACCACGAGGTCAGATTTCAGCACCTTTCCTGTAGCTTCCCCCCCAGTTACTTAGTTGGGCTGCTGCTTGATTAAAAACCCATAATTCCCATGTCTTTTATCTTGGTGGGCCATTTGGATTGCAGAGGACTAGATTCAGCCCCTTGAATGAATGAATGAAGATTGTTTTTCATTTCTCCAAAGATTCCTTTCTTTGGTATGCTAATATTTAAAAATGAAAGAAAAGAAAGACAAAAAACAAAAGAAAACAAAAAACCAACAAACAAAAAAAGGGATAAAGTGAAGAAATGGATTTCTTAAGAAATCTTGCTTGAGGATTAGTGCTACCTGGCAGTTGCTAAAGTGACTCTGTGCTGCATGGATTTTACATTGCCTTTGTGTGTTATGTAGAGAGGTGTTGTGATATCTTCTTTGAGTGCCTAAAATGCCAGTGTCCTTGTAGAAATTGGAGATTTGCTTTATTATATTCTGGACTTGTTGATGAGTTTTCCATTTAAGCCTCTTTCTGCTTTCTTTCTTATCTGGCTTTTGAAGTCTTCTTCACAGGTGGATTTCTTTATGCCTTCCAACTAGATCAAGATTATTAAAGTGTTCATTGTTCATCTCTTCATATACTTTATAGCTGCCTGGGCTTCCTTTTTGACCTCTCTGGGCTGATGATGTGTGACACTATGCAACTAGAGTTGGTATTTGCCAATCTGTATGCCTTTGGTTTATTTCATATTACCAAATTAAAACGAAAATCTATTTCATTCCAGTAGCAGCAGAAAGCACAAAATGTTGAGGTTCCTGCCAGTATTCTCTTTTTGGAACACTATCGAAAATGTAACTTTTCTGTTGGAATAAGTATTTTCTGGCCAACATCTCCCCCCCACCCCCCCGCTCCTGGCTTCTGTATGATGAAATAACATTGGCTTCTTTTAGCTCAAGATTTAGACTATTTAGGAGCCCTTTCACATAAGAAGTGGATGTCTTAACTAATTTTCTTGAAGTAGAGTTGATTATGAATAAGTGCTAAGAGGAGGGGCTATGTAGAACCTTTGTCATGTAATATGGCGTAGTAAAAGCAGGACTAAATGAGATTTCTCAGGATTGGGGTGGGGGCATATCCTTCCTATGTCATGTGATTTTAGGTCAGTAACCAACACAGTTGGGAACTCCCCCACAGCTTTTGGCTGCACCTCATCTTTGAAGAGTGCTGGCCTGCATAGTGGGATAGAAATCCAGGCCTTCATTGATTTATTCCTTTTGGTTTCAGTCCCAGATCTTGAACTGTGCAGGGATTTCAACTGATGAGGGACAGCCAACTAGCTGTAGTATAAAGAAATGAACTGTTGTGCTTGGGGGAAAGAAATTGTTGTTTGAAGAACTAAAATTGACACATTTTCTTTAGGCAGAGGAAAGTTAATACATCGGAGTGTTGTTATTTTTTTAAGGGGGACATCACTCCTTCATTCTCATTTCCAGTGTTAACGTGTAAAAATAAAAAACAGTGGGGCTTTTGTTTAAGCTGTTGCCAATATCAACATTTACCACCTCCACTAGAGTTTTTTTTTAAAGGGCTCTGTTTGACTGAAAATTTGCTTAGGATGGAAACTTGTCATTTAGTGTCTGAGCCTACAGGCAAGTTATCCCCCCCCCATTGCCACCCTTTTAGAGCAAGAACACTTTTTAGGAATTTGATAATTAAGGATCCTTTTTGGCATTTAAAATTGCTTACCTTTCTTCAATGCACA
>NW_016107343.1:3066008-3181132 GCF_001604975.1 Cebus imitator | reverse complement strand
CCACCCCCCCACCTCCCCACCCCGGCTCAGGTGATCCTCCTGCCTTGGCTTCCCAAGTTGCTGGAACCAAAGGCACACACCACCACGCCCAGCTAATTTTTAAATTATCTGTAGAGACAGGGTCTCACTATGTTGTCCAGGCAATCTTCCCACCTCTGCCTCCCAAAGTGTTGGGATTACTGGCATGAGCTCCTGGCCAACTCTGCCTGTACATGACAGCTCATCCTTCCAAAGTTAAATCTGAAATAAAAGTAATCCTTTTGGCTGGATTTTTGAAACCTTCCTAATGTGGTATATCAGATTGTTGGGTGCATATCTAGGCATTTCAGCAACACTTAATGAAAACAAATGCTCCATCCTTTCTATACCAAGATGCTGCTGGCCCACAAGCCATACCTGTGCTTTGGTGCTTTTTCCTTATGGTGATGATAGATTTGCATTGAACTCATCCAGTGGTTCAGCTTGAAAGACTGTAAGCCAAGGTTAGGGAACCATAGAACTCAATTATTTTTCCTTGTGAAATTAATATTTGAGAGAAATGGATTCAGGTCCCTGGCCTCATTGTTAACATTATCAACCAGCAGCACTCACAGTCTTGGAAAAGTTCAGTGAACAGGCGAATAGGGTCTTTTTTAGCTTCCCCCAAATCTCTGTAGCACGTCTAAGGCTAGAGTATGTTAATCTTTCAGCTAGTGAATTATTACAGTTACTCCTGGTGAAATTCCTCAGCAATTGCACTTAATATTTTAGTGTGATATGGGAAAGCTCCTCTCATACATATACTGGACACTAGGTGATTACAATTTACCATGCTTCACCTGTGGGGGCATTGTATGACTGTATATCACTTTTAAACATACAAATTAATTAGTAATATATAACCTAATATTATTTATAAATATTTTATTTATAGTAATATGTAAGAATATTATGTAATTATTGTGTAGTTATATGATTATATTATATAATTATTTTTAAATATTTTATGATGCAGATGCCTTTTAAAGATGTATATTTCATATGTATTTATTCTTTACATTTATTATAGAAAACGGGACTTTGTTAGGTTAATCTTTAGTAAAGCCATCTTAAATGATCTGGATTTTTAAATTGTTGTTTTGTTTTAAAAATCAAAACTCTTCAAAACATCTTAACATCTTTTATATATTCTGGCATACTCTAGAGGGATTTGGTTAAAATTTTTCTGAATAGAAATACTTAAAGAAGCAAGTGAATATATGAATAATGAGGGAGGAAGTATTTGGGTATTTTTAAGGAAACAAAAAGGCAGGCCTAATTTTAGCATATCGGGTCTAAAGATACCATTTACATTTTTATACCAATATAAAATCAAGGAGAAAAGAAATATCCCCCTGAGAAAACTGAAAAAACCAGTCAAAGTTAAGCAAAATCTAATTGAAGAGTCATTTAAGAGTAAAGGCCTATATTTTATGATGCAGATACCCTTTAAAATTGTGTATGTCACATGTATAGAAAAGTTAATGGAACTACACCTAGATTTGTCACATCTTAACACAGTGCCATGTTTTGACATCCCCTTTTGTATCTGCCCCCTCCTTTACCTCATTTCTTACCCTTCCTCCTAGGGCTAAACTATAATCCTGAATTTACTGTTTATCAATCCCATGTCCATTTCAATCATCTTCCTACAAACATGTTTGTTGATGTATACGGTATAGTATTTTTGCATGTTTTAGATAAAATATTAAACATAATGATATAAATACTGTTACGCTGTTGTATTCTGAAAGTTGCTTTTTATCGTCATGCTCATCTGTGAGATTTAGTCATCTTGATGCATGTGGCTCTGCTACACTCATTTTCACTGCTATATATATTTTATAATTCATGAATACCAGTTTATTTATTTTCTTATTGAGGGACTCTTGGTTGTTTCCAGTAGACTGTTATCGCCAGTGAAAGGATGACCATTCTTATACGTGTCTTTCTGTGTGTCTTCTACTTTTGAATGTGGGTAGGAATTTCTCTAGGGTAACACCTGGAAGTGGAGTTGCTTTGAGCATCTTTGGCTTTCTTGGATAAAGCTATCCCTCTCCCATGTGATTGTCCTCATGACTGGTAGCATAGGTGCTGCGGGAGAACTCTCATAGCTTCCTTCATATCTTCTCTAATACTAATACTGGTATTGCCAGAAAATAAAACTTTCATTGATTTGATGGTAGTGAAAACACATCTCCTTGTTTTAGCCTGCATTTCTGCTGGACACACTGACTTGCACCTGTAATCTCGGCTACTTAGGAGGCTGAGGTAGGAGGATGGCTTGAGGTCAGGAGTTTGAGACCAGCCTGGGCAACATAACAAGACCGCTTCTCTAAAAAAGATAAAAATAAATTAGCCAGGATTGCATGCCTGTAGTCCAAGCTACTTGAGAGACTGAGATGGGAGGATTACTTGAGCCTAGGAATTTGAGACCAGCCTGGGCAACATAATGAGACACTGACTAACAACAACAACAATTTGGCCGGTTGGTTTTTCTCTTTTGTCAATCTCCTTATCAATCCTTTGTCTGTTTTTCTAGTGGATTGTTTTGTTTCTTCTTCTTCATTTTTTTTTTTTTTTTCCTGAGGCAGGGTCTTGTTCTGTTGCCCAGGCTGGATTATCTCACTGCAGCCTTGACCTCCTGGGCTCAAGTGATCTCCCTACCTCAGCCTCCTGAATAACTGATACCACAGGCATATACCATATTGCCTAACTCTTCTTCTTGATAATGTGGAAATCTGGAAATTCTTTGTGTTTTGAACACTAATCCTTGTGGGTTATATGCATTTCAAGTCTATGGCTTGTTTTTAATTAATTTATTTTTTTACTTTGCTATTTTTTCTTGTACAAAACTTTTAAATTAATTTTAATACAGGCCAACTCAATCTTTTCCTTTATGGTTTTTGGTTTTTGTGTCTTATTTAAAAAGACTTTCTTACTTCTGAGGTCATAAAAATGTACTTTCTCTCCCTCTGTCTCTTTTTCTTCTAAAGATTTCAGAGTTTTGCTTTTTATTTTTAGTTAACCTGTCTGGAATTTTTGTGCATGATATGTAGAAACCTATTTTTTTTTTTTTTCCTTGAGACGGAATCTTGCTCTGTTTCCCAGGCTGGAGTGCAGTGGCATGATTTTGGCTGACTGCAACCTCTGCCTCCTGGGTTCAAGCGATTCTTCTGCCTCAGCCTCCCAAGTAACTGGGAGTACAAGTGTGCATCACCATGCCCAGCTAATTTTTGTATGTTTCATAGAGACAGGGTTTCACCATGTTGGCCAGGCTGGTCTCAAACTCCTGACCTCAAGTGGTCCACCTGTCTCGGCCTCCCAGGGTACTGGAAATTACAGGCGTGAGCAACCATGCCCAGCCTAATTTAATTTTTTTCCATGAGGATATCTGGTTCTTTCCATGCTGCTTTGAAACTCTCTCTCTCACACACACACACAGTTTTGTTTTGTTTTGTTTTTTTCTAAGAACTGACTTTTGTTTTTAAATTTTTAAAAACAATCTGAACTTTAAAAAACTAATTTCAGACCAGGCACAATGTCTTCTGCCTATAATCCCAGCACTCTGGGAGGCCATAGTGGGCAGATCACTTGAGGTCAGGAGAACAGCCTGGCCAACATGGTAAAAGCCCCGTCTCTACTAAAAATACAAAAATTAGCTGGGTGTGGTGGCACACACCTATAGTCCTAGCTACTTGGGAGGCTGAGGCAGGAGAACTGCTTGAACCCAGGAAGCGGAGGTTGCAGTGAGCCAAGATTGCGCCACTGCAATCCAGCCAGTACGACAGAGTGAGACTCTGTCTCATAAGTAAGTAAATAAATAAATAAATAAGGTTGCAGTGAGCCAAGATTGTACCACTGCAATCCAGCCTGTACGACAGAGTGAGACTCTGTCTCATAAGTAAATAAATAAATATAAAATAAAATAAACTAATTTCAGATTTACCAAAAAGATTTGCAAAAACAGTGCTAAAAATTCCCTTAGACCTTTCACTCAGATTCTCCAAATGTTAACATCTTACATAACCACCGTAGAACCAGCAAGATAAAAAAGTTTACAGTGGTTCAATACTATTATCTAATCTCTAGACGTCATTCAAATTTTTCTGGTTCTCACTAACAACCTTTTGGTGCTCCAGGATTCGATCCAGGATTACACATTGCATTGACTTGTCATGTCTCTTTAATCAATCTGTGGCTGTTTTTCAGTCCACCTTTGTCTTTTATGACCTTGATGCTTTTGAAGAGTACCGGCCAGATATTTTGAAGAATGTCCCTCAGTTTGGATTTTTATAATGTTTTCTCATGGTTGAATTTGTTATGCATTTGTTTGCAGGAATGTGATGTGTGTCCTCAGTGTAACGTATGAGGAAATCTATAATGCCCATTTATCTGTTATTGGCAATGTTAACTTTGATCATTTGGCTGAGGTGGTGTCTGCCACATTTCTCCACGGTGAAGTTACTGTTTTTCCCTTTGTAATTTTAGCATCCATTCTTTCCTGTAGTGTTTGCTGAATGATTTTCTATTCCCATCATCCATTCCGCATTTGTTACGTGGAGTTCTATCAGTACCATTTATTGAAGAGTTCATCATTCCTCTAGTGAGTTATATGTTTACCTCTGTACTGATTTCTAAAACTACTTCTACATCTCTGCTAGAACCTGCCAACTCCCCTCCTTTAGAGTTTTATACCCTTTTGCCTTCTCATCAGCAACATACAAAGGTGCTATTACCCCTCAGCCTCATAAACAGAGTATGCAGTCAAACTTTTGGAGTTTTGCCAACCTGATCAGTGGAAAAAAATGTATGTCTCTCATTATGAATAAAGTTGAACATCTGTTCATATGTTTTGGGCTATTTTTGCTTACTTCTCTGTATAGTCTCTCCCTGTTCATGTCTTTTACCTATTTTTCTATGGGAATGCTGGTATTTTTCTTTTAGATTTTTTAGGAGCTTTTTTTTGAGACAGAGTCTTGTTCTGTTGCCAGGCTGGAGTGCAGTGACGGGATCTCAGCTCACTGCAATCTCCGCCTCCTGGGTTCAAGTAATTCTTCTGCCTCAGCCTTCTGAGTAGCTGGGACTACAGACCACTCACTACCATGCCCAACTAATTTTTGTATTTTTAATAGAGACAAGGTTTTGCCATATTGGCCAGGGTGGTCTCAAACTTCTGACCTCATGATCTGCCTGCTTCAGCCTCCCACAGTGTTGGAATTACAGGTGAGAGTCATTGTGCCCGGCCGTTAGGAGCTTTTATATGTTAGGCATTAATTTCCTTGTCTGTGATAGGTCGCAAATATTGTTTTTACTGGTATATCATTTGTCTTTTGGCCGATGGCATTTCTTTTTTGTTTTGGTTTGCTATGCATAAGGTTTTTTTTTAAATACATTTTTATGTACACAAAGTTATTAGTTTTTTATTATTTCTGGATCTGCCTTTAACTTTATAAGAGACTTGGTGCAAATTTTCTTTCAAAAGTCACGAGGGTTTTTTTCGTGTGTGGGGGGCATTGGATTTTTTTTTTTAAGACAGTTTTTTTGGAGCAGTTTTAAATTCACAGCAAAATTAAAAAGAAAGTACAGAGATTTCCTTGTCCCCAAGCGTGCATAGCCTTCTCTGTTATCAACATCCCCAACCAGGTGGTATGTTTGTTACAATTGATGAACCTACCCAGACACACTGTTACCACCCAAGGTCTGTAGTTCACAGTAGCATTCACTCTTGGTGGTGTCCATTCTATGTGTTTCAACAAATATATAATGACACATATTCATCATTATAGAGCATTTTCACTGCCCTAACCGTTCTCTGTCTTCTGCCAGTTCATTCCTTCTTCCCTTATATGCCTGGCAACCCTGATCATTTTACTGTCTCCATAGTTTTGTCTTTTGCAGAATGTCAAATAGATGGAATCATACAGTATGGTTGATTTTTCAGTTTGGCTTCTTCACTTATTAATACGCATTTAAGGTTCCTCCATGTCTTTTCATGGCTTGATAGCTCATTTATTTTTAGCACTGAATACTATTCCATTGTCTGTATATATACCACAGCCCATCGATTCACCTAGTGAAGTACATTTTGATTGCCTACAAGTTTTGGCAATTATGAATAAAGCTGTTATAAACATCTGTGTGCGGGTTTTTATGTGGACATAAGTTTTCAACTCTTGGGTAAATACCAAGGAGCGTGATTACTGACTATGTTTATTTTTCTAAGAAACTGCCAAACTGTCATCAAAAGTGGCTGTACAATTTTGCCTTCTTGCCAGCAATAACTGAGCGTTCCTGCTGCTCCACACCATCCCAGCATTTGGTGTTGTTGGTATTCTGCATTTTGGCCATTCTAATAGGTATATAGTGATACATTATTGTTGTTTAATTTGCATTTCCCTGATGGCATATAATGTGGAGCATCTTTTTATATGCTTATATGTATATCTCTATATATATGTCACCCGCAAGTAAGCTGGAGAGATATATATATAAAAATATATATATATATATATATATATATATATATATATCACTACCATATATATGTAGTATATATATACTACACTGTAGTACATTTGTATGTACATTTACATATAATTTATATGTATTTAAATGTACTTTTATATATGGTACATTTTATATATGTATATATAAATGTACTGCAGATCTCCATATATCTACATATTATATACATATTATATATTATATGTATAATATATATGAGCATATGTATATATAATATATATACATATTATACATCTCCATATATATGTATTATATATAATATATACACATGTAATATATACACATATATATTATATATACATATGTGTATATGGAGATCTATAGTATATATATGTAGTATATATATGTGTATATACATGGGGATCTGTAGTACTCCATATATATACACATATATATGGTAATATACATATATATATGGAGATCTGTAGTACATTTTGAGACTATTCTCGTGTACAATGGGAAGTATTAATGTAATTTAATTTTTTCAATTGGCTGTCCAGTTGTCCAAACATTATTTATTAGAAAAGCCATCTTGGCCAAGTGCAGTGGCTCCCACCTGTAATCCTAGCACTTTGGAAGGCCGAGGGGGGTGGATTACGAGGTCAGGAGTTTGAGACCAGCCTGGCCAACATGGCGAAACCTCTTCCCTACTAAAAATACAAAAATTAGCTGGGCATGGTGGCCAGTGCCTGTAATCCCACCTACTCAAGAGTCTGAGGCAAGAGAATTGCTTGAAGCCTGGGAGGCAGAGGTTGCAGTGAGCTGAGATCGTGCTGTTGCACTCCAGCCTAGGCGACAAGGGCAATACTCTGTCTCAACAACAACAACAACAACAAAAAAGGCCATCTTTTTTTTCCACATTGATTTGAGGTGTGACCTCATCATATACGAATTTTCTATGTATAATTTATTCAGTTTCTAAGCTTTTTGTTTTGTTCTACTGGTCTGTGTCTTCATGCAGCAAAACCACATTCTTTCACTTATAGAAGCTTTATAGTATTTTGAAATACCTGGTAGTGCCTGCCTCTTCCCTATCCTGATGTAGAACACAGAGACACCCATACACTGTTTTTCTTTTTTAGGTTTTCTTGGTAATTGTTTGGTTTGTTTATTTTTAATTTATTTAAGTTTTTCTTTTTATAGCCAACAGACCTAGTTGGCATCTAAGTAGCTGGCATTTCTTTGCTATTTCTAGAGGTTTTCTTTGCTACCTAGGATTGACCAATTCTTTGTTGATATGCCATTTATTCTGAAAAAGAATGAGCATTTTCTGTATATAGGCTGGGTACAGAATTTTGTTCATATATCACACATTTTTGGGAATTTAAAGTTTATACGGGCTTCTGAAGTAAATTATGAAGCATGTCTAAGATTCAGGGATATCCTACAGCCTGCTCTCGTATCATGTTCATCATATAGGTCAGTGGGAAGACTGCAGGTGGACTGTGAACTGGCTAACACTATATGAAAGAGGTTTCTATATGTGATTTTTCTGAAGAGAAGATACATCAATCTTTTAAAGATGTTTTATCACAAAAAGTTAGACTGTTCTAGGTAAAGGTGAGAAAAATACTAGAATTTAAATACTCAGTAAAAAAGGAATGAGAGATGGCTTTGGAAAGATGAAAATACAGCTCTTTTTATACTATTGTGCTCAGGATACATTGACTATGGAATTAAATTTCGTATTTTAATAGTAGGTAAAATTTCTAAGAGGTAAATATCTACCTTTAATGACGTTTTCTCTCATCTTTCTTTTAGGTAAGTGACAATCTTATGCTTGGATACATCAGCTTCAGAATGGATGGATTTTGAAGGTTTCATTCCTCTTCTCTGATACTGTAGTCGTAAGTCAGACTTCTCATGTGCTCTGATCTGGTCGGGTCTGGGCCAGGGGACTGGCTTGACAAAAGAAACTAGGTAATTTCTTGTAAACACTTTGCTTCTTTTACTTGAACTTGTTTTGTTAACTCTTTGTATGTGTAGTCTCTGAGATTACACAAAAGAATGAAAGGACCGGCTTCCTACTTTCAAGAAGACTGGATTTAATAAGGATACAGCAGAAAGATCTTGGGTTTTGGAGTTGTGTTAGGTTTGAATTTCACTTTTTCATTGCTGTGTGATAACTCAGTTGTATATCTTTTTCTTCTATTTCCTCATTTATTCAGTAGATATAATAAACTACCTCATCAGATTGTTGGGAAGATTAAATCACGGAATATCTATGCTTATCACAGCGTTCCAGTATATAGATTTTGTTCCTCGTTTCTTCTTTCCAGCTCTATCCCATGACTCAAAAAGAAGCAACAAGATCTAGATGTAGAAAAATAGAGACTAGCTCTTCCCTCCTGTTATCTGAAGGGTCTTTGGCTGAGATTCAGAAAATCTTGGAGAGCAGGCACCAAAGGATTTTGTAAAGGAGTCTGTAGTGGGTCTAAGCAGGCACTTTTCAAAGCATCAACCATCTTGAATGTTACAGTCACATTAAAAAGCCTAGTTAAATGTGGCTTATATACTGTTTCACAAGTGACCTTAGTAGAATATCTGTAAATATGTTAGAATATTAGGTTGGAAAAATATTCTTTTGTTTAATCTAAAATGGAATTTAAATAAATGACTGAAGAATGTAAGCTGAGATTATTTGATCTCATGTGATTCTTTAAATAATTGTCACATTGTTGTGTTTAGAATTATCTAGCTATCTGGCCTAGTAAACAGATGAGCAGCATTTGCTGAGAAGGAGAAGTGTATACAATTTGGTTTGGAAAGTGGAAGAGAACCATGCCTAAGATGGAGAGACATAAATCAGAAAAGTCAGGGGGAAATTCAGGCATGGGCATTTTAGTTTGTATGGCTCAAATACCTCCTGTCCAGTGGCATAAGGCCTGACAAGAAATGTTCCTCTCTAAGGAGAAGCTGGGGCCAAGGGAGACTACAGTTCATTGCACATTCAGAGATTAAAATATCTCCAAATTAGTTCCAGTGAATCATTTTAAATTATTTTAAAAGCCCTTTATATTTTAATCAGAGCCTATTCACGACCAGTTAATTTGGATGGCATGTTCTAAAATTACTTTCCCCCAATGATGTGTTGTGCCATTGCCGTTGAATGCAGGAACCTGAAGGAAGAAGGGATTGGGGAAATTTGAAAGTATTAAGGAGCTGTTGATCTTCGGCAAGTGTTTACTGGTTTATGAGTAGATTAAAATTTCATTCTTGCCACCCTGATTTGGATGGGATAATGAGTAATGATACTCTCATAGATAGGGTGAGTGATTCCAGAGGATGCCAAAAGTATAGCAATGTGCCCATTTCCCCAAATACTCAGGGAAGACTTGATGCTGTGGCATTGCTCCAGTACTTACTTCAATATTTGGATGTAGTCTTTGGTTAAGAAGGTATTGTTTTAGCATCTTTGGTAGTCTTAAAATCTTTATCCACCATTTTGTTAGTCTGTTCTACCATTAGCAAAGGTGCATGCCTTGTTAAGAGTTCTAACTGTATGGTACACTTCCTTAATCATTAACATAAACATGATAGAGTACAGTGTCTCTTATTGTCACTTGAGAATAAAAAAAATCAGTGGAGGGCTATACAGATCACGTGTTGGTTAGAGTTAGACTTTTAAGTTCTGTTATTCTCACTTCAAAGATGATAAAACTGAAACTCAAAGAAAGAAGACCTGCCTTGGGTTACATATAAATTTAGTCATAGAACTCTAGGCCAGCGCTTTTACTCATAGTAATCTTCACTCTCTGTTCCTCTTTGATTGGGGACGAGCCTTGTGCTTAGCTGTACTATTCTACATCTTGATACATAGACTTTTTGTTTTGTGGAGAGTAGCAGCAACTCCTTGGAAGTTGTTCATTTTGCAGTTAGCTAAGGTAGAGGGGCTGCTAATGTTCAGTTTTTCTGTGCCATTCTGCTGATATGTTGGCTCAAGATACCAGAATCTATCTTGGAATGTTTTGTATTACCCATTAGTTACCAATCTTCTACAGGGAAAGAATATAAATAGGAGAAAAAGGAGATGGACAGGATGAATTTTAAAATTATAGCACTGAGTAACAACTGCTAGTCAAGAAGTTTTTGGCAGTTTGTTAGAATCTCATTTTAAAGCAATAACACACTCAGAGTTGTATTCAAACACTGAGATAAATGCATCAACCTAAATTCATGGTTTTGTTTTTTTCATATAGCCGCCAATTATTGAACATAACGAGGCTTATTCGTAATTTCTTTTCTCCTGCTTGATAGCCATAATCCTGTATTGGTGCTGCTGTCATTCCCATGGTAACAGACTAATGTTGGAAGCATAAGATTATTAAATGCAGAACAGTACATTAAAATAATGCTAAGGTTCTGACTTACAGAGAGACTTTCACACTAGGGCAAACTTCAAAAAAAGAGAACACTTATACAGAAAGCAATTTACTTGGCCAGTAATGTTTAGTATTCCCATAGCTATTATGGAAGAGATTTGTTTGAATTATAGCCTCTTCCCTTCCCAGACCATCATCTCCTTTGGCTTTTCAGCCAAGTCTTAATCTGGTGTTTATGATGTCAGCCTGTTGCCATGGGAGTTATTCTGTCACAGATGTATTGTGACTTCACTGCAGGACAGAGGCAGAGGAAAATTTAGGATGAAATAGAACAACTCTAAAGTTAATCTCCAGCATATCTGTTCTGGAAAGAAGTATTTTCTTCACCTTTATGTGCTCCTAAAAAAAAAAAAAAATGTTAGTTAAGTGGTGACTTGTTGAAAGTTGGCCAATGAATGTTGTCAAAATGACCAAAATGCCAAAAGCCAGCACTAAGGAAAAAATGTTATGTAGCTCAACCCTAATTCTCTGAAGAGTGGTCAAGATTTATGTTTTTAATCCTATGCTGCAGTAATGAAGCACAACCATGTCTGTAGCACATAAATTGATACACCATTCTCTCTGGTTTTCTTGTAAGGGACTTTCTTCTATCTTAAATCTAATGTGGTCACATTCACAAGGACACGTGCCCTTTGCTTCCACCGCCAACGACAACCACATCTTTATTATTCACAGACATATGTGGAGGCCCTGCCAAACTGAGAGGCATCTTCGAAGTCAAATTTTGTAAGGCTCATAGCACATTAGCATTATGGTCCCTTAGGGGACCCTTCATCATTTGGTATCTGGGACAGCCTCCCATTTGGATGGCATAAAAATAATCTAGGTTCTTTCCTAGGGATGAGAGATTTCCACAGAGTTAAGCTAAGCACACAGGTGATTCTGTGTGCGTGATGAACTCTTTGAATGTCATGAGCCAATGGTACAAATAGAATGCATGTACCTTAAATCATTTTTTTAAAGAAATATGATATAGAAGGAGAATACAATGCTATGTAGTAAATAAAATCTTTTGGTCTATGTTTAAAAAATATGTAAACTTAGAAAATTAGCTGCAGTGAGTTTTTTTTTTTTTTAAAGTAATTGGAATTATAGGGTTTAGGATTTTTTTTTTTTCCCTCTTCTTCCATGTTTGAAGTTAATAGAGAGTTTTAATATCTTTCCCCTTATTAGAAGACACCACTAAAATAGGCAAGACTAAGGAAGTTCACATTCTACAATCATCTCTAATTGCTGGAGATTTGTCATTAGAAACCTGTGGTAGTCACCTTGGAATCTGCATAACTTTTTTTTGTGTTTATGAAAAGAATCTGTCTTCTGCTCTCTCACCCAAATTGGTATCCTTCTTAAAGGCATGGGGCTGTGCTGTAAAAACTCATGTCAGCATAATATTCCATGTACCTCTATAATGATTTTTTGTTGAGCCAGCTTCAGAAGCAGCAGTATGTGTGTAAATGATTTTCTTTAAAAAGCAGATATAGTGTATTGGTTTAGTAATTTTTTTTTCCCCAACTTTCTCCTTTTCCTTTTCTTTATCTTTTTTTTTCCCCCTTCAATTTTCTGGGATAACACCTGTGATAAATCTCAAAGAAGGTACAAGAATTTGTTTATTTTCTATACTTTATGTCAATGATTCCCAAATTTAGAGAGCATGAATAAATCCTGAATGCCTGGTATCACCCCCAAAGATTGTGATCTAATTGTTTGGGGGTGTGGTTTGGGCTTTGGCATTAAAAAAAATAAATAAATGATTTTTATACAGACAAGTTTGCTTTCTGCTTTCTATATATGAATAGCTGAAAATTGAACTATCAAAGGCAAGTCTAAATATCACACGTGTATTTGATTTTTATAATTCTGTTGTGTCCCTTCCTACTTTATGCCGTTTGATTTCCTCTGTTATAAGAACATACTGTAAAAGTAATCAATCTCTGACTCACAAAATTTTCCCTTTCTTTTGGAATGAATAATGGATGAACACTAATTATCTCTAGTGTTTTGTTTTGTTTTTTACTTTCTACTTTTAAAAAAATTGGCTTCAAAATTTTAGGAGATTCTGAATCAAGACTATACAACAAAAAAATCACGTGGCTCATAAGGAAATGAACAGAGCTTCTATTTTAGAAACTTGTTTAGCACTGGAAATTGAACTTTAGTTTTTGACATTGGGTTCCACACTATGCACCATCTCTATAGTGTGCTCAGTGTGCATGCAAGTTGTTTTCCTTAAGCTCTTTATAAATGATGAGATGACATTAAAAGAATAGTTTAATCATGTTTTCGTTTTTCAATATGTAACGCTAGAGAAGATGAGAAGTAGATTTCTTCATCTCATAAAACAAAGTACCTTTGCAATAAAGTTCTGACTAAAACTTAACCCGGCATTTTTTTTTTTCATTTATCTTGGTTATTGCTTTTCACATGTCTCGTGGTTCTTGTAAACATGATTTTCCCTCTGGAGCTAGACAGAAAGCTAAAGTCATAAAGGAAAGTGTTGGTATCCAAGCATCTTGCTTCTGATGTTTAGCCTTAAGAAATATATTTGAGCTTAAAAGAAACATAATAGATTTGCTTGAATTTTCTTACTTTTCCTTCACATTCTCTTATACTGAATCTGTGGATAGCCCGAATACTTGCTTTAGATAGAGATCTGATGTAATTTTATGAAGCAGTGCTGTGAGATGACTGCAAAGAATGTTAATATTTCTGTTGACACAGCCTTGTAGATTTCCGAAGAGCATGTGCAGATGTTAAGTCTGTAGATCTAGATCTGTTAGCACAACCATTGTCTTTGTTTTAAATGTTTGAATTTGTTTTAGATAGTGAAAATGATTACTCCATGTATTGCATAAAAGGATTTCTCTAACAGCTTGGGTAGTTTTTACTTCTGACCATCCAGAAAGACTTTTTGTTTCCTTTTTTTTTCCCCCCCAATAAATTCAGCCTTTTCCTAGCAGATGATTTATTACTATGGTTGGTGACTCTGTATTTGCTTGATTTATTGAAAAGTCCATTTATTATCAATAATTTTAGTTTATATTCATGGTAAGGACAGTGCTAACGCCATAATACTTTGTATTTTCTCTCATTTTTTTTTTCAGGTTTGTTCCTCTTTCATCACTATATGAATTAGGAACTAAAACTGAAAAGATCCCCTGTCAAATTTCGCATTGAGTTATAAGATAAAAATTTTAATGAGATACTTTTAGAATGAAGGGACCCTATAAGGTTATTCAGAGCTGTGGATTTCTTTTTAAGTTGTTTTTTTATTTATAGGGTAATAAGAATGCATTCTAATTTTTTTAATGCTACCTCTATTTTTTTTTCAAACATTGCTGATATTTGCTCCTTTTTTCTAATACTTTATTTCCTAAGACTTTATTCTTCTTTTTGCTTAATGACAACTCTTAAAAGTATATTTCATCAGCCAGGTGTGGTGGCTCACGCTTGTAATCCCAGCACTTTGGGAGGCCAAGGCAGGTAGATCACGAGGTCAGGAGTTCGAGACTAGCCTGGCCAACACAGTGAAACTCCACCTCTACAAAAAAAAAAATACAAAAATTAGTTGGGTGTGGTGGCAGGCGCCTGTAATCCCAGGTACTCAGGAGGCAGAGGCAGGAGAGTTGCTTGAATCCAGGGGAGGGGAGGTTGCAGTGAGCCAAGATCACACCACTGCATTCCAGCCTGGGCGACAGAGCTAGACTTGGTCTCAAAAAAAAAAAGTATATTTTATCCCAGTTTTTCTATTAAATCTTTCTTTCCTTCAGTCTTCTATGAAATCTCTTTCATTTAAAACTTTTTTTCTGATTCTAAAGGTAGAATATCTGTATTTTAATAAAAAAGGAGAATTCGTAATAGTATAGTTTAGAGGAAAAGTTCACCTATAATCCTACCACTCAGAGAAAAATATTCTTGATACTAATATTTTTCACTTTCCATGCATACTGCCATGCCTAGTTCAGATTAGACTCTCCTTGTTTTTGTTTTTATTTATTTACAGCCTTTTGTCTTTATAAATATCCTTCAAGCATACATTTTAAAGACTAATAATTAACTTTGTAGATGTATTATAATTGAATGGGCTATTTCTCTTTTTTTTTTCTTTTGTAAGAAATGGGGTCTTGCTATGTTGCCCAGGCTGGTTTGCCGTGAATATTCACAGGTGCAATGATAGCATACTATAGCCCTGAGCTCCTGGCCCAAAAGATCCTCCCTGGGCCCAGGAGCCTCAGCTTCCTGAGCAGATGGGACTACAGGTGTACACTACTGTGCCTGGCTTGTTTTACCACTTTTAATCCTCTAGATTTTTTTCCAGAATTTGGTATTGTGAATAACACTTTCATGAACATCTTTGTATTTGATCTTTGCCTATATTTTATAGTGTTTCTTTGAAGGTGTCACAGTTGAAATGCCTGGGTCAGAGAATTGTTGTTTTGATTTCATTCCTCCTGGCTGGAAATGACCATCTTACCTGCCACGGTCATTTGTGTTTGGGAATGTGAATGTTAGTTTTTAAAGTCTCTGATAATTATGCAGAGGAAAAATATAATTTTGTTTTATTTATGTTTATTTGCTGTCAGTGAGGTTGTTCCTCCAAATGTTTATTAGCCATTTGTTTTTCTTTTCAGTAGTGTTTTAAGCTCTTTAACCTATTTCTGAATAAGTGTTTAATGTGTATGTATGTGTGTGTCTGTGTGGTGTTTAATCAATGTAAATAGGCTTTTAGGGTAGAGATAATAAACCTTTATATGTCCTATTTATAACTCTTTAAAAATTCTCTGCCTAATTTTTTGCCTTTTCTGCTTGAATAAGAAAAGCTTTAAGAAATCATTGAACTTAATGAATGATTCATTTATTTAACAGACACTTACTGAGTATCTATTATGTGCCAGGCACTGAAGTATATTAGTGAACTAGAGACAACTATCTCCTTTTCTATAGAACATATATTGGGGTGAGGAGTAAGAAATAAACAATTAACACAATAAATAAACAAATTGTATAGTATTTTAAGAATGACAGCAACTATGGAAAAAATAAGCAGGGTAAGAGGAATCTAGAGTGATTAAGATCACCCACGACATTCTGGTCTCAGACTGCCTCTCTGAATAAGTGAGAAAAGGAAAGTATACTCTACTGCTATTCCNAATGGGATGGTTAGGACTGACCATAATGAGAATGTGACATGTGAACAAAATTGACTTACTATTTTTACTTTTATAGAAATATTTGTTCTTTGTGGTGATACTGTTAGTGAGGGCTTGCCATTTTGTTTTTTAATAACACAGATTTAATCCTGTGCTCCCTGGGTGATCTCCTTTTTAGGATAGTTAAAATAAATCACCTTGGTCCAGAGCCCTGACGTACGCTGTTGGAGGGGTTTGTAAGTAGATCTTCCTGTCTACATGTATGGGCAGGAACTCTGCCTTTAATCAGCACCAGAGAGTTAACTTCGTGGCCTCTGTATGTCAGAATTTGCATAGCTGTAAGAGAAATTTTGTCAATGTGAATTTGAGGCTGGAGTGAGATTTCTTCACCCTGGTGAGAAAGAAATCTATCTTGCAGTAAGTTCTACTGTTATGTTTTGTTTCAGGGGGGAAAGAAAAAGACAATTTTCATGATTCAGATATTGAAATTTCTGGATTCGTCTCTCCTTCTCCCATCTTCCTCCTCTTCTCTTTTGCCTTTTCCTCCTCCTCCTTTTATTTCTGCTTCTTTTTCTTGCTTAATTTCAGAATTTGATTCTGTTGCTGGGTGTTATTTATTCTCTGGCATAGCCATTGCAGTTCATTTTCGGAGCTGTGCTCCAAGGCCATTCATATTTTAGAATGGAACTGTGTTGTTTTGTTATTCATCACTCAAGTCTGAAAGACCATTGTAATCGTTTTGCTGATAAAGAATATGAATATGAAGAAGAAATAGTGGTAAACCAGACAGTCCTGAGAGTGTGTTCCCTTGAAAAGGAACATGGGATCATAGAGAAGTTCTTTATTTTTGTTCATTTAAATTGATGAATTCTTTAAATCATGTGTCTAATTGTACTCATTTTTTATAGTTTAATGCAGACAGGTTATAAGATTCTAGATGCTAATTCACACTGATTTCTTTCACAAGTTAGGAGACAATTGTTGATTCATAAAACATGAGAGGAACTTTGGGTAATTGTCGATTGTATGACTGTTCTTCTATGCATTCCTATTGCTTTGCTATCGGCAGTCATTAAATGGATTCAATTTGAAATCTGAATGAGAAATTAGTGTATTCTTATGAATGTGCTTCACATAAATTTTAAATGAAGTGTTTGACTTTTTCATACATATCAACTTGGTAAAAGAATTTTAATTATTTCATTGGCTGAGTTTATGAGATTCAGTAGTTCAAGATTACTCAAACCAGGGTACAATAAGAAATAAATATAATTAAATGCTCACAAATGTGAAGGTCTTAAACAGGAACTGAGCTGTAATAATTGTTTAATCTAGAAACTTCCTCTTTTGTCACACACTGTGACAAAATACTCTTCTCTTAATACTCCCACCCCAACCTCCCACCTTTTTTTAAAAAAAAAGAGTAGCCTGGCTAGGCCCGGTGGCTCACGCCTGTAATCACAGCACTTTGGGAGGCCGAGGCAGGCGGATCACCAGGTTAGGAGATTGAGACCATCCTGGCTAACATGGTGAAACCCCATTTCTACTAAAAATAAAAAAAATTAGCCAGGCGCGGTGGCACACACCGGTAGGTCCAGCTTCGGGAGGCTGAGGCTGGAGAACTGCTTGAATCCGGGAGGCGGAAGTTGCAGTGAGCAGAGATCCTGCCACTGCACTACAGCTTGCACAAAAGAGTGAGACTCTGTCTCACAAAAAAAAAAAAAAAAAAAGTGTAGCTTAACCTTTTGCTGATGACTCCAGGAGCCTATTAGAAAACGAATGGTGGTGCTGTTTCAGTTTTCCTTTCAGCCTTTCGATTAACTAAACATTTACATCTGATCATTGTCACCTAGTTTTTCAAATCACAGGTGAATTCTCTTACCCTTCTTTCTCTGTCTCAGTCTCTCCCCACTTTTCTCCTCCTTCTCTCCCTTTATCCCCTACTTCTCTCCTTCTTCATTCCTCTACCCACTTCCTCTCTCCTTCTCTCTCTCACCTCCTTTCCTCACTCTCCTCCCTGCCCCCCAACCCTTTCCCCCTCTCCCTCTCTCTCAGAGAATAACACCATTTTCCAGTATAATTGGGCTTGTCCAGTTCTCCTTGTAGAATATTGGAGTATTTCAGCTTGAATGTATATACTCTGAGCAGGAGTGGTAAGAAATGTGACTGTTTAGCTCAAAAATTAATAGCTAGAAATCAGTCAAGCCACTGTCACATGCTCCATCTTTGTAAGCACCACTGCTTTTCCTTTTTTCTCCTGTGAGATGGGGGGAGATGGGATGGAAGGAGGTACACAGTAGTCCCACTATCCCCTGATGGCTCAGACTAAGGAGAAAGGAGGCATCAGTGGCTCATGAATGTGTGGATGCACAACTCTAAATAAGTACCACTTACGACTGTCTCCTAGTATGACTGTGACTTCTCTGTTTTATTTCCCATCTTTGAGACTACAAGTGGCTCAGATTAGATTTTGATAATCACACATCCACAGTATCATTGACTTACATAACAGGTGTTTCTGAAGAACTTAAGTAAATGTAACTTATTTCTATTAACTTCTATTAAGTTATTTAAAGAATAACCCTCCTTTTATATTATATAATTATTAGATATTTAGAATGTGCAGAAAGTAGAAGGGAAAAAAATCATCCGTGAGCCATCTCCTGGAACAGATGACCAGTGTTGACAGTTTCTTGGATTTCTTTCTAGGCATTTTTTTGTCTAAGGTTTTTCCTTTTATCTGCCTGTTTTACTTAGTTGTGATCATGCTAGACGTATCATCTTTAATACTGTTGTTTGCGCTTAATATCATATCGTGTTTCCAATTGTTTTGAACTTCTGTAAACACATTTAAATACTGCATAGTGTTCTTTGGAATTTAAATGGCACAGTTTAATTAACCATTCTCCTCAGTTTTTGAAAACTACATGTGGTATTTTCAAGTTGTTTGCTTTTGTAAACAATGCTTTGACAAATATCTTTACATATATAACTTTTTCCGCATTTAGGTGATATTTCCAGAAATACAGTTATGGATTAGGAACACTGTGTATGTTATTTTAAATTCACAAGGCTGTGTGAGTGAAGACATTGTTTTGTTAGTTGTTGCGTTTACATTTTTCATTTGGAAATTGTTTCAAACTCACTGAAAAGTTGCAAAAATAGTACAAAGTACACCTATATGCATTTTATATGGATTCACCTCTTACTGACATTTTGTTCCATTTGCTTCATCATTTGTATCTGTGAACATTCCCTTTGTGTTTTTCACTCCCTCCTTGTTTTTCTTTTCCTTGATCTTTCTCTGTGCATTTTTTGCTGAACCATTCTAGGGTAAGTTGCATACACCATATCTTTTTGTCTCCAAATATATCAGAGTGTATTTCCAAAGAATAAGATTTTCTTATATAGCCATGGTATAATTATCAGCTTCAGGAAATTTAACATTGACATAATACTTTAATCTTCTGTCAGCATTCTCCATATTTCAGTTTGGTCAATTGATCTAATGATATCCTTTATAGCAATTTTCCTCCCTACAGTGCAAGATCCAGTCCAGGATTACATATTGCATCTAGCTGTTATGTCTCTTCAATCTCCTTTAATGGGGAACAGTTCTTCAGGCTTTCTTTGTCTTTTGTGACATTGACATTGAAAAAAATATAGAACGCTTCCCCTTGTTTTATTTTTTAAGTAAAAAAGTTTTTATTTGAGTTTATGTGATGTTTGGTCATGATGAGATTAAGGCTGTGTATTCCCAACCACTATAATTCAGTATGCAGTCCTTCTACCCTTGATTGGTGACAGTAATTTTGGTTATCTGATCAGGGCATTGCCTGATTTTTCCACTGTATAGTTACTATATTTACCCTTACAACTAATAAGCAATCTGTGGGGAGGTACTTTAAGAACATGAAAATATCTTGTTCCTCTTCAAAACTCGCCCCTTAGATTTAACATGTACTGATGATCCTTGCTTGAACCAGTCTTTTTTATGGTGATTTTTCCAACTATAACACTTCTTCAACCTTTACCAGTTAGCTGTTAGCATTCTCCTATAAAGAATTTTTCTATCCATCCATGCATCCATCCTCTCATTATCTATCTTTGTCTATCAATCGTATTGACTCATAGACTCCCCTTTTTAATGGTTTATAGTTCATTACTTTTCTTAAGTATTTTGGTACTCAAATTCTCCTAGATTTAATCAGTGGGGGCCCCTTTAAATTGCCTTTTGTGTTCTTTTAATATGCTCCCATCATTTTCTCATCCTTTTTTTTTTTTTTTGACGCAAAACATAATGGCCATTTATACCCACTTTATACAGCTAGTGCTCAACTTACGACCACGGTTGGTTCTGACAGACTGGTGGTAACACAGTTTGGTCGTTAAGTTGAGTAGGCTATATGTACAGTACTGTGAAATGATGTTATAAAAATCTTTAAGTCATATTTTATCAAATTTTCTTTCATTATTGTTATATATCATAATATTCTTTGTTCATTTTATGCCATTTGTATCATCTCTACACCATTTTGTTTCTTATTTTTACATTCATCAGGTTTAAGTAAAACACTGCATTACCAGTACAACTGGTTTTATATTTGCAAAACATACAAAATTACAAAATACAGGTGCATACAAAAATACAAAATACAGGTGTAAAAAATACCATAGGAAACATTTTCCCAATTGCAAAAGATATCAAAATATATAAACATGTACGAAACATTTTATTGGCCGCTGGTGCTTAGCTGCGGATCGTTGATGCCGTCATCTGAGGCAGCAGTTGGGGTTACCGGAGTTGGTTTTTTCATAAACATGGTGAGCTTTGTCTGAATTGTATGTTTCTTTTTTTCTTCATAAATTTCACGATACGGACGAAACACATCGTGTGCCATCCATTCAATCCTTGCTTTGTTCGATGTTTGGGTCCGTTGCTTCGAAATGTATAAGAAGTTTATTCAGTAAAGATAAACCGTCTGATAATCCCTTAGTGGTGAACTTTCTTTCTGGCTCCTCCTCTTCTTTCTCTGCTTCTCTTCTTTCTTCTTCCGCCACTCTTTCTTCTTCCAGTTTGATTAGCTCTTCATTTGTAAGTTCTCCGGCTTCTTTGTCTAGCAACCCTTCGACATCTTCCATTTCACACTCCAAAGAAAGGTCTTTAGCGAGTTTTACTATTTTTTCCCCAAATCTTTTCAAGTTCATGTTCACTGTCAAATCCGTCAACATCATTAACATGGCGCTTAACATGATTTTTCCAGATGCCACTTATGCACTTTGTCGTCACAGCCTCCCAGGCAGTAACGATATTCTTGATATACATCAAAATGTTGTAGTGTTTCCAAAAGTCTCGCAATGTTAGTTTTTCTCCATTTCTTGGATGGGCCCGCTTTGTTGCTTTGTTATAACTGTTGATCTCATGGGTGCAGAACCTTTCACAGCTTCACGAATTCTTTATCTTTCAAAATCGTCAACATAGTCGAGTGTGATAACTTCGTATCACGTGCGATCACATTCACTTTCTTTCCTCCTTCGTACTGCTTAATTACCTTCATTTTCCTGTTGAGATCGATGGCCTTTCTTTCCTTCTTGGCAGGCTGAGGCGTAGACAAAGACAATTTCCTCTTGGTAGATATCGTGGGAGGGGTTTGATGAAAAATATCCAAGACACAAAACACAAATTGCTATACCGAGTCTGGCATAACAGTTGAAATGGTGCACGGGGAGATGGTAGTGCTGCTGGAAGCTGGTCCGCACTGTCATACGCCCAGCTGGGCAATGTTTGCGCTGCCAGACGTGGAGCAGTCGTGGCTAGCGATTGTGGTCGTAAAGTCGAATGGTCGTAAGTTGCATAGGTCGTAAGCCGATCAATACCTGTATGTGCAACGTGGATCACTTTACACACAGCAAAAACTTAGTATATCCCTCTTCTTAAAATAGGGTAGAGAGTAAAATTTTGAGATCATAACTGATATTATTCTTTTCTCAGCACTAACTTTTTCTGGTGTGAGATGTGCTAGGCTCATTTTGTCCTTTCTCTGCCCTAGTCCTGTAATCAACCATTTCTCTGATGAATTCTGTTTTTGTTTTTGTTTTTTTTAAGGGAGAAAGGTATTAAAAATCAATGTTGGGGTGCTAGGTGTGTTACATACAGGGTAGATTTGATTCTAGGCCTTTTTTAGGAGACAGGAAAAACTATACACATACATGTATGCATACACATGTACATATTTTAGGAATTGTGAATTCACACTAATAATTCCAAGTTCAAACCATCTTCACAGGGAATTATTCTTCCACAGTGAAAACCCTGCCTCCTAACACATTCATTTACTCAGTCCTTTAATACATCTAAAAATAGATTCAAATTGCGTCACCCATACTACAGAAATCAGACTTACTAAAGAAGTTCAGGACATGCTTTCCCTTCATACTTTCTTAGAATAGGGTAAATAGTAAAATTTTGAGGTCATAACTGATGTTATTCTTCTTCTCACCTCTCTTCATAGTGATTATGTTTTTAATTTGAAGTACATCTGTTTCCCTATGCTTCATTTTGCTTTCAATTTTAAGTTTGTATCTTTCCCATCTTTGTTTATTTTATTTTTGAATATGTAGAACACTAATATGCTTTCCAAATTTAAAACTCTGTATAAAGGTATACTGAGACATGTATTACTGCTAGAGTTTTGTCATTTATTTATAGCAAATGGAGTTCATCTCTTAGAATTTAAAATTATCACCTTTATTATTTTAAATTCTTTTATTTTTTAATCAAGCATACTTATTAGACATTCAAAGGGAACAAAAGCAACTCTTGATTCTTGTGACCATCCTTAGCGTTTTGTATAATAGAAAATAAGAAATGTTTGGTTCACAAATGAGGCAAGAAATGTTTGGTTCACAAATGAAGCAAGTGCCAGGTACTTCATGACAGAGACTGTCCTAGCCCCTTTGTCTGTATATCTTGGATTATATTCCTGCTTCCATACATTGTTGCTACCTGTTTGTTGTTGTTTTTTTTAAATTTTACTTCTTTGATGCTAGCTTTACTGGTCATCAATTTCACTAGTTCCCACTCTTCTAGTTTAACTTTGAAAACATCTTTGAATGGTGGATATATCAAGTGTGTACACTTTTCAAGTGTTAAGCTCTTGATTACATGTTGCTTTGGTTGGATATTTGTCTCCTCCAAAACTCATGTTGAAATTTAATTCCTAGTATGGCAGTATTGAGAGGTAGAGCCTTTAAGAGGTGACTGGGTCATGAGGGTTCTGCCCTTATGAATGGATTAATCTATTCATGGATTAATGGATTAATGAGTTATAGATTAATGGGTTATCACAGAAGTGTAGGACTGGTGGCTTTATCAGAAGCAGAAGAGAGATCTGAGCTAGCAGACTCAGCCCCTTTACCATGTGATGCCCTGTGCCGGCCTGGGACTCTATAGAGTTCCTTCAAACAAGAAGGCTCTCAACAGATGTGGCTCCTTGACCTTGTACCTTTCAGCCTCCGTAACTGTAAGAAATTGATTCCTTTTCTTTGTAAATTACCCAGTTTCTGATATTCTGTTATAAGCAACATAAAATACACTAAGACACCTGTCTTTTTTTTTTTTTTTAACAATATGGCTTTAAAATACATTTAATATAAAGGCTGTTATATATTCCAGCTCTGCATAGGATATAAGTGTTCCTCCCATTTAGGATTGTGGTCAGATATATAGACTTTGTTTTTTAATATTTAGAATATATGGACTTTGCCCATGTAATAGTTTCATGCCCTTTTCTTTTTGAAAATTACAACTGGGTTTTGTGAAATGATGGACTCACCACAGTTAATCCTGAATGACTTAATGAACTGCCAGACAGATTAAGGTAAAATGGTGTTCCAGAAAAGATCTTGATTTGTAGAATTAAGGGTGGCAAGAAACTTTATAATTGCTCCTTTCATTCCAGCGGGTAATTTTGTTAGGTGTAACTCATGTAATCTTAATATCTGAATGTGTTTAGTTTTATCCTGTTCTCATATAGGAAATCCCAGAGCAGGGAAGAAATAAATAGCTTGAACACCAAAGATACCAGAAAGTTACAGCCTAGGGAACTGTCAGCAAGGTTTGCTTGTAGTTTTGATACTGGTCAGTTGTGAGTCTTGCTAAGTCAAAGAACTTAGAAATGGACAAGAGAGGCTGCCTTTGTGCAGCCAATTAGCTGGTCTGGGCAGTCCATTTAACTGGTAAAATTAAGGCTTTATGTTTGGTAGGGATTTTCTGGCAGATTGCAAAATCTTGATTAAGTTAGCCCCAGTTTAATATGTACCTGAGATGGGCTTTTTTTTTTTTTTTAATCCTTTACATTTTCTTGCTATAAACAATTACAAATTGGTCCCCTTCTTATAGGTAGACTTTATATACATTCCACAGCAAACAAAGTAAAAATCATATTTTTGAATGTACATATAATAGAATAATTGAGATGATCCTCAGATGCATGTCCCTTAGTAGAGTCATAGTAAAGGCATTTGCTGGCTGGCTGGAGTCATTGTTTTATTGCCTGTTTCAACTCAGAGAAATGAACAGATGAAGACTTGTATTAGAAGTACTCGTACACATAGGGAAAGCTTTGGAACATCTTTCACATTTTACTCAGGAGCAGCAAATCTTATTTCCACAATTTTATATATTATCTAACATGTTGTGTTATTAAGCATTTTTTCCCATCTGCATTTAATGAGACAGTTGTTTCTAACTTGTTCTTTTGAAATTTTTAATTGAAAATCTGTTTTTTTGAAACACATTTTAAAAGTAAATATATGCTGTTCAGCTAGGTGGTAAAAACAAAAATGAGTATGAATGTATGTTTTCTGTAAGGGTTCTGAAAGCAATAATAGGATCTCTTTAAGCTCTACTGTATAGGGAGGCAAGCGATCCATCAAAAGCACAGTCTTAGATTTGGGTCTTCTATTTAGATTAGGAATGTTAAGAAAGATGGATGGTAAATGTCTTTTAGCTGCATTGTCCCCCAAACATGAAATGAAATCTAAAGACTCTCAAAGAAGGTTTCAATTACACTAGCAAATGACTTGAACAGGGATTGGGTAAGGGGAGGTCACGGGCCAATGGAATGCCAGTTGTGGATTTATATTGTTTAAAATGAAAACATTATTTCCATTAACCCCTTTCCACTAACACCTCCACCAGCGTTATTTTCAGACTGTACGTTTGTAGGTGTTAGTCATACTTGATAGAAATGCCGTATCACAAGTGTGAATTGCACAGCCTTTCCATGGATATATATTTTTTCCCTGTCCAATACACAATCCAGGGTTTCATTTGGCTAATCCTCTAGCGAGGTACTGGCATCCCTGTGTTTCTCAGACTTGATTTTAAAATGTAGCAGTAAGCTACCCAGTTGCAAAGAAGCATTTCTAAATGTTTTAATTAAAAACAGAATAAATGGATTCTGTGTTCTGCTTTTCTGTGATAACAGCCAATCGACTGCCAAATCACACTGTGCACTTGAGTTTGGGGAGGGAAAAGTCTAGGTTTAAGGGTGACTCTCAATGGATTTGCCCTTAACTGTCAATGTGGGTTTAGTGTGGTTTTTGCCCTCTCATTACAAATGGAGAAAAGAGTTGGTAAGCAGAAGATGAAGAATCCTTTTAATGAGTCGGCTATAGTGTGCACTCAGGGCAGACACTTTAAAAGAGCACCATTAATTTGAATAAAACAGGAGAAGGTAGGTACTTTGTACATCCATAAAGCACTGAAGGGGATAAATCCAATTATCTGTTCAATATTTAATGGCCATAAAGTTAAAAATTTTAAAGGCAGTACCTCAGAGACTGCTTAGTCAATTCTGTCCATATTATTTTTGACATTCAAAAGTCAAGGTAGAATAGCCATATTGATGGCAGTGCTTATCACATTGGTCTGCCGATTTAGTGGCAATGACCCTGGGATTTGTGTTTCTCTACACAGATGAAGATCAGTTGCAATTTTTTTTTTCCAGGAGCTTTTAGGGAAACCTTGGAATCTACTGAACTTCCAACCTGTTTCTTTCAGTCCTTTGCTATTGGCTCTTGCTATGAAAGGTAACTAAGGATGATTAACTTCAAAATTCAGATGCAAAAGAACCAGAGTAAAGATCAGCTATTTGGGCTAACACTGCTTTTAAAGAAAACAGAAGATTTTAATAAAATCTGTATTTCAAAAATTACTGTCTAAGAAACTCTGTTAGAGACTCTCTTAAATTCCAACCCGATTTTTATAAACTTTTTGCACTGTACATATTTTCTAAGAAAGTCATGGGGGGAAAAAGATAATTTTTAAAGTCTGCCACCTCTGTCTATTCTACAGCTGTACTTAGCCGCTAATGCAGGTGGGCATTTGCTCTGTGGTTCAAAGGCAGCTGAATCATAAAGCTTCTAAGAAAATCGATGCCGTAGCGACAGTTGAAATGAATGTCAGTATGACAGAGTGATTTTGTGATATGGTCTTGAAGCTTTGTTCTTCTTGCCTAGTAACTAATACGGGACCCTAATTAGCCATTAACTTGCTCTCACCTTGTATGGTCCAAACTATAGAAGTATATCTTACTGTATTTCAGAGAATGTAACTGCTAGTTACCTTTTCACTTATTCTGTTTTATGTATTTCCTTTTGCATTGAATATTCTCCTTTTGTACATTTCTGAAATAGAGCTGTATGCTCCCTGGGCATTGGTTAGCATTGGATCCCTTTCAACATAGCTTCAGTTGCCTGTAGCTATCTACCTGTTTATTTATCTAAACTAATACTGTGTACAGATAAATTTTGACATGATGCAGGTTTACTGTTAAAATGTTATAGAAGAATCATGAAGGAAGACAACTTTAAAATAGATTAAAGAAGCAAAAGTGAATACATTGCATGAATTAGGAGATGATAATAAGACTTCTGTTTTAAGATATGTCAGAGTTTTAAGAAGGGCCAACCTATTGTGAGTGCTTTTAAGGATTCTGGTTTTCCTTGGGAATACATGTAAAATCCTTTGCTTTTTCTTCTCTATTTTGCTACCTATTTTCCTTTAAAGGGAGACTTGGTTTGTTTTACTCTATTTTCATATGCAAATTCTGCTTATTCTTGTCACAAGTACCATCTCTAAGGATGATACTTGCTGAAATCTAAAACTCTTTAGTGTTTCTGGGTCTTACAGTTTTAAGTAGATTGTTCCTTGTTTTGCTCCAAGTGTCTTGAGTGATTTGGCTGTTAAACCAGCAGAAACCTTTGTTTTCTTAGTTTCCTGTAAAGGAAATAAAGGTGGAAAATAATGATTTCCTGGATAATTCAAAGAGACGATTTAACATACAAATCCCTAACATGCCACTATACAAGGACTTGTAAATCAGCTTATATTACAACTCAGCATGACAAATTGTTAAACTCATTTATTTTTAAAGAGCTTTTATATGTGATACATGTTAAAAGAGCCAAGAAGAGTGGGACTTTTAGCACTGTTCCTCTTGAATATAACATATGTTTCTGAACTCTTATTGGGGCATTTCATTTGTTTGCTCATTTTCATCTGTACAGCCCTTAAGCTGTATGCTTTTTGAGGACAGGAAACCTCTCTTGTGCATTTTATATTGCTAGAATGTATTGTTTTTTTCTTGTATGATTTTCTCCCATGCCTTTATATTACCTTTATTATTATTTACATAACATTTCTCTTTAAATTGGTTTACTTTTTTACCCAACCTCATTCAAATCAGTATTAGCCATGAAATTACAGGTTTGTTGGGCTGTATCTTCTTTTAATACATATTAATATTTACAATAAAATCCTAATTATTGCCATGCATGGTGGCTCACACCTGTAATCCCAGCACTTTGGGGGGCCAAGACAGGTGGATCACTTGAGGCCAGGAATTCGAGACCAGCCTGGCCAACATAGCGTAAACCCTATCTCTACTAAAAATACAAAAATTAGCCCAGTGTGGTGGCAGGCACCTGTGGTCCCAGCGACTTGTATGAGGCAGGCTCATGGCTTGAACCCGAGAGGCAGAGGCAGAGGTTGCAGTGAGCTGAAATTGGGCCACTGCTCTCCAACCTGGGTGACAGAGTGAGACTCTGCCTCAAAAACAAACAAACAAAAAAAACCAAAAAAACCCAAAAAAACCTACCTAATTATTAAAACTTACTAAATTTTATTTGTGTACCATTTATAGTCATCTCATGTATCATACTTGAGGACTGGTGCCCTAGCATAGCCTTGCACATTTTCACATTTAGTCATTATTTGTTTAATTGTTGGGGAGAGGGAATAAGATTCATGCACTTAGTGTGTCAAGTGTTGTTTTCAATAGTTTATATATGGTTTCTTTTAATCCCTATTACTACCAAATGAGAAAGATGTATTCATTTTATACATAAGAAAAGTGAGGCTCAGAAAGGCTAAGTGACTTTTCCAAGGTCAAATAGTTTAGCGAAAATTAGAGCTGAGATATGAACCTAGGTTTATCTGATTTCAAAGCCTGTACTGTTTTTGCTACATATTGTGGACTCTCAGTAATTAGTGGGTTAACCTTATGCATTACTGTCTGCTTTCCTGTTGTTATTCCTCTGTGGTTAGACGAGAGTGGACGCTGAATGGTATTTACAGTTTGTGATTTTCTTCTGGAATTGCATTTTGCATGGTCTTGAAAGTTGTCCTTACCAGCTTCTTTTCAAGGTTTGTATGAAAGGAAGCCTCTTAGCTCTACTGCGAGGAATATGCTTGCTTCGGATTTTTAAAAAGTGTTGCTAATGAAGAGTTTAGACATATATTAAGCTTCTTATTTAAGTTAGAGGTAGCTTCTCTCTCTCTACCTGTTTTTCATTTTATGTAGCCTAGATCATATTATGCTTCAGAGATAAAGCCTGGAGATAATTTGATTCTTATCCAAAATGAGTCCCATTTTCAGCATATACATATGCTCATCTAACCATTGCTTGATTACCTCCAATTATGGAGTTTCACTATCTCCTCTTTAACTATTACTAAAAAATGAAAGCCTCGATAGCCATAGTCTTTCAATAGTAATATCCTACTACTTAAAAGTTGCAAGGTGGCCTAATGTTTGCTTATTCAATTTATTTATTTTGGTGGTAGAAAATAGAAAAAGTTGTAAAAATATTGTTTGCCTTTTGATAAATTCAGGAAACTTTTTCTATTTTCCCTTAAATCATTTGGTTTCCATCTCAGATAATCATTAGGGTTTCATTCTCATTCAGCTGGGTAGCATACCCAGAGATTGTTAAACAATCTCTTACACTGATGGATGGTTTAATATTTTGAAGATAGCACACTGTAGCACTTTTAAGAGAATAATCAGGACTGGCATGTGAGAGCTGTGAATTGCTTGAGTTCAAAATCAGAGCTAGTGTAAATGCAGTTTTGCGTAACTTCTCTTCAGCTGCCAACTGACCATTTTATACTTCTTTTCTATCACCCGATTGTATTTTTCTTGGTCTCCTGTTTGACTTATATTCCAAATTCACTTTTACATCTCCGAAATTATGGAAATAAGGAAATAGAGGAACTGTATTTCTTCCTTTCTGAGTGCCTGAGTCTCATCTGGATACTCTGGTTTTAAACATGAAGGGGCTGTAAATCCTAGGAACACAATGTCTTTTGAGGACTGGACTTCAGCACTGACTTCAAATAGTTTATTTCCACCCCATTGATCTGGCCTATATATGTTGCTTTTTATTATATAGTGTATACTATAGGGATAGGAAGAGGCTGCAGTTTTACTATTACCTCATAAAATTAATTGGTGCCTAAAACAAATATTATTAAAGATAACTGCATTTTATAACATACCAACATGATAGATACAGCTTCTGTAGGGAGGTTTTTTTTGTGTGTGTGTGTTTATGTCAATAAACCCATAAAATCTGCAGAATGAAATGAGTCATAATCTCATTTTTACTATCAAAAAGTGAAGTTGTTCAGAAGTGTGACCACATAGTTCCCCATAATGGCACAAACAATTAAATAATTTAAAATATCTCCATAACACAGGGTTTTGCTCATATCAAGAAATAATCACCACCCCTTCCCTGCTGAATGTAAGGAGCTTAGCTTTATTGAAGTCAAAAAATCTAGTGCAGTGCTTTGTCAGTTAGCGAATATTTTGAGCTTCTTTATTTTCCCTGTTGTTTTTTTTTACACAAATGTGTGAAATGTTGGTCTCACAAGAAAATCAGACTATATTTGGTCTTGTAAAATGTAACTCCGTTGTCCCCATGCTAGACTGGATTTCTTTTTAATGTGCTGTTTTCCTCAACCCAACCTTTCTATGGGGAAGAGTAATAAGTTTATTGTAAGTATTGTGGATATTTTAATTGAAGATAAACAAGTTTTCTTTTTAAATGTCTTCAGTATTACATATCTTCAGTTTTATTATCCTAATTTTAGTAGATTGGCAAAGCCAGATAATCTTGACAGCCCTAACCTGATTCAGCATTCATTACTGCTGCTAAATCAAATAAGACTTGGCTAATAGAAACATGGCTTGTGCAGCCATTCTTCAATTTAATTAGAATATTATACATTGCATTGCACTTATATGTGTATACCAGAGACAGAACTTTATAATCAGTTTGGAAGCACTCATGCTACATCCTCTATCTAGAGACATTTATCATTTCTTGTGAAAACTCTAAATTATTAAATATCACATCTTTAAGGGGTGAAGATGGGGCTAGCTCACTTAATGTGCCATCAGAGGTTAGGAATTTAGGTCTCATTCTGCTATAGCAGAGATTGGCAAACTTCTGTAAAGGGCAAGGTAGTAAATGTGTTAGGCTTTGTGGGCCATATGGTCTCTTTCACAACTACTCAGCTCTGCTGTTGCAGTGTGAAAGCTGCTGTAGACAATATGTAAACAAATGAACATAGATGAACCAATAAAACTTTATTTACAAACACTGAAATTGAATTTTATATAATTTTCATGTGTTGTGATATATTCTTAAGAATTTTTTTAACCATTGACAAATGTAAAAGTATTCCTAAATTCTAGGCTCTACAAAAGCACAAGGTGAGCTGGATTTGGATCACAGGCCTTAGTTTGCTGACCCCTATTCTGTAGTTTTTCCTTTCTTACTGTATTTTAATTTTCTTATTCATATATTTATGTACTTATTTACTTATACTTCTTTGATTGTTTGTTTGCTCTGTATCCATGCAGTTTTCCATAGTGTAGGAAATGTGGGTGGAATGAATTTTCCTGTCATTCTCTTATCTACTAGTCTCTGCTTGATGTAGCAAAGGAGAATCAGGTGTTCAACCTCCAATGAGAGTAATTTCTGATATCAGTTGGTAGTTGCTGTTTAATTCTCAAGGTTCAGACAAGGCGGCAGAATTGACTTATCTCATTTTCACATTCTGGGAGATGATCTGTTAGTCCTGAGGATGCTGTCAGTTTCCTGGTATTACTCTCCCTGCGTGGTCATTAACAACAGCAGAGTCCATAAATTGATCCCAGGTTTGAATTGTAAGTTGTTGGCCCTGAAAACTTGGTGAACAAACTTGCTGTCAGTGTCCCTATTGACAGAAGTAGTCTGAGGTCAGCTTCATTACTGCACCCTGACTGTCTCATACATTGTCAGTTGATTTTTAGGTTGTGTGCAAGAGGGTTCTTGTTTCAGACACTTGCTACCAGACATATTCACCTCAAATATTTACAGTACAATGAATCATTCAAACTTAAGGTTGGCAGTGTCTTTTTTAAATAGTGTTCATGAAGGACTGGGTTAATTCATCAGACACAGATTTTGAGAAATTTTTTCCTCTTAAAGCAAAAGTTCAATTTGCTAATCAGTGGCAACTCTGTCATCTGACACTATAGATACTTGTCTCTTTGTCATTGAAGCTTGACACTGGTATCTTTTGCAAGAGTAGACATGTTCTTATCTATGAAGTATTTTCTAGATTCACTTAGAAAAAAATAAAGTGAGAATACTAGTTTCTTTTTTGAATAATAGAACTTAAAGTTGGATCGAGGTATATGAGTTATTACTATTACCCATTTCCTAGAATTATTTGTTAAGTAGGGGATTTTACTCATTGTCAAATTTGTAATTTTAGCTAAGTTCTGAATAAATCACCTTGTGATTTCTTGCAAACATTTTCAGTCCTTGTTTTGCGTTACCATGGAAGGAAATTTAACAAAAGTACTTGCTCTAACTCCTGGGTATTTTTAATTATTCATTTATTTTTGGTCCTGTGGTTTCTCTCTATGAGGTGATTGGAACACACCAGACCTCTCAGAAGTGTTCTACTATTTCCTTCCTCAGTAAGCAAATTATTTGCAAGTGACTTGAAAATAATTTCAAGTATTGGAGAGCTTTCTTCACAACCACCCTTGCCAATGTTTTAGGTGGTACACAAAGTTCTGTAGGTCAGCTTGAAATCATAATGCTTGCAAGGAAAAAAAATTAAAATTGACTTCAAAGGACAACTCTGACACGGTCAATTAATAATTAAAACAGTTTTTTAATGAGCTATGCAATTACCTGTATGTCCCTGGAGATGATGGTTTATGGTATTATTGCAGTGCCCTTTCTTTAGTCATGGCGCATGACATTTGTAATTTAAAGCCGGCTAGACATTAAAGTGACAGAACTTTCATTAACCTTGTCTAAAGTTTGCTGATGACAAATGACTTATAAAACATGCTATTGTCAAAATATACCACATATTTAAGTACCTTAAAAGTCCTGTGGTCTCTGAGAAGCTATAGAGACTCAGAGAGAGACCAGGGCCACCAGTGTCCTGTGGAATTACTTGACAGAATCCCCGGTGTCTGGCACTATTTCTTTGTACTCAGGTAAGTGGTATCTGCTTCAGACAAGAGCTTAATGTACTTTTCATGGCTCTATGGTTCAGGTAGGTTTCTCCTGGGTTTTTATGCCACATGACATGATTCTCTCAATCAGTGATTTATGACTATTGAATAGTTTCTTCTAAATATGCTTTGGTATATAAACTTTCAAGTCTTTAGAAGCAGTTTTTTCAATTTGAAACCATTTAGCAATTATGTTTTGATTTTAGCTTTTCTTGTATCTTGGCTTTCTCAATTCTTAGCCCTCTGTGCTATGCCATACCTCTGTTTTTATTGTTTTCTTCCTCTTATTTGAAATTTTTGTTTTTTTATACACACTATGTAAAACATCCTCTAATTTTTTAAGATTTTTCTCATCATATTTATTTTAGAGGAATATCTTACAATGCTATCCAGGGAGATATTGCAGGTGGATATCTTTTCATAATTATAACAGTAATAAATATATAGTAATTAACATTAATGTGCAGGTATTTTTTGCCAGGTATTAAGCTAAGAGTTCAATCTCATTTAATCCTCGTGGTAGCCAGAGCTTATAGCACTGTTTCCCCGTTTACAAATTTGGAAACTGAAGTACAAAAAGATTAAGTACTTGCTTACTGTCGCACAGCTTGTAGATAACCAGGATTCAAATTCTGACTGACACCAAAGATATTATTAGTAACCACTAAGCAACATGGCCTCTCAACTCATTTTTGTTTTTTCAGAGTAAATTATAAGTTTGTTGTCTGGAAAGATAAAGTATAGCAAACTTATAATTTATTTATTATTTAATAATTATAACCACCTTTAATAATTAAATAGAATTGCTATCGTCCTGTTCATGCTATGGAATATACCAATAAATATATGCTGGATAGCATATCAGCAAATATGAATTTAATATTATAAGCAAAAGTTGAGTATTTATGTCTTATTCAAGAGACTTGTTAAGAGAAATTATAACTACCTTTTAACTCAAGTGGCATATAATAGGTATTTCATAAGTATTTGGTATTAGTATTATTATTAGCATACTCCCCGCATGTAATATATCTTGATTCTTTCTTTCATGAGTCTGTGTTTCATGATTGGTTCCATTATAGAGACTACAACTTCAACAACACATTGTTTTATCTGGTTAATGTCCATACATTTCTTAAACACTGTGTAAGTATTATACATTACAAAATATTAAATACTTTCATTTTATCAAATACATTCCTGTGTTCATATTGCTGAATAGTAGTCTGGATTTCTACCTACTGATCTCTTAACTATTTTTTGGTTGAAGTATAACACCAGGGAGGTAGACATAATATAAATGTATAGCTCAGTAAATTGTCGCAAAATAAACACCTGAGTAACCATTACCGAGGTCAAGAACTTTGCCAGTAGCACTCCAGAAGTCTTCCTCATGGCCTCTCAAAATTACTACTCTTCCTTCCTTCCCAGTGATAACCAAGATTTGAACTTTAATGCCATAGTTTTGCATTTTCTTTGTTTGCTTTCGCTTTTGACATTTTTTAAATTTCTTATTGTTGAAAATGTCAAACATACAAAAGTAGAGGGCATAGTGTATTGAATATCATGTTCTTATCACTCTACTTTAACAATTATTAACTCATGACCAATGTTATTTCACCTGTAATCTCATCCACTCTCCCTACCATGGATCATTTTAAAGGAAATTATAAACATTGTATTATCTCTCCATAAATATTTCAGTATATATCTCTAAAAGTCAGGGTTTCTTTTTTAAAAAGATAACCATAATAATATCTTCTTACCTAAATACTTTCATACCAACAATATCCAGCCAGTATTAAAATTCTATAATTGCCTTATATTATTACTTTGAAAAAAAAAAAAAAAAACCTTCTTATTTGTTGAATCAAGAGCCAAATAAAATCCATGAGTTATAACTGCTTGATTTGTATGCCAAGTGCTTTTTAATCTATAGCTCCTTCATCCCTTTTTTCTCCCTTGAAGTTTAAGAAACTGGACTGCTTGACCCACAGTTGCCCACAGTCTGATTTTGCTTATTATATCTTCCTGATGTTGTTTAACATGTTAAAAAAATTTTTTTTTTGATTTCTTGTTAGTCAAATAAGAAGTGTATCAGATGCAAGCTTACTTTTCTTTTTGAGGGGATGGGAGGGTATAAAGGGCAAGAATACTTCATAGGTGGGTACATTATAATGTCTGTACCTTTTTGTATGCATGTGATGTCAGTAACCATTTGACAACCACGATTTATTCTTTCAGTGAAGGCCATAAAATGGTGAGGATCTATCTTATTGCCATTCCTTCACAAAGAGGAACTTCCCCTTATTATTTAACTTAAGGTGCAGTATATATACGAATGGCAAGATAAATGACTGATTCTTTACCTTTATTTACCAATTTTCAAAATAATTAGTTGGTTCTCTAGCACCCTTCAAAGGTAATCATGAAAGTTTTGTTTTGCTTTAGTATTATTTTGAATTTATAGGGTTAAACATACTATGCTTCAATCCATTCAATAATTATTCTTATTGAGGCTCAAATTATCCTGTTTTTGGCCAGTGGAAGACTCTTTTACTATGACCCCAGAATCTTTGCTAATATCTTTTTCTGATAGTGATAAGATATTCCAGGCTCATCTTAGAAAGTTTTTTGTTTTGTTTTGTTCTTGCCTCAAACCTGGAATCAGCTATTTCTCCTAGAAGCTCATTTCTTTTAGTGGGAAATGTTATTTAGAAACTATACTCTGGTCCCTTGGGTATGCATATTCTTACTGGATAGGTCATTGTTTTTAGATCTTTTTAGTGTACAGAACTAGGAAAGGTATTGCTGTTGTCTTAAAGATAAAATGCATAAGGACTCCATTTTGAGTTTTCAATTCAAATTCAAGATTACATAGCTTTCACTTAAAATCATGCATTTGTGTTTTCATTCATGCATGTGAAAAATCCTGACACCAGCATTGAAGATTCTTAAACTGGGATACATCATACACACAGTGATGTAGTTTCTGGAAGATAAAGCTTGGTATCTGCATTTTTAACAAGTTCCACAGGTGATTCTGATACTCACCAAAGGATGAGAACCACTGATCTATTTTTTATGAACGATTTTATGTTATAGATTTTAAACAAAACCTCCCATTTTCTTCTTAGAATCCTCCTTTTTTCTTGATTGTCCATCCACATTGGTTTTTTTTTTTTTTTTTTTTTTGACACAGTGGGCACTCTGTCGCCCAGGCTGGAATGCCATGGCATGATCTCAGTTACTGCAGCCTCCACCTTCAGGTTCACACAGTTCTCATACTTCAGCATCCCGAGTAGCTGGGGCTACAGGTGTGTACTACCACACCCAGCTAATTTTTGTATTTTTAGAAGAGATGGGGTTTCGCCATGTTGGCCAGGCTGGTCTAGAACTCCTGACCTCAAGTAATCCACCCTCCTCAGCCTCTCAAAGTGCTAGGATTACAGGTATGAGCCAATGTGCCTGGCCAAGATTGACCATATTCTTGATGAGCCACCTGTGTAGAATCCGAATTATTTTCTTGTTTAACTCATATTGCTCTGTGCATCTGATAGAAAAGACTACAGTTATTTCACTTCTGTGAAAGCCAAGCTGCAGTTATCTTTTACCACTTGGAAAGCTAAAATACAGGTGAACCCTCAGAACTAAGGCTCTGCCTGAGGCCAGAGACAGAATCCTCCCTCATTGCTTTGAGCAGAATGCCTGGTACTGAAGCAGATTTGCTTAAGGGCAACTCTGCATTTGATAAAATATCAGAGCAATTTATGTCCTTGTACGCTTGTTCCCTTTCTTTCCTCTTATGCAGAAATGTTAATTGACAATCAAAGAAGTAACAAGGGCACATCTTTACTACTTCTGCAGATCTAGGCCTGGTTTGGGTTATGTCTTCTTTCATCCATGCTCATCTGAGAGTTCCAGTGTTTTCCTTGTTCTTGTTTCTGCATTCAGAGTTCTAAAATTTGACGCTGGTTGGTCATTTTATCACTTTTCTCTTAGAATAGATTATAGATCTATATCAGAACATTTAATTTTTAATTGATTTGTATTGATAATAGGTGAAAAAGAAGTTAATTAGCCTGGAAATGACTATATCTTAAGGTCAGATTTTGGTTAAAAATATAATCACATTAATTTTGAGAATCTTTGAAGTTTATTTAATGTTAGCTATGTTTTATGTTAAATTTGCAAACTTTCACATTATTATCAATGTTCTTGAGAGGGAGGCAAAGATATTCTCAATTTATGATGCAAAATGGAACTTTAGTTCAATTATTTGACCTCTGTGATTTACGTCACACATCTTGTAAGTGGGGAAGCAACTACTCAGTCCGATTCCAGGTATTTTTTCTGTTATAAAGCACACTCTTAAAAAAAAAAAAAGAATTCAAAGTAGCTTCCTAAAGTACAATGCAAGAAAAATAATTTTAGGAAAGGTCAAAAACGATTAGAAGAAAGAAGTGAGAATTCTGTTAATTTGGTTTGGCTTTGAGCTTTCTGTTTGTTAGCCAAGATATAAAGGGAAAACTTTGGCTCATAGAATACTTATCTGATTAAAGAAAGCACATGAATTCACATGGAATGTGGACTTTTTTTGGCATTGAATTCTGTGAAGAATATATTATATGATCCTACTGGGGATATTTGTAACAGTGAATTATACCCTCACGGCTGATTTTGTAAAAGATATAAAAGTAAACCTCAAATGAGCATTTTTCATACTCTTCTTAACCATTATCATGTGAACTAATTGTCAGGGTTTTGGGCATGATTATATCAGATGAAAAAGGTACACAATATATGCTTAAGTGAAGCATTGACGCTAGGTTTTGGTGTTGATGTGATGTATCTTTTTTCATTATTTTACTTTTAGCTTATTAGTCTTTATGTTTAAAGTGAGTTTCTTATTATGAGTATGTAGTTGAGTCCTACTAAAAAAAAAATCCAAACTGACAATCTCTGCCTTTTAATTCGGTATTTAGATCATTTACCTTTAATGTTCTTACTGACATGATTAATTTTTAAATTATCTTACTATTTTTTGTCTCATCTATTCTTTGTTCTCCTTTTCTGCTTGTTCCGTCTTCTTTTGTGTTAAGTATTATGAGTCTAGTTTATCTCCTCTGTTGGTTTAATAGCTGTAATTCTTTGTTTTAGCACTTATTGTATATATCTGTAACTTATCAAAGTCTATGCAAGTGATGTTATGCCACTTTATATGCAGTCTAAGAACCTTATGACTGTATGCTTCTATTTTCCTCTCTCAGCCTTTGTGTTACTTTTGTCATTTTACTTTTATGCATATACTATAAACCCCATAATACATTATTATTGTTTATTCAATTAGTTATCTTTTAAAAATTAAAAAATAAATAATTTAAAATATCTTATAAATAATAACAGAAAAGCCTTATATATTTACTCTTTATAAAGTGCATTTTTTTGGTGTACTTTATTCCTCCTTGTAGACCTACATTTCTATTATTTTCCTTCTGCCTGATAACTTTCTTTAACATTGCTTGACATATGGATCTATTGGCGATGAAGTATTGCTTCTTTTATTTTGCAACCCCCTCCTTTTTTATAATTGTTATTGTTCAGGTAGGACACTAAATCTGGTCCCTGTTAACTTCATTTTGGTGAGAAATAGAAGTCTTCATTAGTTTAAATGTAGGTTAAATTGTCAGTAGTTAATGCTAAACTCCTTAATAGCTGAGCTGTAGTGACATTAGGAATTCACTGTGGGTGCTTCTGCCTTTCTTTTGCGATCAGTATATAGGGATCAGGGTGGAAAACTATAAAACCCAGGTTGTATTCTTCTGTACAGATAGTGCAGCTGTATTTAGTCTACTTGGGCTGCCATAGCAAAATACCATAGTGTGGGTGGCTTAAACAACAGAAACCTCTGTGATTTAGGTCACACATCTTGTAAGTGGGGAAGCAACTACTCAGTCCGATTCCAGGTATTTTTTCTGCCTGGAGGCTGGAACGTCCAAGATCAAGGCACTGGAAAGGTTGGTTTGATTCTGAGACTCTTCTCTTGGCTTATAGACAGCCAGCATTTCTCTGTGTGTTTAGATGACCTCTTCTTTGGAAATGCACATGTGAGGGGGGAAGACAAAGCAAGCTCTCTGATGGCTCTTTTTTTAAGGACACTAATGCCATCATGAGGGCCTCACTCTCATGACCTCATCTAACCCCAATTTCCTGAAAAGGGCCTGACTCCAAATACCCACTCATCAGGGCTTAGGATTTCAACATGAATTTTGTGGGGATACAAACATTCGGTCTATAACAACAGCCATGAGTTATAGTGTTTTGTGAACCTGAATCTTCTTATAACTTGTACTGTATGTGGCTAAGGACCAGAGCCATGCATCTGCTCTGATCTCTTTCTTATTACCCCTTTAGGCAGTTCTGCGGTACTATAAGGAACACTTACCCGTCAATAGATTAGAACCCTACGTGTACTTGTCTGGAAAGAGAATTTTTGTTCCTGTAATTCTTTTTGAAGTGTCAAGAACTTATTTAGTTTCACTGGATTAAAGAGAGCAAAATTATCAGCTTGAATCAGGAGCAACTTGAAGGAAGAGATCAGGGCTATGAAGCCTGTTGGGAGATCTGCATTTATAAGGAGATGGTTTCAGCAAGGATAAGTCATATCTTAACATCTTAGTCTTAAAGGACAGATTTGTTGCAAAGAAAATGGAAATGGAAGGAAAAAGTGCTAAGTCTTTTTTTTGTGGCAACGTTTCAGAATTATGTATTGTAGCTCAAATTTTGCTTTTGCTTCTCCCTTCAGTTAATATTAGAATTAGAAGCCTTATCAGATACAGTGTTGTTATTTCTGCCTAACCAAAGCTGTGGACAGGTGAAACCTGTAAAGATATTAATGAAAGGAGAAATTTCATGTAAATGAGGTGGTTGAATTTTATTTTTGTTGTTAATGTTAGGTGATTGCAAAATCTGCTTATTTTGTTACAGAGATTCCAGGATGCCAATATGCCCTTAAATTTGTTCAGAATTTTATGTGGGATTACAATTTTCTATTTTAATTTACTTTATAACTTGTTAGCTATTCTTTCTCTAAACATCTGAGAGATATTTTTCTTCCCAGCTTTAAAATTTAATTGAAAAATAAAACTGTGACTATGTTTTGTTAAGTTAAACAATACATCTCTGCTAGGCTTCTTAAGGCAAATAGGATTATAAAATCTTACAGGCCCAGTTCATATTACTCGCTCTGAACAATGAACTAACCACTCCCATAGAATCCTAGGAGAGTTTAAAAATGAAATTACAGCTTTCTTAATGTTTCTCACATTTGCCCAAAGGTTTAAAAGATGGTGCCATAAGAAATACATGAAGGTGACCTTGGAAATATATCCAAAGAAGGTGCCGTGGAAATTACCTTTCTTTTAGTGGCCTCTTTGCAGTGAGATTGGGTTATTAGGGGCATTTTATTTTTCTGTACCTAGTAAAATCTGTTGCTTACAATGATTCCCTGATGCCTTGGGTAAGGAAAAGAGGTTTCCCTTTGTAGGATTCATCTAACAAGTTGTTATTGCTTACCTAATTTTTTTTTTTTAAGATTTTTTTCACTCTGCTAGGCACTGGGGAGCTGTAATGACTAAGAGGACCTCTTCTCCTCTAGAACTGCACTACTAAATCAAAGAGTCACTAGCCACCTTGGCTATTTCAATTTAAGGTTAATTAAAAATTCAGTTCCTTAGTAGTACAAGACACATTACAAGTGCTCAATAGCCATATGTGACTATATTGGACAGCATACATATAGAACATTCCTGATATTGCAGAAACTTCTGTTGGATAGTACTGTACTAGAAGTTATTATTCAGATTTATTTACAATATATGGTTGTTGTAGTAGTGGTTTTTAGTCTTAGAGTCATGTTAACCTAGGGATGGATAGGCAAACAAAAATATGCTACAAAGAAAATTATTATGGGCTATTCAGGTGTTCTTGTTACTGTATGTGCCCCTAATATTAGGATTTTCTCCACAGAACATTATCACTCAAAAAAGAAGTCATTATATATATTCAGGTTCTTACAAAGGCTCTAATATTACCAACTAATCTTTCAATTACAGTACTTTATTTTGAACATCAAAATGGCTTTCATGAATGTTTGCTTATGATTCTTGAAGAAGTTACTGGTAAAATCAGATTTAAAAAGAAGAAAGAAAGAAATTTAACACAAATTTAGTAATTTGGGCATGACCTCACAACTACAAGTGTTGGGCATTATTGTAAACAACCCTTTTTAAGAGCAGATAAAGCAACACCACAAGTGTCATTGCTATGAAGATCACAGTTATGTGCCTGCAGGATGTTTGACAAACTGTCCTGCTATTTAGCAAATTGGTACTTGTGGTAACTGTGTCATACATGAATTTTAAAAAGTGTTATACCTCAAACAATCTAGAAGGAAAGATGATTTGCTCAGGAAAGTAAAAAAATGACTCTAGTGATAATAAAGACACTTTTGTACCTGGGGAGTTCTTAATGAAATGTGAGAGAAAAGAAAACAAGGAGCTTTTCTAAATTAAGTATGCTTTACAATATGCCATGTGATTTTGAATGTGCATCCAACTAAATGAAGGAAATACTATACCTAGACATTTAACCATTTCCATCTCAGTCTTAAAAGTTAATGTAGCTGGGTGCGGTGGCTCATGCCTGTAATCCCAGCGCTTTGGGAGGCTGAGGCGGTCAGATTACCTGAGGTCAGGAGTTCAAGACCAACCTGGCTAACACGGTGAAACCCCATATCTACTAAAATACAAAAATTACCTGGGCATGGTGGCAGGTACCTGTAATCTCAGCTACTTGAAAGGCTGAGGCGGGAGAATCACTTGAACCTGGGAGGCAGAGATTGTAGTGAGCGAAGACCAGGCAATTGCACTCCAGCCTGGGTTACAGAGTGAGACTCAGTATCAAAAATAAAAATAAAAAAAAGTTGTTTAAGGAAATCATCTCATATGGAAAATGGGCGATCATCTTATATTTAGGATTCATTTAAATTTGAATTTGGATATATAAAGTATCTACTTCTGGAGATAGCCTTCCTGTTTATTTCCTAAGAAATTCTAAGTGTTTCCAGAGAATTGATTAAAATTTGTTAAACTGCAGAAAGTGAAATCAGAAGACTACTGAATAATTTCTGAAAATCATGTTAAAATATATAACATTTATATACTAAAAGTATATAAGCATGCTAAAAGTATACAGAAAAGAAAACCTGTAAGGAAATGCAACAAAATGTTAATAGTGGTTGATTGGGCAGTGGGATTCATGTTCTTGTTATTCCTTTATTATTTTCTATCATAAATATACATTATTTCAATTTCTATCATGAATATACATTGTTTTATTAGTTAGAATAAAAAGAAAGTGTAAATGATCACTTAAAGAGAACTCTTGATTTGATGTATAGGTTCATCCTTCATAGGCTAACTCAAGCAAATGGAAAGAAACTTCTTTGTACAAAGATTAATTCCACGTGGGCTTTGGGTGCTTTTCTCAGAGAAAACAGATTGTCTAGCCAGCATACCTTGTTTGTTTTTTAATCTCTAATAACATTCAGGATGTCATACAAAAGAGAAGTCTTGGAGATTCTTTTTTTTTTTTTAATTTCTTTTTTGGCTGGAGTGCAATGGCGCGATCTCGGCTCACCGCAACCTCCGCCTCCTGGGTTCAGGCAATTCTCCTGCCTCAGCCTCCTTAGTAGCTGGGATTACAGGCACGTGCCACCATGCCCAGCTAATTTTTTTTGTATTTTTAGTAGAGACGGGGTTTCACCATGTTGACCAGGATGGTCTCGATCTCTTGACCTCGTGATCCACCCGCCTCGGCCTCCCAAAGTGCTGGGATTACAGGCTTGAGCCACCGCGCCCGGCCAGTCTTGGAGATTCTTACGTATATGATGATTATTTTTAGAGATGGGGCCTCACTATGTGGCCCAGGCTGAAGTGTGGTAGCTGTTCACAGACACAATCATACCTCACTGTAGCCTCGAACTCCCGGGCTCATGCTCTCCTCCTGTATTAGCCTCTGGAGTAGCAGGACCACTGGCACATGGCCATTGTGCCTGGCTTTACGTAAGTTATTAAGACTTTTGTTCAGCATATCTGGGTAACAATTGCATGGCCTATCCCAAAGTCTGAAATATTTCAAATTCCAACTGACAAGATGCTAGGATATTCACAAGAAGAACTGACCACACATAAAATTGTTTAAATGTGCTCAGCACTTTTCAGACGTTTCATGTTAATTCCTAGTGAAATAATGTAGAAAGATTACTTTGGGGGTAAAGGTAATTTAGGCCTGTTTTGTTTTGTTTTTTGGTGTTGACCTACTCTGACCTTGAGTAACGTAAGTCATATATTTCAAATTTCCTCTATGTTACTCCTCATTTGACACCTTAATAAAGTTTTTGGTTTTGTTTTTATAAATTGCCTTGACCTGTTTGAAGGAAATGCATGTTCTAAGAAATTTGAACACAATGTATTCTTGGGATGCTATATTCTTCTTTTCTTTCTCTAGCACCATTTTTTATATCATACAGATTTGGAAACAAAATGACTTATTTCTTTACATGTTGTATGATGAGTGGAAGAAAAGAAAAAATTAGCAACTCTTTGCATATAGGAAGAGACTTTTCAGGATCTCCTAGGGGATATGAACTCCCAGGTACTAGAAGACTAACCCTCTTCACAACCTTACAAAATCCTGTACAGATGACCTATGTGTAAAATACACTGCCTGTTGCTTTGGACATCACTTGACACTAAAAAGCTATGCATTTTGTATTTTTGCATGTCAGAATCTTAGCCAGAGGAATTAAAAATAAATATTTAAGTAGGTTCCTGACTTTTCCTATCAAGGAGACACTGAGACAGGCAATTTGCTTAGCAAGTCTTTTTGTTCACCTGTTTTTGTGCTGTGGAGCAATGTGATGTTTGCTTCTGATGATTCCAAATGTGCATGTATTAGATGGCCAGAGCAGAATATAGAAAATGCCAGTGCTATCTGTGGAAGGCTGGATGATAACATGTGACCCGAGTGACAGAAATAAATGTGTCCTGGCAAAAAGGAGCCATTAATCTGAATGAAAATATTACCACACAGTGGGCAGATTAATCTTGGCAGTTTATGGTAGTGGCCCTCATATATAAACCTTATTCTGTGTTCTCACAAATGCCCAATCAGTAGACAGCTGCCCCAGTGTTAATTGTGACTGTGTGGGACACTTGGGTAAAATCTTCCCATGTTAATGATCCTGAATTTCTAAATGCTCTTATCCTAAAATTGATTCTTAGTTTAAGCCAGATTAGCAGTGTGGGTCTTTTAGCTTTTTTATTTGTTTGATTTTTTTGAAAATATTTATATATTGGGGGTTTAAACAAGGACTATTTTTTGTTTTTATTTATTTTTTTTTGCCACACTCAGAACACCTTAGCTAATATGTGAAGTAATTAAAAAACTATTGTGGAAGTCTTCCTGTCTGGTTTGATTGATGCTAGTAGTTGATTAATTTAAAAAAAGTTATAACAAATTATAAATACATACCTTCTGCTTTTCATTTTAATATTAAATCTGTATACAGATATATATATATATATTTTTGCTAATATATGCTATTAGGTCAAGGCCTAGCTGGAATTCCCTGACATCTTTCTTGTATAAATCATACCTACAGTGCTAATCTCTGTGATTTTCAATCTGTGTCTCTCTAAATTGGCATGGTAATTTAAAGATATTGGGAAACAATCTAAATGCAGAATCCTCCTAGATTTTTACTAAATTTCCCCTAAAACTTCTTAGTTATCTAACCTACATCAGCTTTAGTATTTTTAATGACTTATCTTGATGAAGTCCATTAAAACATTCTGCTTAGTTTTGATTAAAAACAACAAATCACTTTCTGTTTACACTCATATTTCATGGATTTATATGGAATCATCTCTTTACATACTATTTAATTAATAGAGTTGGAGTAAAGAGGCTTGGGACCAAACCCAGTACACTTGGTGGTGAATGTGTGACTCAGTTGATGGGGCTACCCATGCATGGGTACACCAGAGAAGTCCACCAGGTTGACTCTGCAGAATGCCCTCCACATCAGGGCATGTTCTACAGAGGAAATGGACATCATCGCTTCATTAAGCCTGTCATGTTTTTCTGTAAACATCTACAAATAGCTATAAGTGAAAACAAATAAAGAATTTAATTTTGTTTGTTTGTTTGTTTTGAGATGGAGTCTCACACTGTCGCCCAGGCTGGAGTGCAGTGGTGCAGTCTCTGATCACTGCAACCTCCACCTCCTGGGTTCAAGTGATTCTCCTTCCTCAGGCTCCCAAGTAGCTGGGATTACAGATGCTCACCACCATGCCTGGCTAATTTTTTGTTTTTGTTTTAGTTTTTTAGTAGTGACAGGCTTCCACTATGTTGGCCAGGCTGGTCTCAAACGCCTGACCTTGTGATTGGCCTCGGCCTCCTAAAGTGCTAGGATTACAGACATGAGCCACTGTGCCTGGCCAAGAATTTAATATTTGATATTATTTTCTCTTTATCAAATGAAAAGCCAGATATAGCTAAGTAAATGCCAACAAAACTGTTAGTAAATGAGGTACATGTCAACATTGATAAGTTCTGAATTGTCCATTTTACTACTTTGTACATTTATTATGTATGTGGTATATTAATTGATTGCTTTGTGAAGCTGTTTAAAATTGTTCAAGAGCAGAGAGTGATAATCTGTCAAATGTGAAATAAAATTGGAGAGGTGAAACTGTCAACGACTTAACTGTTAGTACTGACTGACAGTGACAGGATTCAAGAGGTATCATAGATACCAATATACTATGTCAGTAGTATAATATGACCATAGTGGATATGGTCCCTCCTAAACAAATTAAACAAAAGGGCTTTTTTTTTCTTCCTAGTGCTTTGTATTTTCCCCCACTATAGAAAATGCATGAAGACTTTTTAAATGGTGACATTTATGGCCATGATAGATGTGTGCGTCTACAAGACCAAGTCCAGGTATTTCCATTGGGAATACAGGGAAGGAGTTGATTTAAGCAAGTGATTACTTAAAAAGGTTGGAGGGGGGGATTGGAAAAAGGATAGGAGAGAATGTTAATTGGGAGGGTTTCAAGTATAAAGGAGACTTAAGGATGGACATAAATGTAAATGTTAGGAACACATTTGAAATAACTTGGCCTTAGAAAAGAGGTTCACAGAAGCAAATAATTCAAGAACTGTAGGTTTTGTAACTAAGACACACTCATTGCCAGAATAAGAATGAACATATCTAAAATTTCACTGAGAAAGATCACAGATATACAGTATGTGTTGCTTAACAATGGGAATATGTTCTGAGAAATGCTGTTGGTAGGCAGTTTCATCATAATGCAAAAATCATAGAATGGATTTACATAAACCTAAATGGTGTAGCCTATGATACACCTGGGCTGTATGCTACAGCTTTTCACTCCTAGGCTACAAACTTGTACAGCATGTTACTGTAATTAATACAGTAAGTAACTGTAACACAGTGGTATTTGTGATCCAAACATATCTAAATAGATAATGTCCAGTAAAAATATGATATTAGAGTCTTATGGGACCACTGTTGTATAAGCTGTTCATTGTTGACCCCCCAAAAGTTGTTATGTGGTGCATGACTGTATTTAACATTATAAGAACAAGCAATCCCAAAGTCATTTGATTTAGGCCCCAATAAAGCACTAAAAGAGTCCAAGATTCTTAGCCTTTCCCATTAGTGAACGAAGGCATTCTTCAGCCTTCCTAGTTGAACTGATGCAATGATCAGTGGACCTTGAATCTAAGGAAACAAATTTCTGTTTATCTTAAGCCTTCTCAATTGTGCTTTTGTATGCATTCATCTTATTCTTTCTATTATTCTTAACTTAGTCATCCAGATTGCTGCTTAAAAAGGAAAATTAGCCTAAAATGGAGTGGGCAAACAAACAAATCTATCACTGTCCAGAGTTTCTGAATCCTTAACCCATTTCTTACAAGAAGAGAGGGAACTATTTTCTTTGTTATTGAAAAGACGTTAACTAGAGCACCCCTAATCAACCTTGGTGTACAAGTTGAATGATGCAGTAGAATTTAGAGGATTCTTACATTCAGAGAACAGCAGCCAACTGTCAAAAAAAACGGTAGGAGATGGTAATAATGACCTCGATTTAAGGTCACTGGTGCTTGAACGCTTGCAGTATTTTGGCACTAGCTATGCCACATCCTGCTGATGAAGGAACTAGTGCCAGGTTCACTCAGTGGGGCCAAAAGAACTTTGAATATAGTGACAAGAGGCTTAAGAGCCTGAGTCACTTGGCTTATATGATTGATCCTTAATGGAAGATTGATCTGGATTGGGGCAATCTGTGATTTTTCTGTTGTTAGGGACTTGAAATTGGTGAATGAGATAAACATGAAGTTCAGATTCCTGAACAGATAACAACAGCTTTGCTTTGTATTCCTGTCGCCTGCACCTAGGAGGTGCTTGGCTATTGAATAAAGAATCCACTGAACGCTTTTTCTAGGTAGACTTTTAAAAAAATTAATATCTACATTGGATTTGTAAAAGTAATGATGTTGCCGGTACACGTTTAATTAGTGAGGAGTACTTCCTTTGTGGGTATAAGCATAAAAATACTCAATAACCTCATTGCTTTATTGATGTTTGTTTGTGAAGAAGGATTAAATAGTATCTTGCCTTTTTTTCTTCACTTTTAATCATTCATTGTTAAATAGAGGCTTAGGCCATCTGTCTCTGCCAAGATCTGCCTTGATACGGAAGACTGTATAATAGAGATACTAAAAAAACCTCTCTAATAATCTGTTTATACTATTATTCTCCAGGCTTTTCCCTAAAACAGTTTTAAGTAAATTTCTTACCAACTAAACTGCAAACTTATCTGTTAATTAAAACTATTTTTGTTGACTAGGCCGCAATGCTCTTGAGGCCTGTGGAAATTGTTTACTTAGCTGCCTTTTCTCTTGAAGATAAGATAGAAAACAGGAAGCCTAGTTGGGTTTCAAAAGTAAAATACAAACTGTCAGTTTTCTGATATCAAAGTACCTTTTTTTGAGAATCAACATTCCAAATGGCTAATCTAGTTAATTCTCAGTGGTATAAGATAGGGCAAAGGAAATTGACTGTGTTTTGGTACTTGGTTTTATTTTGTACTAAGTGCTTCTTAGGCAATTCCGCCTCATCAATATTCCATAGGTGTAGGCATCATTAACCTCGGTGAAAAGTTTATTACAAGCCACTGTTAGGACTTGTTTTTGAATAATATTACTCCCAATATTTAAATGAAACAAACTACCTATACCCAAACTCAGTCAACAGAGTCTAAAATTATTCAGAATATGGAAAGATAAGGTTTGGGGCCTGGGTGCTGTGGCTCTCCCCTGTAATCTCAGCACTTTGGGAGGCTAAGGTGGGAGGATCACTTAAGCCCAGAAGTTTGAGATCAGCCTGTGCAACAGAGAGAGACTATAACTCTACCAGAAAAAAAAAACAAAAACAAACAAAAAAAAACCGATGCGGTGGTGCACATCTGTGGTCCCAGCTACTTGGGCAGGTGAGTTGGGTGGATCACTTGTGCCCAGGAGGTCGAGGCTGCACTGAGGCATGATTGTGGCACTGTATTCCAGCCTAGGATACAGAGTAAGACCGTATCTCAAAAAAAAAAAAAAGATAAAGTTTGGGTGTGTGCGATTTGGAGCAGTGTTGTTGGCATGCATGGGTATTTTGGGGGTGTGCATATGTCCACACATATACATAATCCAAAGACATAGTATGAATATTCCTTGAAATAAATTTGGCTCTTAGAATTGCTTTCTTCTCAGTCACATGCTAAATATGGCAAAGAATCATAAGCAGTCATAAATAAAGGCTTGTATATACCCTTCAGGGTCACCTTCAACAAAACATAGGTTACTCAGTTTTATCCAGCGATCACAGTACTGGATCTACTGTGGGACTCCTAAAATGTTTCAAGTGAGAGCTGGATAGTCCTAGGTAGAACTCAAGTTATATGTTCTGATTTCCTTTATGGACTATAGATTCACTGCAACATTGATATTACTTCATTATAATCCTATTGACTTCTTTCAGGCAAGAGAATTGCCTGATACCCCGCTCTGCATGTTCTAAAACCTGTCAGTAGCTCTAGTTTATCAAGGATGATTTGCTAAATGAGATTTCACAGACAAGCACTAGATATTGGTAGTGATTCAATGTTGTATGTTGTCTGAGTGATTGTTTTGCTTCAGGGTGCTTTTTGGTTTCCATTTCTTTAGCAACCTCTTTCCCCACCCCTCTTTTGCAGAATTTGAGATCAAGATGTAGGACATTCTGAATTATATATAGACATTATAGAATGTTTTGGGGGTTCTTAGTCAAAATGTAAATGATAGTTTAAAACATAGCTTGAATACTCTGAATACCTAGTACCTTTGTAGTCAGTAAATAGTGATTGCCGTGAGGACCACAAAGTGTATCAAGACAGTTTCATTGTAGTGTTCAATTATAATCTTAAAAAATATAAAATAAAATTCTTGCTGTATTCTGTGAGTAGGCTACAGAAACCTAGTAAAATCTTAAGGCAGAAGAACCTTTAGAAGGGGCTCAAGGTCACAGTTGTCACTCCTTCTGTGAAAACATGTGAATTGCCTACCAGACACTTTTATTTTGCCTTACAACTGTAACCGTGTTCTGTCGAGTACAGTTCCCTTCCTGCGTATCAGCACAATCGGAGATTGCAGTGCTGCCTGTGACCGTTAGGATTTAGTCATGGAATGTAAGGAATTTTCAACAGGAAATGTATCTGGCTTTGATATATTTTCATCTGCTACAGTCGCTTAACCTGCATGCCTTTTGGGTGTCAGCATTTAATTCTAGGATTTCATCTGGAATGTGTGTGTATATAGTTTTCTCCATTTCTGTCTCAAGTAACCCATTTGATGCTATTCATGTTCAGGTCCTGTTACCATTAATAATCATGTAAGCAGTGTTAGCAGGTTTTGGCAAATGCTCCATTTCATCTATGCCTAGGAACATAAAACTCTTACTGGCAATATAATTTAATTTCACTGTACATTTTTGGTTAGGATACAGCCAACAAAGTCAGCAAAAACGTAAGTTGTTTTTAGGTGTCTCAGTTGTATTGTAGTTGTACTTACTGTACCTCACTGCTCTTAAGAGTCTTCAATAACAAATATGGTATCAGCGTCAGCTTTTGGGTATGTGACTTACACAAACATCAAAGTAGCAGGTATATTATTTTATTTCCAAAGAAAGCCTTCTTTATCCTCTCCTCTATATGATTAATGCTCTTAATCAGTTGATGGCAGAATTTAACCTGGCATGGCCGGGCACGTAGTAGGTGAACAATGAATGAATGTAACCATTGTTGTTGTTTTTATTCAAGGCTTTCAACAGATGATTGAATGAAGGATATCTAGAAATTAAAATATCAAGGCAGTTGATAGGATAACTGAGGAACACAGTGAAGCTTGTGTAATGTCATGATTTAGTGCATGCCTTATTATTTTCATAGGTCTCAAACTTAACCCTACTAGGAGAGAAACTGTATTTGGAACAGTACAAAGCAAATATGTGAGTGTTTGCATGTGCCATTCTCTTACATTTAAACTAAATACATTTAAAACATTCAACAAAGATTGAGTCAGAAGTATTTTATCTTATTCATCCTTTAAAAAAAAGCCTTCTTTGGTACCGGGCATATAGTAGACACTCAGTAAATATTTGTTGGCACACTAGCTTGATGCTGAATACAGGAGATGTCCAATTTTGTTGAATGATTGAAAATGTAGGAGTCACTATAATCAAGGTAGGATCCATTTCTCTAAGGAAGTTTCTAATATGACTATGTCATTTCTTTGCCTTGGGCTGGCCTTCTATCAAGGTTGTTACTGACATGGCTATACTTTATTGGGGTATCTACTATATGCCAACCATTATACTTGGTTCTTGAGTGATACCATCTCATCTTGATACATTGTACTAGTGAGAAATATAAGAAATTTCATATTAAAATGAAAGATAATTTTTAATTTAATTTTTATATCCCTAAATTACTTAATAATCTGCTAAAGGGAATAGTTCTTTCCTTCTACGTGGATTCTGTACCAGAAGCTCATGCCTTTTAGCAGTGTACTTGGCCACTCAGCTAGAAAATTGTCAGTCTTCTTAGCAACGTTTTAGATCCTAGAATCTCTATGGAACAGTTTCTCAAAAATTTCTACCATCTTATGAAAAGCCACACAGATGTGCCTTGGTTTTTTAGTATATTAACAAAATGGTAATGCATATATGTATACAAACCTATTCTGAGAGTCTCCTTTGAGGGTTGATTAAAAAGTCATCTTGGTTTTTTTTTCTTGATATGGGAAGCACAAAACATTTATCTTTATGTTCTGACAATAAAATAGTAGTTGGTGTCAAATACTCAGTGGGTGAAGTAAGGGAAATTGTATTTAGCATTTTGCATTTGCAAAGCAAACTCTTAGAAAAGTGGTTAACTTTAGATTTGCTTATACTCCTTAGAGGTCACAGGGATGAGTTTAGATGGAAAGATGATATTTGAAGGAAAAGGTTCAGGTCTACATGCAGTAGACTAGATTAGGTGATCTTATTGTGCAATATGTTTTAAAATTACTTATGTAACATACATTAATCCCAAAATAATTAAGCTATATGAAATAAGTCAGATAAAAAGAATGTTAACAATTGGTACGGTTTGGCTGTATCCCTACCCAAATCTCATCTTGAATCGTATCTCCCACAATTCTCACATGTTGTGGGAGGGAGCCAGTGGGAGGTAAGTGAATCATGGGGGGTGGTCTTTCCTCTGCTGTTCTCATGATAGTGAATAAGTCTTATGAGATCTGATGATTTTTTAAAGGGGAGTTTCCCGCACAAATTCTGTTATTCTGTCTTGTCTGCTGCCATGTAAGATGTGCCTTTCACCTTCTGCCATGATTTTGACGCCTCCCCAGCCACGTGGAACTGTGAGTTCATTAAATCTCTTTCTCTTTATAATTTACCCAGTCTCCGGTATATCTTTATCAGCAATGTGAAAATGGACTAATACAATACTATATGATTATTTTTCTGTACAATTATTTTAAAGATGTAAAATAAATGACAATGAGTGAGAGGAGGTGGATCAGTGACTGCTTCAGAGGTGGTGGATGGTACTGGTATAGGAAGAAAGGATTATAAATGGGTACCAGCAATTTTTAGAAGTGATGAGTATGTTCATTCTCTTGATTGTGGTGATATTTTGCACCTGTGTATATATGCCAGAACTTATTAAACTGTACACTTCGAATATGTGGACTTTATTATACATTGATTATACCTCAATCAAGCTATTAGGAAAAAATTAAGTTTTATGGCGATTACTACATTATAATCAACTAATTAGCTAGTGTCTGTCTGTTGTACTAGACTATAAACTCCCAAAAGACAGGCTTTTTCTGTTTTATCTGTGTTCTCAATGTCTAACCTGTAAGAAGTTCCTATTACGTACTCATTAAATAAGTTGAATAAGTAAAGAGATATGTTATTTAGCTAAAGCACAGACAGCTATTATTGACTGAACACTTGCTATATGCTGGGTGCTATGCTAAAAATACATTATGTTTTGAATCGATACAAATGATATTTTTGAGAGAGGCAATTTTGTTATCCCCATTTTACAAAAAAGGAAACAAAGCTTAAGAACATGCCCTAGACTGTTAGCTAATAAATGGACAACACGGAAATCAAGGCTGAGGGATTTCAAGTCTGTGGTGGTAACTTCTGCACGTGGACCCTTTGGCATCTCTTTATGACCTGTGTAGATTTTTATGAAGCTGTGACAGGGAAATTTGCAAGGATATAAGACTCAGTTCCTGGCCCCACAGTTTTAACACAATAGGAACTTCAGTACACATTTAAAACTAAGTAAATGAACCCAGTGCTGAAAGTCTGGGAAAATCTTTTTCCTTTTGTTTACTTTCCCAGTATTAATAGAGCAGCGTTGTCTTACTACATGTGGCTCTGTTTATACTGGCGGAAACCTGAATGGAAAGCAGGCTGGGGGACAGCAGGAGAGAATGCCTTTGGGGGAGCCTGTGCTTCTGCCAGCACATCTAGCTGGGGTTCCTGAAAGGCCCCAAGGACACTGCTTCCCCATTGTCACATTGGAGATTTTGTTCCAGGAGGAGGATGAAGAGAGCATATATTTAAATTTTCTTCACGGTTGTATTATTTGTTAGAGTCCTTTAAAAGCCAGTTGATTTTTTTGTAGGCCAATATTAAAATTCCAAAAAGAGATTACAAAAATGCTTGCATTGTAATGTTATAACACAGTTGGAATACACTTTACTCTTCCCTTTCGGTTATAATGGTATCTTATAAGAATTGTAGAATACAAATAATAGTTACATTTCTGAAAATAATATATATTTTTTTCAGGCAATTGGTGTTTTTGTATTTTTAAAAAAGCCATTACAGCGTCAGTTTATCTCGTGTTTCTGTATGCTTTTCAGTAGTGCAATAAACACAAACACTAACAAAATTTTTTTAGTTTAGCTTAAAAGCAGTAGTTCCTAACCAGTTATTTCTTATATACTATTAGGTAGAGGTCACATTAGGATTTATATGGACTGCTATTTTCCCTGTTGAAAGGACTACTTAAAAAAATAATTGGAATGTTGCCTAGGCCCATTTAAAAAAATCCCTTATAGGGATATGGAATCTACCACTGATTTCATTAGACCCGTCACTCACTGGCATTCCCCTATTTGTTTATTTATTCATTCAAAAAATACTTATCAAGGCCACTGTATGTGACACGACCTGTTTGAGGTGCTGCAGGGCCAGTGAAGAATGTTCGTAAGTGATATCTGCTTTACTGCAGGGAACTCGCCCTTTCCAACTGTAGTTTTGCTTTTGGAGACATTAGATGTGTCAAAATTGTTAATATTTTTATATTTGCTTGTCAGTTCTTCCAAAATTGCTGGTTATTTAGGTTAACTTATTTGACCTTACTGCCCTCATTCTATTTATATTAAATATATGGGAAATAATTAGAAAATAAATGTAGACTATTAATTCCATAAAATGGGCCAATAACATCTTATCCTGTGTGAGTTATGTTATAAATAACGTACCTCAGGAAAAGAGTAATAAAATGCATAAAGTATAAGAGAACAATTCAGTAATCAGTCTGTTTTCTGAGTTTATGCCTCTGTATGTGTATGTGTGTGTGTGTGTGTGTGTGTGTGTGTTAGTGATTTAAACTTGAGCTAAATCTATTTAGTTTTTGATTTGTAGGTAGTTTGCCTATAACTTGATTTCTCTCTTTTTTTATACCTTTTTTTAGGTTTGGGGTACATATGCAGATTTGTAATACAGTAATACTTATGCCACAGGGGTTTGTTGTAAATATTATTGCATCACCCTGGTACTAATCCTAGTACCCAATAGTTATGTTTTCTGATCCTCAGCCTCCTCCCAGCTTCTACCCTCAAGTAGGCCCTAGTGTCTGTCGTTTCCCTCTTTGTATCATATCCATGTGTTCTTGTCACTTTGCTCCCACTTATAAGTGAGAACATTTAGTATTTTGTTTTTCTGTTCCTGTGTTAGATTGCTAAGGATAATGGCCTCCAGCTCCATTCACGTTCCTGCAAAGGATATGATCTCAATCTTTGTTATAGCTGCATAGTATTCCACAGTGTATATATACCATCTTTTCTTTATCCAATCTGACATTTACGGGTATTTAGGTTGATTCCATGTCTTTGCTATCATTGTGACTAATGCTGCAGTGAACATATGTGCATATGTGAACTTGATTTCTCTTGGGATGACTTTTGAATCATTTCTTTATCTTTGTGTTCTGGATTGAAAATGCTGAAGGCTTTTAGAATTTGATAATTTCTCTTAATTTCGTTCTAGCAAATTAAGCTTCTACAAGATGTAGAGGAGTGTTTTTGTTTATGAAGAAGGGAAATGGTTACAGATAGGATTTTTTTTTTTTTTGAGACAAAGTCTCACACACTGTCACCCAGGCTGGAGTGCAGTGGCACGATCTCCACTCATTGCAACTCCGCCTCATGGGTTCAAGTGATTCTCCTGCCTCAGCCTCCCAAGTAGCTGGGATTACAGGTGCCCACCACCACACCCAGCTAATTTTTTGTATTTTTAGTAGAGACAGGGTTTCACCGTGTTGGCCAGGCTGGTCTCGAACTCCTGACCTCGTGATTCGCCCACCTCAGCCTCCCAAAGTGCTGAGATTACAGGCATGAGCCACCGCCCCTGGCCTGGATTTCTTTTAACTGGGATGAGTGGACACATTAGAGATGTTCAGGGAAATGCTCTCTGTAATGTATTGGTGATGAATGAAATGAATGCATAATATCTTATAATTAAGTTAACGATTACTAATTTGTTGAGAGTCCTTTTTTTAATGATTATGGAGAAACACTCTGGTGACAGTTATCTTGAATCACTCTGAAGGTGATTATCTTAAATTTCAGTGTTATTAGAAAACTTCTAGCTATTATAGGCCTATTCAGAGATACATGTTGTATACATAAACTTGCTTTTTCCCATGACCTCCCTATTACTGTTTAGGGCTTAAGTCACTTTATATTGTAATTATTGGTGCACCTGTAAATCCCCTCAAGTAAAGAACTGTGTTCTTTTGACATTTATGTCTCCAGTGCTCCAATCAGGGCTTTTAGCAGTTGCTGGCTGCCTTATTAAAAGGGTCTGTCATCAGGTGTCAGCAACCTCCTGCTATTTCTTGACCCTTCTTCCTTGCCCTACATTGTCCAGTTTATTTCCAGGTCTTAAGAATATCAAGGTTATGTGGATGGAAAGAAGCTGCTTCCTCCTCTACTGCAGATGGATCTAGGCTTGAATATTCACTTGGTTTTTTATCAACTGTGTGACCTTCAGAACATTACATATTCTTTGTGCCTTAGTTACTCGATTTGAAAACATGAATAATCATGCTTAATGTATAGAGTTGTGAGAACTAATTAAAATAATGACTAGCATGATTGTCACATACTAGGTCCTTAGTAAATGATAGTTTCCCCATATCTTTTAATCAGTTCACCTTCTTCAGTAATTTTGAAACTCTGTCACCACATTAGATTCTTGTTAACTGTTTCCCCTGATACTTTTTAGTTGCTTCTGCTTCCAGATCAGTAGAGATATTGCTGCCAGATTAAATATTTATTAATTTTGTACTGTGTGCTAGACACTAGACTTTTTCTGTCCTGTGTATGATTTAAAACTAACAAAAACAACCCATCACTGCTTCAGTTGACAGTCAGTCTGGCCAACCCTAGTTTTTTAGCCTTATCTTGTGCCATTCCCTCCACATACCTAACAATCCTCACAATACCTAACAGTCCTTACAAATTGAATACTCCTAGTTCCTAGTTGTTAGGAATTGGGATGAGATGATATCCAGAGACTCGGGAAGACTCAAATCCTGTCCTGCCAATCACATCTGCTCACTTACTACTCTCCTTTCCCTGTGCTTCAAGGATGAGCAGAATGAGAATCTGAATACCACTCCCTGGACTCCAGGGCAGAGCGCTGTTAAAAGCTGGATTGGATTATGGATTTAGGCATGAACTTATCCCTTCAGCTTCTCTGTCTATTCCATCTCAGTCTTGGAATCTTACTTGTTTCTGGCCAACCGCACTAAAGATTGCAGTTGACATGACAAAAGAAGCTTGCTTAGAGTTGATTTCAAAGAGTGGCATATTTAACAGGTCTTGCATTCCATTAACTGAACCATAAGAAAACCTTAACAAAATGTTATAGAATTAATTAAACTTAAGTTTAAATAGCAACATGCGGCTATTTAGATTTAATTAAGTAAAATGAAAACTTCACTTCTGCAGTTGCACTTGCTATATTGCAACTCTGAATCACTGCATGTGGCTAGTGGTGTCTGTTGGATAGCGCAGATGTAAAGTATTCCCATCACAGGAAGTTCTGTTGGACAATGCTGTTATAAACACAGTAACACAGGTCATTCATCAGCAATACATTGCAGAGAGGATTTCCCTAAACATCTCTAATGTGTCTACGAATGCCAGTTAAAAGAAATCCTGTCTGGACCCATTTTGCTTCTTCCTGAACAAATACACTCCTCTACATCTTATAGAAGCTTAATTTGCTAGAGTGACATAAATAGAAATTATCAAACTCTAAAAGCCTTCAGCATTTTCAATCCAGAACACAAAGGAAATAATTCAAAAGTTATCTCAAGAGAAATCAAGTTGCATGCGTGCATATGTTCACTGCAGCACTATTCACAATAGCAAAGACATGGAATCAAGCTAAATGCCCATCAGTGGCAGATTGGATGAAGAAAATGTGGTACATATACACCGTGGAATACTATGGAGCTGTACTACCCTGGCCTTGAAATCTGGCTGTGCCAGGTACTAGCTGAATGAAACTTACCTCTGTCTTCCCTTGACTGCAAGATCAGGATAAAAATAATATCTATTTCATATGGCAGTGGTGAGAATTAAGCTAATTAGTATAAAATACACAAAAATACTAAAAACAGTACCCATCACTGTGCAATGCTATGTTTTTTCTGCCTTCTCCTCCTCCTCGTCTTCGTCTTCCTTCCGTCTTTTTACTAAGAAACACATATTCCTTGAATATGGAAGAGAAATGAGCTTACTTTGCTCATCCTGTAATTTTTTTTCCTGGAGATGAGCTCTTAGCTGGCTTCTGGGAAAAGAAAATGTTTCCTCTGTTTTATCCAGCACTCTGCATAGCCTGTGACAGTTATATAAAAATGTCAGTTTAGATGTGTTAGAGGTTGTTTTAGAAGACTATTCCATGTATACCATCCATTGGTTCATTCATTCATTCTTACACAAGCATGTGAGGATTGCTTCCCAAATGCAGGACACTGTATTTGCATGTGACGGGGACTTAGAATCATCATTCCATGCTGACAAGCCCTCTGCCAAAAGGATCAGTACTCCACTTTTGTGTAGAACTGGGACAGGCTTTCTGTCACAGTTTTGTTATGAAACTGTCAGGTGAGATGTTACACTGAATTCCCTTTTGTTGATTTATACAATTTCAGAGATTTTGTTATGTTAACTTGGGACCTTTTAGTTTGATTTTATTGGATTCTTTTTTCTTTTTAGACTCTTAAGGCAGTGGTGTTTTCATCACTACATTTGCACAATTTGTTATTTGTGTTATTGGGAATTGCTGATGTAAAACATTCTATGACTTTTGGGAATATTCATAAACTCTTAAAGTACTTATTCAATTAGATTCTCTGACCTGCTGTCCAGAGGTTGAGCTATTATTAACTGAGGAAGTTTCCTATGGTTTAAGTGGTGGTGAGGAAAACCATTGTCTTTCTTTCTCCTGATCTTTGTCTTGCCTACTTATTCACTACTTTCCTGGGAGCAGCGCAGGAACAGGCCGTCCAATTCCAGAGCTGCAGAGGAGCACCTATGCCCTAGAGAATGAGAAAGAGCATGCCGGTTAGATTTTATATTACTATGGTGCCTACTTTTGATTAAGAAAATGTTTGCTATATGTCCAGAGGTTTAAAAGATTAATAATTTATTTTACATATCTGGAGAATTGCTTCTCTCTGCCTGAAGCATTAGGACCAGAGTTCCGTTTTTTGTTTGCATACAGTTTGAAGTGTTTTCTCTAGGTCTTATAGGGGAGAATCTGAAGACTTAATTGCTCATTGGTTTCAGTCTTACTGAGGTTGGGCCCTTAGATCAGCTTGCTAGAATACAAAAATTATTCTTTTATAATGACACTAGACTCTGTACTCTGGGAATCCAAGTGGCCATTGAAAGACTTGGGTTTAATGTTAGTGCCTCATGCTATCAACTGCCTATCTGTTGTGAAATTCTTTTGTTGTCACATTTGTCCTTTCCTTTTCAGATAGTAGATCATCTGATTTCGAGCATGAAGGTACATCTTCCTAAGTTTCTATGACAGAAAGCTATTGAAGAAGAGGGAGAAAAGCCAAATACCATAGACCAGACAATCTGGCAGGAAATTGCAAACATGGTGGAATTTCCAGTCTTTTTCATTTTTTGAAGTCACGGATAATTTAAAAACTACTCGCTTTTACTTTTGTTTGTTTCCTTGCTTGCAACCACGTCTATCTGCCAATCTTTCTGAAATGTCATGATGTAATTATTTTAACAGGCACTGTATACTCCTTTATTTGGGGGATATTAACCTTTCTAAACAAAAGGAATGTTAATATACACTGGAGACACAACTAATAGGATTTCATTTTTCTTGTTAGGCAAGAAGCTTGATTTTTTTTCTTTAACTTCTCGTAAAAGAATGCGGCAAGTGAAATAATTGCCTTAAGCTAATCCATGATAGCGATTTTAAACGTGACTTTCCAGATCACTTTTATATGGTTTAGAAAGAATAATGTGATTTTCTTGTTTTTGTTTGCTTTAGCTAAACAGTGTTGAAGGATGATATAAATTCAATGAATTCAAAACAAAGAAAATCCTAATTGCTAATACGCTAAGTTCTTTTAAGGCATGAAATATAGTGTTTAATTCATAACCATTGTTTTATTTTCTATAGATTTAGTTCAATTTTTTTTAGTTAGTATAGGACAAATTCAGAATAAATTAGCCAGCTAGCCATTTTCTTAATTACTGTGTATTCCTATTTGATGTTTAATTATATATGACCTGAATATGTTGTACTTTTTATTTAAAAAAAAGAAAAAGAATGGTCATAGGCTCTCAGATAGTGAGGCAAAGCACTTTTAGGATTTCTACAGGGCACTTCCTCTCTCCCTGGCTCTCCACCTTTTCCCTTCCCTACCTTCCTCCCTCCTCTTTAATGAGTATCCGCTGGACCACTGCCACATACATCCTGAATCACCCTTTTCACCAATAGCATGCATTTGCCATGGCATGGTGAGGCTATGCATCTTTAGTGTTAAAGATGGTAAGACAATGAAACAAATGAACACTAATTGGCCCATGTGGTGTAAAGCCCATGACTTTGGCCTTGTTACTATGAACTACCTCCCCCACAGTTCCATAGACATGTATACTCTGAACAAGATATTAGTCATTAATCCCTCTGATGGGGGACCTGGAACAATGAAGTAGGGAGGAGAGGAAGGAGAATGCTGCTGAATTGAACTGGGATCTTCTTGTCTGTCAAGCCTTTGAACAGCTTTCCCTTTAAGCAACAAACATGACAAGTTTTTTGCTATTTTGGATTAGTGAGAGAGTATGAAATGGTTTCCCTTTCCTTCCAGGCAAAAATACCATCAGAATCTGACTTCAGAATGAAAGTGCTAATTTCATTTGGTGACTTTCAGATTTGAAATATGGCTTGAACAGGCATTGTGCATTAGTCAGCTGAGGCAGTGGAGGTTATTTTTACAATGCTAATTATTATTTCATGACAGTAATTTACTTTATGTTGCCTGCTGTTTACACCCCCAAACTAGCCATTGTTTTGGGAACAGAATTGGTTGGGTTGTCATGCTCTTTTCAAAGACAAATGTTACTATTTTATGCATAGAAATACTCTCCTGTAATAAAGAAGGAAGCTTTATTGAAGAGAGTCTTGCATATGAAATGTAATCTGAATAAATATTCAAAACTAATAGGTTTATACTTTAGTCTTGATTTTTAAAATATATTTTTCTGACATCCTAACCATTTGCTTTATCTGCGTTAAACTTAAATCTGTTTTGCTAGGTTGCAGCTAAATTTTTGTTACTCACATTGAACTTAGAAAGGAGCGACACATATAGTTAACAAATAAATACAAAATGAAACAGAATATAACCCCTTGATGCGTAAAGGAAGATAAGTGGAAGACAGTGTTGATTGCATGTCTGGAAGCATATCTGCCTGATTTATGCTCTAATTTTAGTACTGAGCTTCCTTTGTAATAGTAAAATGTCACATTAGCATGTCCCTTTTAATAATCTAATATGCTACCAGTGACAATAAATACATGCACTGAGTCTAGCTCAGGATTTCTTAAACTTCACAGGCCCATGACCCTTCGCGATGTAGTTAAATTGCCCAGATGACCCTCCTGTCAAATATTTTTAATTGTAAAGCACTTGAAATTAATCATGTTTTATTTCTTTTTAAATAAGCACCTCAAGAGCAGTGGTGAGCAGTTTTGCTCACGGCACTTATCCACTCTTAAAGAAAATTAAAGATTGGAAAGGGCCTTGCATCTCAGTGGCAGCAAAGCCATCTACATGGGGGAAAACATAGCAGATGAGAGCTAGGTTTGATACTCCTCTACACAGTCTCTTGCCTGTGCACTTAGTGAAAATTGGCACTGGTGAATGTAACAAAGTAAAAGCATTTTGAATTATTACCGCAAACCTTCAAGTGGTCATAACCCAAGATTTCAAGTACTTCAGTGAAGGGTAAGGTTTTCTACAATTCGTGTGGTAACTGAGTGCCTTTAATTTAAACTACATGGAGCTAATCTTTAGGAGAATTGGAATCTGCCTTTGAACTAATTATGATTTACAGAAATTGATAATTTGTCTTCTGCATGTGTCTGCAGGAAGAAATTACTATTAAATTTGATTAACAAATGACAGATTTCAGCCTAGTAATTTACCATCTTTATTAGCAAACTTAAAAAACTTCTAATAGTAATCTTTTCACTCATGTCAACTCTATTCTGGTAGTGAAAGTTTATCTAGAAGTAACCAGTGTGTGTGGCTTTTAGTAAGAACCTACCTTACGTTTAACAAAGCAATCTTGGTGTGCTGTCTCTTTTGGATAGGCAGGTACTACTCATGTGCTCACAATGATTTCCCATGGTACTTAGAACTTAATAATATGTAAGTAACTTCCAAAAATGAATGATCTGTTCTTTTGAACACATTCCTGCACTCCCTCAAAATACATAAAATTGTGTAAAAGGAAGCAGAGCATTATATCATATATTCATCTTGTTTTTCATGCACCACTTTGTCAAATGTTTTTCTTTCTCTTTAAACAGACTGTAATTGTGTAATGGAGAATACTATTGGCTAAAGCAGTGCCATAATATATGATTGACGTTGTAAGTGATTGCGATCTTACTTTGGATGTACATAACTGAGATGTAAAACTATTGTAGCATGGCAGTATAGTGAGGGCATTAAACTTGTCCTTACATGAGTAACATGGGGTAGTTTTTCAAAAGTATGTTAATGTACATGTTTTTATACAGTCGAAAAAATATTCCCAGTGGTTAAAAATGCCCTTTTATATTTTCATGCCAGGAGAATCTTATCTTCTTGCATGTCAAAAGGAAAGTCGAACTATTAGCCTTTTAAAGACCCAGAGGTAAAGTTTAATTTTATAATGACATGAAATAAATGTTCTATTATGTAAGTAATAGTTCACCAGAAAAATCTGAAATGGCCTTCTTTCTCAAGGATGCAGCTTGTATGTGATTCTAATATTAAAATGGACCTGCCAAATTGAGTGATGGGAGGTGCTAATAACTCCAAATGAGGAGATGAAAACAACATATTGCACACACCTGCTCTCTGCTTTATGTCAGTCTCATTAAGTTATTGAATGGGTGAGTATAATGGTGAAGGAGGGGAGTCAGACGTATGCCAAGAAGCAGTTGGGGGTGGGGCTAGTACCCCACAACATAATGAGTAAACCGACTGTCCTTGGCTTAGAAAGCCTGCTTGTCAAAGTAGTTCATCCATGACCTTTGACCTAAGGATGCCAAAGTTTAGATTGTTTATAGCGGTCTATCCTGGGAAGTTGTATTGGCAATGAAGATTGTTTTATTCACTTGTATCCCCATCTTAGTTTAGTGGTGTTGCATTGAGAGTATGTGTTTATATGCTTATTTTGTTTAGGTACTCTAAATTTCATTCTGTCTCTTTGACCTGTACGATGAATCAGTAGTTGTTTTTTTGTTTTTTTTCCTGACAATGTTTGGTTTTATTATTCTTTGTACGGTAGGGCGATACATAGTCTGATCTGGGTAGAAGAAAGTCAGCCAGGCAAGAGTTGTTGCTAGTAATGGTCACTCTTCTGAACTGGAACAATTTAACAACAAACAAAACAAAAACTTAGGAACTAAATTATGGGGTAAGCCCTCATAAGGTGTGATGGATTCTGGGGGACTCCAGAGGTTAGACAGCGACCTTTTGGGCTGATCTAGGCCTCTCTCTGACAGCTTCCATTCATTTTAAAGAAGCCTGGGAAAAGTTGATATCCAAAAAGTGCTGGTTAGACGTCCATCGGTCACCTCAACAGAAAAGAAGCTTCATGAAATGCCTTTCAACAATGGAAAAAAATAAGAAAAAAAACAAAAAAACAAAAAAAACAATAAGCAGGCTGGGTGTGGTGGCTCAAGCCTATATTCCCAGCACTTTGAGAGGCTGAGGTAGGCTTCAGGCCAGGAATTCAAGATCAGCCCAGGCAACATAGCAAGACTACATCTCTATAGAAACAAACAAACAAAAACCAAAACCCACAGTGACTTCCTGAAATTATTTAGAGTTGATTTTGTAATGTTTTATGAAATTTTACCCCAGTAGATTAATCTCATTCTGTATTTGCTTATTTTGACTTTGACATTCACTTTTAGTCCTTAGGCATGTATCTTTTGAATACAAGCCAAGCCATGCAGTGGGTGGCAAGGTAAGTCAATTTGGGATTAAAAGGCTGTCAGGGATAATGCTGAACCACATGTGGATATTTGAGAGCTGGCTGCACCCACTTTGCTCCCTGCCCAGCTTGCAAACGGAAGATCTCTGGAAAAAGGAACTTCTTAAGATAATAGGATTCACATGAGCAGAAGAGCCCTTCAGAGGTCTGGTTTTAGCAGTGATGATCAACAGACAATGTACTGAATTGGTAAGCATAATGAGGATACAACGAAAAGACATCCTGGAAACCTAATGAAGAAGATTTCACTTTATTATCTTTTGATAATTGTTTAGATGCATGTATATTTTCCTTTTAAATTTAGAGTTAAAAAAAACTTGAAACACAAACAATTCGAGTGAAAGAATGCTTGAGCATCTGGGAGGTAAAGCAGGAGGGTTCTTGGAAGGGTATGGAGCTGCACAGTTAGACTGTGACAGATCACCCCATAACCACTGGCCCCTATCAACCCAAAGTGTCTCTCGGAAAATGAATAATAAAACAATCGGGATGTAAACATCAGCAACTTAAGTACTTGCCAGCTCAGTTGTTGGGAGTGGAGGTAAAGCTAAAGATTAAAGACAGCTTGACAAAATCCTCCACCCTATCCTGCTGAGTTTTACACATTATGAGATGTGGTAGGACAGAATGAGGGTGTTTAAAAAAAATTATTGCTATTATGCAGCTGTAGGGCAATGGGCTGAGTTGGGAATATGCCAGGAGAACTTGTGCTGCTTGTGTAGATAAACTTACAGGACTTCAGCTTTCAACCCCATCCAATTCTTTCTGTCAGATTTTCTTAACCTTGTCCTGTCCCTTGCTGAACACTGACATTTTCAGAGCAGAGGAAAATCATGTTAAATTTATGTATGAGGAGGGGTACGTCTGTGTGTATTGCTGGACTCTGGTTTTAAGTGTTTGGGCCCTTTTGATTAGCTCTGCCCTTGGCTTATTTTGTAGTCTCAGAAGAGCTTATAAACCAGTGCTGGTTAAGAGTCTAATTTAGCTTCTCCTCGTGTTCTTTGGTCAGCATGGTGGCAGTCCTTTGTGGTTGTACAGAAGAGCCTCAGCCCCTGCTGTGGGACAAAGGGGACCAAATTGTTTGCTGCCCCTGGACAGTCTAGGCCTGTTGCAGCCCAGATGGTGCTTTTTGTCAGTTTAATTTATTGGGATTCTGCTGAAGATTTTGTTTGATAAGGGAGTTTTGAAACTGAAGAATGCATGGAAACCTCTGATTTTGGAGAATTGTGAGATGGGCCTGAAGATTTAAGCCAAATTGTAGAGTGCCTTGAAACCTGACAAGGAAGAATATATTTTTACTTTATCTGTAGGCATGTTATGGGGAAACATTGAGGATGACTGAGCAGGAGAGAGAGAATGTGAAAGATGGACTGGATGGAGACTTGAATCAAAGAGTCTGGGTGTCGGAGACTTGTATTAGAGAGGGTTGTTGTAGTAATTTAGTCAGGGTATGAGAAATGGTTTGTATTAGAGTGGCAGAAGTCGTCATGGCAAAACTATATAGATTATGGATAAGGGATGGGTCTCATCTCACACCCTGACTCCAGTCAATGGCAATGGCTCCCTGGAGTGCCCTATAATAGGAAGGATTTTGTAAAGTTTTATCTGGCCTCAGTGGAGGGTGAGGTAGGGGAGGAGTTCTATGATCAGTTAGTGATGTCTGCCATTGTTGAAACAATGGAGGATGGGGATACCTCTTCTGTGTGGATGTTGCTTCCGGTAGGTAGAATCTACAATGTAATGGGAGAAGTATTAGAAATGAGTAACAAACTGAATGCGGAGAATCGGTAAATTATGTAAGGTGTAATTGATGACTGATATTTAAGCCTGGCAGACCAGACTTAGAAAAATGACAATTAAAGTAGAACTATCTAGCAAACAAAGGTATGATATTGAAGTTTGGGACTGAGATTAATGCCAGAGATTTGTATTGGAGGTGATTTGTATAGAACTGATAGTTGATTTTCCTCTTCCAGTTTGGTTAGAGGGTCGGAAACCAGAGAGAGCTGGGGATAAATCAGTAGAGTTCAACTTGATTTAATGTGTTCGTATCAATGCTGAACTGATTGTGAACATTTTTACACCTTGAGTCACATTGTAAGGAGATTACGAAGTGAATCAAGCGTAGTAAACATTTGGAAGTAGGTGAGGGTTTAGGGTTCTCTATACAACTTTTAGATTAAAAAAAAACTCCACAATACTCTGTTTATTTTAAACTCTTAAACATTACCTTGTTTATTAATTACCAAATTTTATTATTGACTTGAGCAATAGGTCTCTTCTCTACTATTTTGAGATTATATAGAATATTGGTGCTAAGAAGAAACTCAATCATAACTCCTTCTGTTAGAGAACAAAAAACTCAGAGGGGTTGAAGTTTTGTCCAATATCACAGAGATAATAGGTAGCAGGGTTGGGCCTGAGACTCGGGTCTGGTGATTTTCCTTCTAAGTGCTTTTTCTGTATTGGACACTTACTTGCTTTCCCTCCCTCCCTCCCTTCCTTCCTCTCTCTTTCTTTCCTTTCTTCTTTCCTTTCTTTCTTTTCTTTCTCTTTCCTTTCTTTCCCTCCCTCCCTCCCTCCTTTCCTTATCTGATATAGATTTGAATGTTATTTATAGAAATAAAGGATAAATGATATGCATAATCTCACATAATAGTTTGGAGAAATGCAGATATTGATAGTCGTCAGCTTTTTTACTTTACATTGTACTTCTTCATTTATACATTCGTAAGTTTATTTAAAACAGTCTCTGAATTTTTAGGTCAGTGCTAGTCATTTGCTCTTATAAATGGGAAAAGACTGTATAAGTTAACCAGACTGTCTAGGTTTAAATCTGAGCTCTTCCACTTCTTACCTACAAGATCTTTGGTAATTTTCTTACCTTTGTGTTCCAGTTCTCTTGTTTGTAAAATGGGGATATAATGGTGCTTACCCAACTGGGTTACTGTGAAGGTTAAGTGAGAATGAATATGTAAAGTACTTAGAGCAGTCTTTGGCACATGGCAAGTTCTATATATGTAAGAGCATAGCCTTGAGACTTGGCCTCTTAGATTCAAATTCTAACTCCATCTTTTACTACTTGTTTGACCTTGGATAATTACCTTAATTTTTCTGAGCTTAGATAATAATATCTACCTTATAGGGCTGCTGTGAGAACTCAGTGAGATAATGTAGATAAAGTACATTCTCAATGCTTGACTTAAAATAAGGACACAATACAAGATAATCATTTTCATTATTACCATCATAATCTTTATAATTAAGAATAATGTGATAATGAACATCCATGCACATAACCGCTTGTATGCCTTCATGAATGTTTCCTTAGGGTAAATTCTTAGAAGTGAAATTGCTGTCTTCCCCTTGACATTCTACCAGGTCTAATCTTTATAAAGCTTTGTATATTGAAAAAGACAAGCTTTTATTGAACACATAGTAGGTGCAATTCACCAACGTAGGCATAGTGGGTTATATAAGATTGAACATTTCTTTGTCTATATTGACTTTGTTATCTAGTGCGAGAGTTAAGACATGAAACTGATAAAATATGCAACATGAGATATATCTTTGAAAAGGGACAAAGTACTATGAAACACGTTAATTGAAGAGAGAAATCTTGGTAGAGGGAAATCAGTAAAGACTTCATGCAAGAGGTGAAAGAATTAGATATCGATGATGTATAGTGTTTTGATAGATTAAGATAGGTAAGCATATTCTTGGCATAGCAAGGTTTGTCATATGGCCATTTCTGTCACTGGGGCCTTAGGGTTCAAGTGCATATACTAGCCCTTGGCTTTGGAGACATAGAGACTGGTAAGGAGCTTATCTTCTTCTCTCCACTCATTCTGTTCCTCTATCTAGAATCTCTTTATCTTCCTTCCATCTCCTTCGGGACACAGGCAATGCTTGGATTTCCTAGTTACTCTCAGAAACATGATACTGAATCATGTATTACTTAAGACTGATTCAGGCCAGAGTACACAGGCAACTCTTGAGTTGGTCAAATTGGAATTCAGTTTCTAGGTTCTCTATGATTACTTTAATCTGATTTCTCTGAAAAAAAGTTAATCTGTTGGTGTAGTCTGATGGCAAGGCTTTGCAAGTATAGGTGTTTTAATGTAGTCACGTTAAAGGTAAGTTAAAGCCTTTCCAGTTGTTACTTATTTTTCAGTGACAGTTATGACAATGGCTGGCATAATATATTTTTGCTTTTTTTTTTTTAAATGGGTATAACTGGAGATCTTATATATTGGGTATGCTTTTTTTTTTATGAATTTATAGAATTTCAGCCTAAGACATTGGATTAGCTGTTAAAGCATTTATGTTGACAAGCAAGAAGTAAATTGTATTCTGATCCAGTTTGTATAATAATGTGCAACCCAATTCACTAAGTTTGTATTGGTAATTTTGCATTGCTATGGGACTTAAGTTATGTATTTAAGAATTGACAGTTATTTCAGCATGTGTTAGACTTGAACTCCAGAAGGTAAAGGGGAAGTTCTGCTATTTATTTTCTGTTCAAATACAGAGGAAAAAAAAGATCTTTATGTTATTCTCTGCCATACACCAGTAAATACATAGTCTTCCCAAATCCACCATTAACCAATGCTGTGAGCTGCTTAGTTTGCTTGTTTCCCTAAAGCTTTCATGTGACAAATTTATAATTTTATATGTTATTTCTAGGTCAACAGTTAGATTAATGTTTTATCTCCTGAGGAAAAACACAGTGCTTCTTTGTCAACTTTGCTATCTTACTCAAACTGAAAATTGCAAAACAAAGAATTTTTCAGTTCTCACATTTCTTGGTAGAGAACAGTGTTTATATAGAGGTTATCTTGTGGTTTATTTTATATTCTACTTAATTTTAAAATTTCTGCAGGCGGAATAAATATCCTACTTAAAGCTTTCAAATCTTATTAATTAAAGGTAGTTAGTTGTCATTATTGATTGTTTACTATTATTTATTTTTGCTTCATTGTAGCTCAGGAAGAGGCCACCTAAATTGATCAGAATATAAGCCTATCCTACTCACTGAAATATGCTTAGTGCCAAAAACAGAAATATACTCAAGAAATATGTGTTAAGTGAATAAACTGATAATGTATCTGACCTAGGAGGATGCAAGTCTTAAAAAGTAGTTAATAATATGCAGATCTCACCATCAGTCTGAGAGTTGGTAACTTTGGATATTTTCTATTTGAGCTAGTATGAATTTAATTTTTTACATGTAATATGTCATCATTTCTTAAGTAGGCCTGGGAACTCATTCTTTTTGAAATTATTATATTTTAGAGACTTTATAACAACGTTTTCTCCCATTTGCATGTATTGAAAGTTTTTTATGTTTTGGCTGGGCACAGTGGCTCACGCCTATAATCCCAGCACTTCGGGAGGTAGAGGTGGGTGGATTACCTGAGGTCAGGAGTTTGAGACCAGCCTGGCCAACATGGAGAAGCCACCGTCTCTACTGAAAATACAAAAGTTAACTGGGCGTTGTGGCGCGTGCTTGTAATCCCAGCTACTGGGGAGGTTGAGGCACCAGCATGTCTTGAACCCAGGAGGCAGAGGTTGCAGTGAGCTGAGATTGCGCCACTATGTTCCAGACTGGGTGACAGAGCGAGACTCTGTCTCAAAAAAAAAAAAAAAAAAAAAAAAATTCATTATGTTCTGTTACTCCATTCTCAAACCAGGGGAAATTTGATTTTATATAGATCCCATTTTACAACATATAATATGACCTGACTTTTTTTTTCTTTCTACAACCTCACCCCAAAACACTTAATACATTTCAGCAACTGAGTAAGCTTCACCATTAAAAACTCTTAGCATTGCCAATTCTAGTTATTTTTCAGAGTATTCCTAGGAAGACACATCCTAAAAGAGATTGTCATGAAACATTTTGTATTTCCTCAAAGGAACAATGGAGCTTGCATTTGTGATCAAAGATGGAACAGAGATAATCAGAGAAGTGACACAACATGCCATAAAAACAAAAATACAGCCATAAACCTATACATTATTTTATCTTTATTTTTATTTAATAAACATTTGGGGTATGTACAGATATGAATTTTCGGTAGTCATTATGCTCAAACAAATTTTTCAGTCATTGAGGGAATACATGATTGGAGTGGACTCCAGATGAACCATGTAGTCAGCCAGCATTCAGGATGCACATGGGAACACTAGCTTTATGGCAGCTGGGTAATTTGGAATCTCATCCTTACAACTTTGATGCCTGGTCTTTCATGGTAGAGTGGACGTGATGAGTAGACTGATTTGAATTCTGATCCGAGGTACTTTAGTGATCTTATTGGAAACAGATAGCTTAGAATACCTGAAGGGATCATTATTTTTTTTTCCTACCTCTTTTTAACTAAAATACTATAAATCTCGGTTGGGCATGAGAGATAGTGAATTGAAGAGAGTTTGTGGCTGAGCAATCTGGTCAAAGCTTTGATATATTTATTCTGTGCTATAAATTAAAAGGGAATTCGTTCTCTTAGTTGGTGATGAGGAAACTCGCTAAAAGTTGCCCAATTTGTAATTAAACTTTGGATCTAATGTTCTTTTCTTCATTTTCTATACTTTGACACTAGATGGCTGCTTGTATGACTATGCATTATAAAATAAGTGGATACATGTTAAAAATGAAAACTAAACTCTGCATTAAGTAAAATTAGTGAAGAGGCAAAAAGTAGGGGTGGCCTCTGTGAAGCAGGTATGAGAAAAGCTCCACGAAGATATGATTATATTTGTTTGATTTTTTTAAACGGCAACATGTTTAGATGGTTATAAAAAAGAAGGTGGCATAGATCTCTTTAAAATAGAAAGTACAGGATGTTACAAAGCATATAGCACTTGCAGTCTTCTCTCCTCTTCTTATCACTTTTATGCCAGGAAAGATTAAGAAATCTGAGTATTTGGAGAAAAAGCACTATGAGATGTAATTACTCAATATTGAAGGAGAGTCGAGCCATAGCACAGACCAGAGTAGGGGTTCTATAACCAGTTATCCAGGCGGAGACACAGTGTGGTTCCTACGTGTGAGCATCTGCTGTTGGTCCGTAGGGGCCTAACAAAGGCTTAAGTGATTATGATACTTGAAAACATGGCGGGTTCAAGGATTTATGATCTATTTTTAAAAGACAGTAAATTCAAGGTTAAATAGAGTACACTTGTGTGTACCGTAGATATTAGTTCTTTAAATCTTTCTCCAAATGGTAGTTTCTCTAAAATTTGAGACATGACCACTAGGTAATTTAGTGTTAGGCAAATATTTAAACAGTTTAAATGAGTTTATTGCATCCCAGCTTTATTACCTACTAGCTGTGTAAGTAACCTTAGGCAAATTATTTGAATTTTTGTGGCTTAATTTTCTTGTCTATAAAAGACAGTTAACAATGGTTTCTACCTCTTAGGGTTTTTGGGAATGGTAAATGAGTTAACATATGTTAAGTACTTAGAATCATTTCTAGCATATAGTAATGATGGTGATGATGATGTTCTCCTCCTCTTTCTCCTTTCCTCCTGTTAACATTTGTAGAAGTGTAAGCTTTCTCTCAATTCATCTACTCACTTAATCTGAGAACAGCCAATCTTCCTGACCAGCATTTTACAATCTGAGATACCCACTTAAGGCCAACCGGTATGCTACCAGCTTTGTGCTTAGGTTATTTCCAACCAATCTCTTGAAAGCAGGACTTGAAATTCAACCTCAGTTCAGTAATGGTAATTGTTTTTCTTTGATCATCCCTAAGGTGATTTATTACTAGATGCATCAATATGACCCTCTTATAACATTTTTATCTATTATAAGTTTCCTGAGAAATGGATTTTTAATAAACCGTTATCACAACAGTGTTATTATCACTACTCCCTGGTGTATTAATTCAACCACGTCTGTGGCCCTCTAGTTTATTTATAGTATTGTGATAGAAGTCCTGGGGAATACAAAGAGGGCAAAAAAGAAAAAATATTATAATTTAGTTGGGAAGATATAATAAATGCATATCAAAGGTTAAATAGCATTAAGAAAAAACATTAGTAAAGAGCCAAAGGAGGTTAGAGTAAGGAAACAGTATGCCTGCCCCAAGTCTTGGGGCAGAAATAGAAATATAGAAGGCAAGATCTCAATACACAGGAGGGGTACAGGCCAAATGGTGAAGGAATAATATCTGTGGTGCATTCAAACAAACCATGAGCAATCTGGTTTCACTGGAAAAGAGAGGTGCTGTTGAGAACTAATAGGATAGCAAGTTGGTAAGCTTGGAAGATAGGCAATTATGTGGAAAGAAAGAAATTCTGTTAACTGCAACTCCTAATGCCTACAACCTACCAAAGTAACACATGCATTAAGCACTGATAATACCAGCTAAATCTCAGATGGAAGCTAACAGACTGGACAACATCAAGGACCTAGTTGCAGGTGCATATTAGAGCTAAATCCAGAAAGAGCTGGGAATTAAGAACTTCATCTTTGGAGTCAGCCAAGCTTAGACAGACTTGGTTTTAAACTAGGCGTAGCTGTTTACTAGTTGTATTAGTGGAAACGTTAATTAATTGTCTGAACCTCAATTTCCTTATCTATAAAATGGTGATAAAATTTAATTTGAAGATGGCACCTTTAGAATGTATAAGGATTGAATGAAATGGGTAATTTATGTAAAGCTCCTACAAATTCAAACATTTAGTGAGTACTTAATGGTTACTAATAATAACGGCAACAGAATATGTTTCAACCAAACAGAATAAATTCAATTTAATTTTTTTCATATCGAGATGCCATGTAAAATGTTAACTAATGTTCCACTTCTTTAAGTTGGAAAAACACTCCTATACTTATTTTTAGCCTTACAACTGTGAAATGATAGTGCTTCTAATTCTGGCTGTGAAATCTAGTAATCCTTTTAAAAGGATTAAATTGTGAACAAACACATCAGGAAATAACTTAAATCTAGTGTTTCCTGACTTCTTGTTTTAGTTCTGATTAATTAAAAATTTTTGGAAAGGGTAGAAACCCAAAGTAGGTGTAATCGAAGAGTTAATCAGAAAATTAAATAAGGGTACCCATTAACCAAATGTTTTAGTAATAGAAGTTTTACTGTATTGGGAGTTCCCACTTGTTCTTTTTCTGCAAATGTGGCACTTGGTTTTATTTTTAAATGCTGACATAAATTGAAAGTCTTTTATAACCTCTGAAACATGGCTTTCAAAGCACAGTCCATGGATCCCTGGAGGCTCCCAAGATCCTTTTGGAGAATCCATGAGATCAAAACTATTCTCATAATACTAAGATATAACTGCCTCTTTTGGGTGTGTTGACATTTGCTCTGATGGTGTAAAAGCAGTGGTGGGGAAAGCTACAGGAGCCTTAGCCTGAATCGAGTTAGTGGGACTAAACTGCCTTAGAAGTCACTATATTCTTCACCTCCACAAACAGTAAAAAAGAATATCCCTGATGAAGTGAAAATTATTAATTTTCTGAAAGCTTAACCTTAAATTACATGTTTTTAAAAATAGTCTTGTGTGAAAGTCACTTACAAATAAAGCATTTTTGCTACATGTGGTTACTGTGTCTCAAGGAAGAAGACTGGGGAGATTGAGTTAAACTATAGTTATTCAGACTTGGGTATTAGGCAGACATTTTCTGGAAAGCAGTGAACCCGTCATTTTAGGAGAAATAATGGACAGTGTTGTCAGTGATAAAAGTAAAGATTTCAAGTGAAAATACAAATTTTTTTATATTTGTATCTTCCTCTGTGAACTTGATAACTTCCTAATGAATCATTGACTTTCTTGTGAGACTGGTGGTGATACTGACTTTTTTGATACTGAATAATGAAATGTGTCAACATTTGGAAGAGCTACAGACTCAGTGAACTAATATTTTCCAAATGAGCAGTGCATGATTTCAAAAAATCATGAGTGGGTAAAAGACCCATTCAAAGTACAAGATTGACTTAATGAATTTTAATGTAATAAAATATGAGAAGTTCTTTGATATGGTTTCAGATTCTACAATCCAGTTTAACCATTAAGAAACCACCACTTGTTGAGTTTTGGTATAGTATCAAAGGAGAATAACCATAATTATCTGAAAAGACTATTAAAATACTTTTCCTTTTTCAACTGTATATCTGCATGAGGCCATTTTATTCCACATATACTTCAACACAGTGTATCACAACAGAATGAATGAAGACGCAAATGTGAGAATCCAGTTGTTCACTATTAAGCCAACATTAGATTTGCAAAATTCTTTTCTAACTTTTTTTTGCTGTGGAAAATGTAGTTATTTTCACAAAAATACGTTCTTTGTGTTAACATGTGATGGATTTATTAAGTGAATTCATACGACTCTTTCAAAATATTATTACTTTTATTTTTAGGAGTTTAAAATGGTCCTGACATTATGAACTTTGAGAACCACACCTGTGATGTAAAATTTTGTTTTCCTGTGATTTTTATGGTTTACCAATGAATGAGATTGCCATCTCGTGACAAAATAAGGAAATGCAGGTATTTTTGAAAAGCTCAGCTTTAGGGACTTGGAGTGATTTCTAATGACTACTTGTTGGAAATTTATCAAGAGAAAGATATAAGTTCAGAGTTCCAAGGGCCATGTCTTAAAATATATGTGCCAAAAATATTAATTTTCAGAAGGCAAGCAAAAAACAGTTAATTGAATGCATATTTTTAAAGCGCTGACATTGATTTGGGGCCAGTCTTCTGTTAAGAATGCATTTAGTTTTTATGTTCAGTATGTGTATTTCCTATTACATAGAGCCCATTTGTATGTGATATTATAGACTATTCAAACGTGTGTTTACTGTTCAAAACACTGATAAATGTTTGTGGTGGTATTCTGGTGGTATATAGTAGTCCCCTTTTATCCTCAGAGGATGTATTTCAAGATGGATGTCTGATTCTGAGGATAGTATTGAACCCTATCAGACTATTGTTTCCATATGCATACGTACCTATGATAAAGCTTAACTTTTAAATTAGGCACAATAAGAGATTAACAACAACAGTAGAACAATTATATCAATATACTGTAATAAAAGTTATGTGGTCTCTCTCTCTCCAAATATCTTGTTGTACTATACTCACCAGTTTTCAGAACCCCAGGTTGGCCTAGGTTAACTGAAACCATAGAAAGTGAAACTGCAGATAACAGGGGACTACAGACTTAAGGTTTAGTCATTGGTTGGTACCACAAACTTGGCGAATAATATTCTTCTTTCTAAAGAGAAGTGTGATCAGTTCTTTATTATGTGAACTATTCACACTTTGGTGAAGAGTTTGAATTTGCTGCCCTTCAATACTACATCACTGTAGTTCTGTATGATGTGTCCTGTACAAACATGCAGAGTAAACACTGTTCCTGCCTTCTGCTTCCTTGAGCACTAAAATACACAGTGTAAATATGCACAAACATGTAGAAGGACATATAGACAAATACAGCCTTAGCCAAGTCATGAGAGATGCAGCTGCAAGAAACAGGCTCATGCATAATGAACATTTATGCTATGGCATAGCTCGTGTTTTTGCATCGATGAGCTGTGTGAAAAGGAAGAAACTTCACTTCATTTTCATTCAGTTAGAATGAAGGCCCACTGGCCAGTTTTTTTTTTTTTTTTGGTCTCAATTCAGCTGATTGTTTTCAAAATAACCTGTTCTTTTCGAGCAGTTGTGTGTAGGGACAGCTGCACTCTGATGAAATGACTGTGAGCTAACTACTGTACTAATTTTCTGCCTATATTCACTATGTGCCCAATGACCCTGCTGATGAATATTTTAGACATCTTCATGAATAATCTGACTGCCCACAGGAGAACTGCTTGCTTGTTTGTAAGGCTGGAAATGCTATCAAGATGATACTGACTCCAATTCTACGTACCAATATGAAAATAATAAAATACCTAAGTAAGGGTTCTTGATCAAGATTGTCTTTGAGGAACCATGGATGCTCTGAAATTGGATGCCAAATTTTATGTGTAGGTGGATGTATGTGTTTGTGGTTTTGAGAAAACTCCAGAGCTTTTATCAGACTCTCCAAAGGGACTGTGACCTCATAAAGACTAAGAACCACTAGATAAGCTTTATAGTTTTGAAAGTGCTTCTCCATACATTTTTATTTGATCCTCCCAATGATTTTGACGGAGGCATGTCGGGCATTCTTTCTCTCTCTGTCTCTCTCTCTTTGAACAGAAGAGCATGACTCAGAGCTTAAGTGGCTTTGTGCTTCATCCCATAGGCATTAGGAGCCATTGAGGGTTTTAAGTGATCTGATCAGATTGTCCTTTAGAGAGATTGCCCTGTTGATAGTATAGAGGCTATTCTAGGGGAGTAGGAGGCTAGTTAGGACACCATTTGGAAAATCAGGTGAGAAAAGATGGTTGGTCCTAAGTTTGTTGCAGTCAGATTGGAAAAGAGGGGATGAATTTGGTAAAAAGCTTTGATTTTGAAGAACCGATGGGACATGAGGAAGAAAAGACCAGTAAGCAATTGGAAGATCTGGTCTGGGACTGGTGAGGTAAGGAGGACCTCACACAGGGTATGTAGAGTGAGAAGTGAAGCATGCCTGGGGAGAAAATGTCAGCTGGTCTTTGGCTGGAGTGATGCTCTTGGGGAAACGCAGGGAGATCCAGGAGTGGCCAAGGAACATCACTTTTCCTTCCCATTCTCTTTATTCCTGAGTTGACAAGTAGGGATTAAATATATATTTTTTTACTGTCAGGTTATTTCCATTCTTATTTCTCAAGGACTTTAAATTCATTAAATTTACATAAAGTAGTTGTACCGCTCGAATCCACCTTCTACTCAGTGGAGGCATCAAGCAAAAGATGGGTTAAGGGTAATCCCCTGTAATCAATGTGATCTTCTCCATTCTTAGATGTGGAAATTGACACGTTATCAAGCATATGTAAGCGCCATACCATTCCAACTTTACATACCTCTCACCACCCCTGCCCCACCGCACTTCCCTAATAACACTTCTGGGACCATGGTTGCTTCAAGATCAGCTCACCTTTTCCTCACTGATTCAATGCAGAATCCTTAGTGAATAGCGGATTCCTTTTGATGGCTTTACTAATACCCAGATCTCATAGTTCTTTAAATCCCTCAGCTAAAACGACCTTCATCTTCATTTCACTTTGGCTGTGCACACACATGCCACACCTAATAGATCTGCTCCACTTTCAATATTTCAAACTCTATTAGTGTCCTCTTTGAAATGGCCTTCTAACTTCTACCTGCCCCATCTATGATTCTCCTGAACCTGTCTTCTCTTCTTCCGCTCCATTCCTTATTCTGTCCTTGTTTTCCAGTGTGGGAAGACTGGGGAGGGAAGAGACTAGCAACTCTCTTTGAATTCCTGTTTCCATACTCAGCCCACAGCTAATCAGATGGTTCAGTAATGATTGTGCTTACCCTGTAGACTTCCTCATACAGTATTCTTTGAGAATTTCCAACTCAGGTTCTTTTCTCTTTCTTTTTTTACCCCTTCTTATATTCAGGCACCTCAGTATTGTTAGTAAACTTCATAAAAACTGGGACAATTGGATCAATAAATGTATGTATAATAAAGAAATCCATCAGAATCTTCCCCACCCAGGGAGGGGGAAACCTTAGGGCTGTGTTGAACTCAAAAAAAAAGAAAAAAAAAAGACTATTTCATTTTAGTTACATTTTACCATCTCAACTAGTTCTGCTTATGTGAATATTTATATATCTGTCACGTGATAGTGGTCAGAAATTTGGGTCCTTCATACTTTTATTTTTATTAGAAAGGCAGCCTTTGTACCCCCTTTTTTTTTCCTTACAGCTATAGACTTGGTAAAATCTTGATAAAAATTTCCTGCACATATTTACTCTCTTTGAGTTAGGAACTGGACTGTGTGAATGCTTTTTCTTCTAAGCCATGAGTGATATTTATTTATTTTATTTTTGTCAGTTGTTTCCATGGTTCATGAATTCTTTATTATAGCAGGAGTCATCAATTGGATGGAGAATCATTGAAATTGTAAGTTTAGGACATTAGTTGGAATAACCTGAACAATGTGCTTACCTTTTGGGCCCTTAATTTAATTTAAAATTAAATGAGTCTTATGATGGCAAGCTTCACAGATCTGCCTGCAGGGCTTTCAGAATGGAAATGTGTGTCTCTGTGTGTGGGAGGCTCTTTTGTTCAGTTGGAAAGGCTAGGAAATCTTTGCCTAAAAACATTCATTGTTTAGGGAGCATAAATAACTGAACATAATGTTAGTGAGAAGTTTCATTTGAGATTGAACCACTGACTTCCAAGAATATAGTAGAGTGTGTGGAAGTGCTATGAACAATGTCTTCCTTATTTCCTTTAAAATATCCATGAAATTGTCTAAAAAAAAAAAACAAATCCCCGGAAGTAACCATAATGAGTGTCAGGCATTGAGCCCATTCTAGTTTCTGGAAGGAATTTTACATTCTTTGCTGTAGTTGAAATCAGATGGAGTTGCTCCTTCTTAACCAGGCCCCCAACCTGCAACCTGATTCCTCTTCCTCTCTTCCCTGTTTCAGCTGCTAGTCATGGAATCCTGTTCAACATGTACTGGCCAGTTTCCCTTTTGCTCATTTCCAGTGCTGCTGAGTGTTAGTGGATTTGGTAACAGCTGCTAACCTGCTCCTTCTTTGACTTACTCAGCTTCTGGATAGGGTGGAAGTGGTTCTCATTGAACTGGCTTCTGACTCTCACCCAGGTTCTGGGCTGGTCTGTGACTTTAGATGTTTGAAAGTCAAGAACCAGGATCGGCACCTGCTTCCAGTCATCCTTTGGCTCCACTTTGAACACAAGGGCATCTGCAAAGACCTCTATATTCAGTTGCTAGTGTGGGATTTTGTTGTCTCCTCCAGAAGACTGAGCTTCATGAGGGTGGGGAAGGAAGAGATGGGGATGGGAGTAGATTCCTTCTTATTGAATCCTCAACACCCAGGATAGTACTTAGCACATGTAGGGCACCGAAGACACGCATCTAACTTATTAATGTAAGTCAATTGCTAGGAAGGACTTAAAAGCAGTCTTCAAGCATGGTAAGCACTAAAGGCCAATGTCAAACCAAGCCCAAAGATGTAAAAAAGAAATCATGTATTATAGATGAATAATTAAAACAAAATTCTATAGCTCCAAAGCAAAGACATTGTAGAGATCTGTAGCATGTCTTTCTGAAACAATTTTGCTTTATGAAACAGTTAGAAAAGCTCTGTTTTGTAAACTCAGTAAGACACCTAAAGAGTTTACATCTAGTAAATGAGAATTTTAAAAAGAGTAAAATGAAATGAAGATTAAACTAGATACAATAAATCTTCACTGTAAATAAAAAGCTGACTTAGAAAATTCATCCAGTTGATTTGGACAGACAGCAGGGAAATACTGGCTAAAAGAGGGTAGTTCCCTGGCAAAGTCTCCACCCTTAAGCCCAGAAACCCATGGTCCTAAATGGGAACAGGCATTCCTGTTTGACACCCAAGTGTTGTCTTTTGGCCTGCTGCACCCCGCTATTCTGTACCCATGTAAACTCCAAATCCTAGGCTCCACAAGCAGAAGAGCAGAGGAGCAGAAGAGCAGCAGAATGCCTTGGCAGAGGAGAGAAGAGAAGGAGCATCTGAACACTGAGGAGTTCAGCTGAGGACGGTGGGAGAGGAGATGGGCCATGGGACAATTGAACTCCAGAGGAAGGTCATCTTCCCACTCCATCCCCTTTCCAGCTCGCCATCCATCCTGCTGAGAGCCATCTCCATCCAGCAATAAAATCCCCCGCATTTACCATCCTTCAATTTGTGTGACCTGATTCTTCCTGGATGCTGGACAAAAACCCAGGTACCAAGAGGGCACTGAGCTGGGTAACACTTAAGCAGTCTGTGGACAGCAGAGCTAAAAGAGCATTGTAGCACACCCACTGGGGCTTTGGGAGTCACAGGCACTCAGCCCTAGACGCTACCACTACTGTGGGACCAGTTCCCCAAATCACTCTCCCTGGCTCCTGCACCTGCTTGTCTGTGTGCCCCCACTCCTGTAAGGTGTTTGAGGATGCAACAGCGCAACAGAGGAGCCACACCCCTGTTGCATGTCCTGGGAGGAGGGTCAGGGAACTCTCCTATTTCAGGGTGATAGAGGATAGACTTCAAAAAAATGCCCAGACTGCAACAAAGAAGCCTCGAAAGACACAGATCCAACCCAGAACTGATGGGGATTATTGTGGAAGACACAGCAAAACAAATGAGTCCACTGTGATAACTATTGGAGGGATATTTTTCAGTTCTAAAAGAGACCTGATCTTGGGTACTGATTTACCATACCATATTCCAGGCAAGCTTTCTAATTATAAATCAAAACTGAAAAATATTCTGATATTTTTTTAATTGGAAAACTTGAAGGTAGAGTAAGGAAGTATAAAAGTGCTAAATTATTTGTCCTTCATTTAAAAGAGACTAAAGTGATCTTTTGGGAATATGTTGAGAGTAGTTAAATACCGGTTGAAAGTTTATTAAAATTTATTTATTTAAATTTAATAGTTCATTAAAATTTATTGAAAGTTTATTAAAGTTATAAAAATAACTAACAGAAGTAAAAAACAGGATGCCTATAAAAGTTAATACAGAAAACAGAATCAAATAAAACACCATAATCTCATCCAGCTACAGAAAAACAGAATCGCTCTATTTTCTTTCCTTAGCACATTCCATAAGATATACTGACAACTTTCAAAGGGACTTTTTTAGCCCACTAAAAGGTCTTTTGTCTTCCCAAAAGAGACTGGGTTTTAAATATGTATGTAGTGTGCATGTGTATGTACATATTTATATTTAGATAGTATATAATTAAGTTGACTCATAAAAATTGTAACATTCCTTTCAAACAACCGTGTGATGCAGGCAGACGGGAGAATTTAGCACATAAGGTATTGCCTTGTCTTTTTGCAAAAGTATGTGATTCACCTGTTATGGTGCATAATAGGCACTAAAGAAATACTTATTGAAGGAATAAAGACATATATAACTTAACTAGCTATATTCTTGGAAAATGTAATTTCGTCTACAAACAATAACTTTATAAATAATTGCACTGTTTCTCGCCCATTAAATTTACTGTGAAATCTGGACAAAACATCTGTCATGATGTAAGCTATGGAAAAAATGTTGAGATTAGCATGCAGTAATGAACATGGTAGTAAATGTTGGGGAAGGCAGAAATCAGAAGAGACTTAAATAAGTCCTAATTTTTAGGCTCTCAAAAGGTTAATTTGGATTGTTGTTCTGGATGTCTTCATATCAGAGACACTTGGCCAATCTGGTAAAAAAAAAAAAAAAAAAAATCAGAGGTCAACAGAAATGATTAAGCAGCTAGGAAAATCAACTCAGAAAGAAGATCTTAGTATGTAATTTGGAAAAAGAATTTGAATCTCTCAAAACCCAGAGAAACAGAAGGATAATTTAGAATGCTTTGTAGAGCTATGGAGCTGATGGCATAAAATTAAGTAGAAAAAAACTTACTGAATGTAAGACAGTTCTTAATAGACAGACAAATTAAAGAACCATATAGCATTCCAAAGAAAGTAGTAAAGTTGTTTTGATAGAATCTGACACCCCAAAGACAGACAAGCGCTAACATTTATTGAGTACTTACAATGTATCTGGTACTCTGTATGCATAATTTTATTTAATCTTCCAGTAATCCATGAGATAGTTACTAACACAGTCTTCACTTTACAAATGAGGACATTGAGGGTTGGTCACCTGAGGCTGGTAGGAGATAGTGCCGTAGTTTGAACTCTTGTTCCGGAGTTCAGTTTGCATCACTATACTCTCTTGCTTTCTAATCGTGAAGTTGGGTCTCAGTAGGTATGTTGTGCAGAGGTTTGACAGGATAACCCAGCTGGTTTTCCACATGCTGAATAGGTGATTCTAACAAGCCATTTTAATTAAGTTAAAAATAATTTCTTATGTATTCCAGACAAAAATGTACTTTTTGTTCAGTCTTCTGGATGAATGAATCCTAGCAGAAACAAGATTTGTATATGAAAAGGCGTCCTTAATGCAGATTTAAAGTAAACAGGTATTAAGCTCCTGGACCCAATAGAGTGAGCAGCATCCAGCAAGTGCCAGCCTTGCAAGAGGTTTTATCTGCTGGAAATTTGGCTGCATGGTAGCGTGTAGGGAATTGGAGAGAGAGGCTTGGGTTGAAATTCTTGATCTGCTTTTCATTTGCTTATTACCTCAAATAAGTCACCTAACCTCTTTGGAAATAACAATACCACTTACTGGGTAGAGAATCTGATATGATAGCATATATGTAAAGATAGCATGTACATATGCGAATTAGATAGTATGCATGTAAAGATGGCATGTAGACAAGATAGCATGTATGTAAAAATTATATTTTTATATGCAAAATGCTTAGCTCAGTGCCCAACACATAATGAATATTTGATTCATAGTAGCTGGCATTATTATTACTTATTATCCATATACAATCTTCAAGTAAGTACTTTAGAAAACTATAGCCTGGTGGTACTCTAAGGTGGTAAGTTTTAAAAAAGATTTTAATTTTATGCAGTCCTCTCAGATAACATATGTAATAGTAAAATTTCACCCTCCGTGTACCCTTTTCACAATTTGGGAATTTACCGAATGCTTTGGCGTGTTAAAGGCAGTCGTTTGTTCACTGAAAATGCAGCTTATGACAAATTCAGTGGTTGCCAAGCTCTAATATGTTAGCAGGCAGAAGCATGCTTTTAATATTCATCATCTTTAAGTGCTACCAACTGACATTCAGTACTAAATGTGCAGATATGGGTGCTGAGCAAAACAGAGCTAGGAAGAGGACTTGCTAATTTGTATTCTAGATGGAAATCTTAAATTAGTTTCCAAGATTTTTAAATGGATTTTTAAATGCTGGGCACATCGGAGATTGAGTTTATATTAATATTTATAAGGTTTGAGAAGATATTTAGTGAAATATTTGTATAATTTAATTTTGGTCATAATCAAGTAGAAAACCATAACAAGAAGGATATTGTACTTTAGTCTGGTGGCTATTTTGTGGCTTATAGTTAGGAATATCCTTCTGGAAAAGCCCTGAATGACACACAAATACATATGTGCTTCAAAAGTTCTTCTTTATTAGAACTCAAAAATCAGAGGTTATTTGTATATAAATACCTTACATTGGATTGTTTTGTGTTAATTTTAAGCTAATTAATTTAGAAATCAGTACTGATGATTTATTTAAAAGCATTTATTGACAGCTCTGCAGAACTCTATAATCTAGCTGCTTTTACATTCTTTATTATACAGAACAGCTCCGTTGGTTCTCAGAAAACCTGCTTCCTGTAGTTTTGCTTAGGGCTAATTGAGTTTAATGTAGTTTTGTGTGCAGAAGGTATTGACTTGTGCATAGTATTTAATTTGTGTAAATATGTGTGTATGTAATGTTTTGCCCCTCTGAGTTTTATTTTAAATGTAACCCTTGAAAGTGGGATAATAGAAATTCTTAGCCTAGGCCTGCTAGCAATTGCAGGTGCCAACGGTTTAAACTGCTGTAGAAATACAATTATGAGCAGCCAAGAGCAAATCTTGTTTTAAGGTCCATGTGTAATGAATGCCTGTTAGTATCATAGAATACAATTAAAAAGAGGTTTACCTCTCCTAAGCTGTGATTGGTTCCTTCTGATGGAAGTGTAGAGTCCCATGAGTAGAATGTGTATTCAGCTCTTGGTGATTTAGACTCCAGTGAGCCTGGCATTCTGCAGGCTTGGATAAATTCAGGGCAGTTATAGTCAGGCAGAGATGGGAAAAGACTGAAAGATTAATGAGGGAGCTTAAAACAAAGCTTCGAAAATGAGAGCAACACACTGCTTGGTCTTATGTAATTGTGCCGAGTAGAAGTCAGTCTTGGCTGCTGTTGTTTAAAAATTTTAGGAGGTTGGCAGAAAATGTCTGTTACAAAAATTGGATCTTGAGAATAATAGTGAAAACCTAGTACATAATATCTAATTCTTGCTTGCCTGTGTATGCCCTCCAAGACACACCCTTCTCTTCATACTGCTTTTATTCCAGTTTGACCAAGCCTCCTGCTTCCTTGCGGACCCCTACAGCTTCTTTTTGGCAAGGACCCTTATTGATGACTGATGTCCAACCCCTGGCTGCCTCCAGGAGATGCACATCTGGGACATGCTCCTAGAAGTCATGTTGATGCTCTCTCACTCCAAGGCCTGAAAGATAGGGAGCATATAGGGTTGTGAGAGCCCTCTGGGTAGAGAATCCAAGGGATTGTCTAGTGACTTTATGGCTATTTCTGGTTGATGGTTTTAGATAGCAGTTTGGTAACATTTCTTCAATAGAACCTAACATAAGGGATGCTAATGGCTTTAAAATGCTGTTTTGCCTTTGAAAATCCCTTTAATAGATGCTTTAACGAACCTTCCATTTACGTGATAGGCACGGTTGAGCTCTGCAGTGAAGCTGGTGGTACTGTTAATGTAAGCTGGGCGCTTAAAGGAGAAAAGGCAGCTCATAAATAACGGCGCAGGTGAATCACTTCTGAAATCTAGAGCTTGCCAATAGCACTGATGAAGAGCTGCCTTGGAGGAGAAATTGCCAACTCACAAGCAAATTCTTTAGCGCTTCAATCTAGACATACACCAGCCTTTTAACTTTGTTTTCTGTTTCCTCTTCAAGGAGTTTGGCGCCACCTACAGGAAACAGGAAGCACAATAACCCATTCAGGCTCTGAGTGGCACCTTGTTTCTCCCATTGGTCATTCCTCATCTCAGTTTTCATAAATTTTATCACTTGTTCATCATATAGTACTTATCAAGCTTTTTCTTGGCTGTGGAATGAGGCTAAGCTCTATGGAAAAAAAGGTTCCGTCTGTACTAGCTGTTTGGCAGGAGATTCCTCACCTTTAATTGCTTTTTAAGGTCTCTGTTTCTGCTGTCATGCACCTTTTCCACGGATACACCAACAAGAGAGAACAGACTTATCGATCGGGGCTTGGTAGTATATAGCATGTAAAAGTAGTAGTGCTGACTTCTTCACAATTTTGGCTGCTTTTGTTTGTTGGTGAGAACGTGGCACCAAAATTATCATTTTTATTGTTGATGTTTTCTTTTGTATTATTTGGAGAAAAATGTTAGGTAGTTAAAAACCTACATAGCAAAGAAAGTTCAAGATGCATGATAAAAGAAGACGTGATTACCTTTACGGGTGCATTAACGATCTTGAAGAGATAATGAGGATCAATTATTTTCATTCATTAGCATCTCATATGACTATATCACTGAGTTAAGTTGTTCCCCATTGTTTGAAACTAGAGTGAGTTGGTTTGACAGGAGTTAAGAAGGCGGCAGGGTTTTTCTCCTTGATATCTGAATGACTGTGGCTCTTCCTTTTCCTGCAGCATCCATAACCCAGACCGTCTCCTGACTACTTTCTGGGTTCTTTGTATGGCTATCTGTTTCTCTCTCCCAGAACAGCAACTTACATATCCTACACCAAATCCATTGTGGCCCAAATTAGATTGATCCCACTTATTTTTTTTTTTCCTTTTTCATATCTCTTCTCTTAAAAGAGCAGCAGAAACCACTGCTGTATAATGAATCCTCCTTCAGAATATTTATGTTTTGTTTTGTTCACCTCTTTCTCCTACGCCCTCTTCCTTTGGGCAAGTGATACTATAATCATCCACTGTCCTAGGAACTAATTCTTAGTTATCTCTCAGTTCTTAGTTATCTTAGTTACCTCTCTACTACTAAGTCCAAGTAAGTTGCTTTACCTTTGTAACATTTTTTGAATTTCCTTGATTGGAAATTGAATTTGTGCTCTATTGTTCTTACCATTATTTTATCTTCTTGAATTTTCTGTACCTCAACCTCTTTCACATCATTTATCTTCAGAAATTCTTACTAGTTGACTTTCAATAGATTTGGGAAATGGGCTATTGGCTTGAAAGAGTTATCTAATCAAGTGAAATTTTATCCACCTTTTCCTGCACCCCACTTCCATGTTTATGCTGTGGAATTTCAAGACTTCTCTGTTTTTAGATATTATCTTAGAGTTTCTATTTAAATATCAAAAGGAACTTCGGGGAAAGAAAATACATTAGTGGCTTGTTGGGAAATGTCACATATTGCTTTAAGATTACAGGTATAATATTTTATGTATTTCTACCAAATAGTTTATTAAAAGTTGCTCAAAATACATAGTAAATTTATCCAAAGAAGATATACACATCACCAATAAGCATGACAAGATGTTCAATGTCATTAGTCACTAGAGAAATTAAAATCAAAACCATAGTGAGGTTCCACTTCACAACCATTAGGATAGCTAGAATTTAACAAGAAGACAAAAATAAGTGTTGGCAAGAATGTGGAGAAACTGGAGCTCTTATATGTTGCTAGTGGTAATGTAAAATGGTGCAGCCAATTTGGAAACAGCTTGACAGTTCCTCAAAGTGTCAAACACAGAGTTACCAATATGACACAGCAATTACACTCCTAGCTATTTGCCCAACAGAATTAAAACGAGTCTGTGCAAAACATGTACATGAATATTATATTATTAAGCAGCATGATTCATAATAACAAAAAAAATGGAAACACCCAATATCCATTAATTGATAAACAATATGTGGTATAGCCATACAATGGAATATTATGCAACCATCATACAGAATGAAGTACTGATACATTCCATGACATGGATGAGCCTTGAAAACATTATGCTAAGTGGAAAAAGCCCAAAGGCCACATATTGTATGATTTCACTTTTGTGAAATCTTCAGAAAAGTCAAAAGGTATAGAAACAGAAAGTAGATTAGTGGTTGCCAGGAGTTGGGATAAGAGGCGAACAAGAAGTGACTATCAATGGATATGAAGTTTCTTTTTGGGTTGAAAACAATGTTCTGAATTTAGGTAATGGTGATAGTTGCACATCTCTATGAATATATTAAATACCATTGAATTATACACTATAAATTGGTGTGTTTATATCTCAATAAAAGTGTTATATATACTTGACATAAGACTATATCTAATGAAGTCTTTGGCAGCTATATAGACTTAACAGCTTGCCTCAGATTCATTTTTGCATCAACCAAAATACTAAACACAATCCCTTGCATATGTAAGCTTTTGATAAATGGTTGAAGAATGAATGAATGGGTGATTTAGCAAAAAAGTTCACAAGAGGTCTTGTTACAGTGTGTGGAAGAATTTTTTTTGGCAAGTGCTACAGGAGACAGGTAAAGAACAATGGCCACGCATTGAAGCTTCTGTCCTCCTGCTCACTTAGGCTGACAGTTCAGCTGTCCTGTCATTGATCTGATGTCAGTCTGATAGAATCCTTCTATGCTTTGACGCCAGCTAGATGGTATATTTCTTTTTTCTTTTGAGTGATAGGTTGGCAAAATGTACTTTAGTGACTGTATGTTATGTGGATGATGCATGATGCCAGTGCTCTGTTGTGACCTTTATTTTTATGAGCTGTGAGAATTAAGAACCTACCAGTTTTAGTTTAATTAAGCAGTAAGACACAGCAGATGGTGCATTTGTGGGTGATGATGGCATTCCACTGGCTCCCTCAAGCATCACTCTAACCCTACAGAATGTTGCCTGGAGTATCACACCACTGTTGCAAAATTGTCAGGAAGACAAACCCATTGTCGTAATGTAGTCAGACAATCTTGGAGGACAGTTTACAACAGGATCTGAACACCACAGGAAGCTTTAGTAGTTAGCAGCTATTGGAACTAGGATATTAAGGAGAGGAATCCATGACATAATGGATGTAGCAGTTTACCACCTATCTTTACTTTCCAATATTTGCAGATGAAGTATACGAAGTTTTTTGTTACCCTAGTATTCTTTTGTGTAATCTGGGTCAAACATTAAAAATGCATCGGAATATCATTTGCATGTATTAAAGTGCTCAAAGAAGTTTTGGTAAATGGAGAAACACTGAATTCATGTCAGATTGTTTTATTATGTTTGCTTTTAGTCACTACAGAGGGTCTAGAGTGTCCTACAAAATGCATCTTTCCCCAAGTACTGTGTACTTACCACTAGCATATTTATTCCATAGGATGTTGAAAACATACCTAAGCAGAGAGAATATAGAATTAATCCAGTGCTTCTTACCAATCTTGCAACTCTTCAGGAAGAAAAACAAATTGTTAAGTGGAATTACTTTCATTGTTAAGGGAGAGACTGTCTAGGTCAGATTCTTTTCCCTTTACTGTCTTTGAAAAACTGAATTACTTGAAGGCTGGCATAAAACTTACAATTGCACAATATTTTAGATCCTAAGATAATATGCCTCAATTTTTCTCATTAATGCAATATATGAAATCATCAAAATGAAATACATTCACTTACTGGCTGTAATGTTGTTAAAAGTATGAACTATGTGGATTTTTAAAAATATAGCAATGGTTGCTTTAGATAGAATAATCATTTGTCTTATGTCTTTGCTACAAAGGAAGACTAGATTTGGAATTCTAGTAAAATAATGAAATTTAAAAATAATATTTTAACAAGAGAATATAAATTCTCTTTGGAAAGGCTCACATTAATTTTTCCCCTAAATTACATAAAAGATCTCTTTCCTTCGATTTTTAGAGGTATTTTCATCACAAAACATGTGACTACATCATCCTTCTGCTTGGAGACCTGACTTATATTTAATTAAATGAAACATTTTTTTCCTGGATTCCCACCAACTTCAGGATACTCAAGCATTCAAGATAAAACTGAAGATATAAACATTAATTTTACAATTCTTCTTGTAGGAATAAAATATTATTGTTTTATTTAATACTAGTTTATAATATAGTATAGGGAAATACTATGAACACCTACCTGCATAGGAAATTCAAAATAATAACTGATTTAATCCTATAAATTATTCAAGATTCTGACACAAGAAATTGCAATTTATATTTATATGGAAACACACTTTACTGCAAAATCATTGGTATTTCATTTCTTTATAGAACTAGATTTTCATCTAATTAAAATTTAGGAAAGGGCTTGACATGGTAGCTGATGCCCATAATCCCAGCACCAAAGTGAGGATGCCAAGACGGGAGGATTGCTTGAGCCCAGGAGTTCCAGACCAGCCTGGGCAACATAGAGAGACCTCATCCTTACAAAAAATAACTTTAAAGAAATTAGTGAGCCACGGTGGCATGTACTGGCAGTTCCAGCTACTCGGGAGCCTGAGGCGAGAGGATCGCCCAAGGCCAGGATTTTAGGCTACAGTGAGCTATGATCGCACTACTGCATTCCAGCCTGAGTGACAAAGCGAGATACTGTCGCTAAAAAATATATGACTGAATGAATAAATAAATAAAATTTAGAAAAGATGAAAATAGATTTTTTCCCATTTACTCAGCATATAGGTAACTTGCTGATTCTTTTGTAGCTCTGTTTAGTAAAAATACACTACAGGATCCCCAACAGGAAGATAAAATTATGCTTGATAATTTTAGGGTTGTTAGGATTATTTATTTTTATTTTAGTTCTCTAAAATTGGTAAGATGTTAATGCTTCATCATCTATATGACTTATCTAATGACAATACCTTCCTTTTCGAATGATGATGCCTATTTTGCATTATTTTTATAATAGAAGAAGTAACAAAATCTGTCAGGATGTACATAAACCAATAATTGACAATCTGCATCTGTAGCCTCAACTGCTCCCTTGAGCAGTCCGGCCCTTTTGTTAAGATTATAGAATTTAGAATCAAAGAATTGCCTTCAATTTCTGGCTATGCTACTTATTAGCTGTGTGACTGTGTCATCTAGGAGTTCTTTTTGTCTCCCAAAGGATTGCCTGGTTACCTGTATACTGAGTAAATGGGAATATAATTCTTTCTGCAAAATTACCAAAACAGTGATTTAAATAGTAATGTTGTTTTTGGTTGGTTGTTTTTTTTTTGGTTTTGGTTTTGGGTCCCCCCCACCACCAAAGAAGTAGAGAGATGGGCAATCCAGGGCAGGTATGGTGCTTCCACAAAATTTTGAAGAATCTAGCCGCCTTTTTTCTGCTTCACCATCCTCAGTTGGTGACCCTTTTCCTGAAGGTCATTCATGGTCCAAGATGGAGCTTTTGCCAGTGCGGCTGCCTATTAGGCAGCAGGAAAGACAAAGAGCTTCTTTTGGCAGAACCAGTTTCTTTCCCAGCCCATGCAACACGTCCTCTTAAAGCTCATGACCTAGATGTGAGGGAGGTAGAAATGTTATCTTTACCAGACACAGCTAAAAAAGATGGGTTCTGTTACCAAGGACAGAGAGAAGAATGGATATTTGCAAGGCAACTAGCATTCTGTGCCATAGTGACCTTGGACCCTTTCATCTCATTGAGCCTCAGGATTCTTGTCTATAAAAATGATTGTAAAAACAGGATCTAATTCAAGATCCTATTGTTTTGAGTGTTCAGTAAGTTAATGCATCTAATGCATTAAGTACAGCATCTGGGATATAAATAAGCGATAAATGTTAATTACTATTCTTGCTACTTCCTTAATATCTCTAGATTAATGTCCTATAGATAGTTAAAATACTCATGTGTATTACAGATCCTTATTGCATTACCTAGCTCATCACCTACCTATTCCAACAGGCTGGAAACCTCAGAGCAGTCTTTGAATATGTCTTCATTGCTGTCTGTACCTAAAAGTCATCAAGTATAATTCTCCCTGCAAAATTGTTCATGGATTTCTCAAACCTGTCCCTCAATTTCCATTCCCACTATCTGAATTCAAGTTGTCTTCTTTCCTTGCCTTTTACACGTTTTCACTATCTACCAGATCACATCCAAACTCCTTAGAATAGTATTCATGTCTTCATATAGTCTGATTGTGGTATTAAAGGCTTAATCTTGATTTGACCACATCTCTCTAGTCTCCAGATCACGCATTTCTTGTACTCTAACTTCACTGAAAATTCGCTATTCCCCAAATCGGACATTATGACTCGAGTTTCATCTTCAGGGTAAATTTTTATGAATTTTCACATTGAAACTTGAGGAAAGTAAGCATAGATGCATTTCAGCCTATAATTTTGAACATTAGGATGTGATTTCTGGAAACTCCTTTGTGATTTTATTTATGAGGCCAACAGACGGACAGGTATTCCAGTATTTCTCATCATAGCTGAGTATCTAAACATATGAATATGAAAGAACAAAGGGCTTTTAAGTAAAAGGAATGGATGGAAGGGAGTTGATGTATTTCTAATGGATAGGTTAGTTTGTTCAGCAGTTCTGAAAATGTAAGTTTAGATCTAGAGGCTCATTTTTTTACTTTGCTGGACAATGGCTTTAGTTTAGGTACTTGATGTGAATGTTATGTATGCATTTTACTTTCAAATTAAAAAAAGTAGGGAAGGTTTGCTTTTCTTTTATTGATGTGTGTGTGTGCGCGCGCGCGTTTGTGTGTGTAGTGTGTAATGGGATGTATAATGTAATTTCATAGCCCTCTGATGCAATATTTTGAAACTAAGTTGGTAGTACAATTAAAACATATCCTTGGTCATAGATTACTTGGACTTATGCCATTTTCATAGGCAGTGTCCTACTTAAATAGCCTGGATTGGCTGAGAAAAATAATTGCTGCTATGAAATAATTTTGCAATTACCACTGTAATTAAGGGCAGTTTGTTAATGAAAGTGCTTGGTGAATAATGACTGCAGGGCACTCCATCTTGCAGCTTCATGCCAGATGATTGGTTCATGTGGTGGAGGTAGTTAGGGAATTAGTGACACAGCTGTCATGGTTACAGGATGGATGTAAATATCCTTTGCAGTTGATGATGAAGAACAGTCATTAGCCTCCTGCCCCTTGGGAACTGGTCAGAGGAACAAAAATAAACTTAACACATGATGGTAAAAGCCATTCCTTATGTCTCCTTTTCTTCAGTATGAACAATTAACATTCTAATAGAAACTGCAGAGAGCGTGCGGATGAACCCTCTCCACTTTACAGGCATGTTAGTATGATAAATGTTCCTTCATGTAGGGCATTGGTTGTTCACAGTTTATAACCACTCTTATTAGCTTATAGGCCAGTTAAAAACTGCTCTTTAGAGACCCATGGGCCCTATTTAAATTTTTCTTGTTCATCTCCAGGTGTTGTGTATTCACTTTGACCCTTTGAAGACTGTCCATGGATGGATTTTTGCATGCTGTCTGCAAGGCTGCAGGGGCAATAGAAGATCAATTTTCTGTAGCTGGACTTACTTGCTTGTGTAAAATATATATTGTTATATAGAAGACCTAGATGCTTATCTGATCCTTCTTTATAGTTTATAAAAGTCATTGAAGGTTGAGGAGCTTTTTTTCCTCCTTCTTAAAATAAGCGTCCTGGGTGTTTAAGTGTGCTTCATATTTATATTCATTTCACTTCCTTGGTGTTTTGATGTTGTTTTTCATTGTAAATTTGCTTAAGCAATCTTTTGTGGAGTAATTTCATAACATGCACACACTGTGGTTTTACATTGAGTTGCTCGTGATCTGCAATTCATTAACTTTTGCTGACTACAAAATCAGTATAGCACGTTGCATTTTCTCTCACTTTATCTTGCTATATAGTCAGTTTTATTCCTTGTAAAAGATGTTAGTAGAACACTTCCTTAAGTATGGCTTCTTTGCTGTCCGATATGCTAAATCTTTTCCTCAGGGCCAAATCTTCTCAGGGCCTTAAGAAGAGATTGTTGGAGTCTGTATCATTGCATTAGAGGTGGCCAGGTATCCTCGCTAAAGAAACAAAACGGTTTTCTGGATTTTAGCTCAGAATGACTATTCATGGTAACACTATACATTTTAAGGATGAATTTATTGCTACTTGTGTCCGGATAAGATTCTCTGCATTTGCTGCTACTTCGTGCCTGGGTCTCCTCTTGGCTTTAGCAAGAGGAGGTCTCCAAATGGAAAGATAGGAATTCCACCTCAGAACTATCACACACTGTGGTCCAAACTTCTGCCTCTTCCTTTTCTCTTCTTTGGCTGTTGTGGAAAGAATGAAAAACATCAACAAGGAGAGGTGTGAACAGAGCCTTGTTCAGATGTTTAAATGCTTCCTTTGCAACTTAGTCATTCGCTTTCCCAAGATGAACTTCTTTACTCATTAGTCATAGCTAAGTCACTGTGGAGATGTTTCTAGCTGACTTAATTGTGATCAGACATTATAGGATACAAGGTAACTTGCTGGCTATAAATAGTAGGGGTGAGTCCTCCAAAGAAAATAACTTGAAAAACTTTACATACTGAACATTTAAAAAAAATATGTTTATGTTAGTCCAATAAATGACAAAATCCTTTGGAAAATGGGCATGATTATCAGGCATATACATGGCTGGCCAAATTATTTGGGTTCTGGTGGGATATGACTCTCTGGGGACTCTTCGCAGGATGCCTAGGTACAGGAAGAGCTGGAATGCTCCACATTAAGCCAACATTGGGAAGCAAGAGGAGAGAAGCATGCTAGAAAATACCCTCCCAGTTGAATGAAAATTGCACCGTATTATGATTTATTCTGTTTTTAGCAAAAGCAGGGGCTTTGTGGTAGGTCAAGATAACTAAAATGGAAAGGAAAAAAAAATTGTGTTTTTAATTGGTGTTGCTCCAGGTATTGGAACTGAGAACCTTTTTTTTTTTTTTTTTTTTTTTTTTTTTTTTAAAGAAATAACCATTGCACTCAAAAAAAAACAAAAAGAAAAAAAAAAAAAAAAAAAAAAAAAAAAAAAAAAAAAAAAAAAAAAAAAAGAGATATTTCTCAAAGGCAACAAATGCAGCAAGGATTCTGTGAGTTTAAGGTGTCTTTTCAGGATGAAAGGAAACATACATTGATGTTATGTTGATGCAATGCCAGAGATGTCTCCTTGCAAATGGAAAAAAAATGCACAGGTCCAGCCTTGTCCCATGTGCTCTTGGAGTTATGCCAAAGCGGGTGAGAAAGTGACAAGCCTCCTGGGAGGGCCCAGAGGTCCTGGATGGAGCAGACCGTCTCTTGTATGGGACAAACCCCAAAGTGCTGGCCTCTCTGCTGGAGCAGCTCTGGGTGTGGGGTGCACAGAAGCTGTTCAGGTTCAGAGATCTCCTAAGATGTTCCTGAGGGTCTCCGCAGACATAGGGGGATCACCAGCTGCCTTTCTTTCTTGGGGTGTCAGAATCCCCTCCTCCTTCCCGTCCGTGACCCCTGCAGAAAATGTGGGGGCAGGGAGATGGTGACTGTGGAATCAAGGGGCCTCTATGTAGGAATCACAGGACTCTACCAGGCTTCCAAGATGTGATGACACAGTGGACAACTTTCNTTTTTCCCCAGGAGCATTGTGACATGCTGTAGTATTTAGATATTCAGTTTGTGTTCCCATTTTTGTTTTGTTTGGTGGTGTTTTGATTGTTTTTTATTTATTTTTATTTTTTGGCTAAACATATGTGATGTGTGTTTAATTGAATTTCCTAGGCAACAATACAGGCACCCATCAAAAAGTACATTTAAAGATACACTGCAGGTTTTCAGGAGAGGTGGCCATGTGAATTTAACAATCTGCAAGGAGAGGGGGAAAAAAGTTTCTGAGTTTGTATAAGTAGAGATTCCCAAGTAAAACAATCTGTTCTCATGCAGTTTTCTGGGCTAGTTTGGACAGGAGCTGGAATCTCATTTTTACACATTAACAGCTCTTGTCGGATTTCTCTCATTTCTTCAGGACAAGTCAAAATCTTTATAGTTCTCCACAATGAAAATGTGTCGTGTCCCATCCTGTCCTTTTGCCATCTTTTCTGTCAAAGAAACACTAATTATAAAAATTGAACATAAATTTATGCTGTTTAATAGGTTTGGGTTTAATTTTGCCTCAGTGGGAAGATGTTTCCATTAAAAGAGTCCTTTTTTTTCCTTTTCCTCCCCCCTTTTTCTTTTGGTAGAACAGTTAGTAAAGGCGTAGGAAATTGATTTTAGTGTCATAAAGGACATTTCTGACAGGAATGTACTTTAAAATGATTCAAGGCATCTGTTTCTTTTGCATATGCCTAGCACTGCTGAGAGCTGTACCTAGATTAAACTGTTTAATGTGTCAACTCCAAATCTGATCACAATTTACATCCCAGTTGCTTGGTTGGAATTTTTAACATTTCATGAACTTTCTCCCCTAATTTATGAAACAAGCTTCTGCTGAAAGTGACCATTTGTTCTAGATGCCAATATGTCATGGTAAAAATTGACTTAGCTTGAGAAGTTATTTGTTTTTGTATGGTCACTTTCCCTATGAAACAAAATCATCTTTACAGTTTTTATTCCTGCTGGCAGGGTTTGTGGATGAATGCTTGGTGGGTGTTTTTGTTACCATTTGCCTTCTACTGGTGCTATGTCTATCATACAAGCTGGCTCAGAGAATTCCAGTTTTAAGAGTGTCTGAGAACAGAAATTATGGGCACTCTGTTTACTACCATATCCATGACATCCAGCATGGAGCTTTGGAAAGGCATCTAAAATAAATCTTTCATATATGAATGGGGAATGAGCACTTTCTACATAGTCATACTACGTAGTCTTAGTCATAGACTCTTGATTCTGAGGGCTCACTCATCTACCCTGCTTATGTTTCTAGAAATCAGTAAGGCTCTCTTGTATTACTTATAGTGAAGCGTGTCCTTTGAAGTTGAAGGGCAGGGACAATTATTTTGTGTGTGTGAACTTTTTATATTCACAGAAGAAATAATTTACTGGGGATGAGAAGAAAAAGTGACTGTTGATGCATAATAGGGACCCAAGCTCATTAACTTAATTATTTAGTGGCTCCTGACTGTTCTTCTCCCCAGTGTTCCCACATATGCTCTTGCGTAGTATTTAACCCATGAGCCTTGAGTGAAGAATCCTGAGAAGAGCTTCTACTCTTGCCTTTCCTTCTGCTAAGTCTACAGCCAATTGAAGGTAGTGGTGGTGTTTGTACAGGTGTATTCTGAGGGACTAGTTCCCCAGTGGACTCACTTGTTGACCTTGAAGATGCACTGTCAGTCATGACTAGTCAGTTGAGAACATTATCTGTAATATTGTTATCAATATCTTGAATCTCTATCAGCAATTCCCTGGGATTGTGTTAGTAAGGATAGAGAGCTTCACATTTGCAGTGGCTTGAATGTTCAGAAAATTTTTCCTTTACTTACGAGTCTAGGGTGGGTGGTCCAGGTCTATGGAAAGTTGGCTCCACCTAGTTGTTCAGTGACCTGGATTAAAGGCGGCTCTGCCACCTTTTGCATGTCACTTCTGGAGTCACTCTGGTCATACCATCTCAGCTTCCCAGAAGGAGGATGGAGAAAATACAGGAGGAACAGCCTCAGGCACTGGCTGGAAATGGCACACATCACACATCTGTTCACATGGAAAAGAACTTCGTTGCCTGGCGGACCACGCTGCAGGGAAGGAAAGGAAATGCAGAGGAGCAGGCCAGCCTTCTGCCAGGCTTCATGGAAGAAGGGGAAAATAGATTTAGTCAACAGTTAGCAATCTTTTGGACTTTAGATTTTACCCAGTCAGTTAGCTGTCCGGCAGCTTTATATTGTAAGCCAGTTGATCTTAGACTTTAAATAATATCTAGTACTATCTATGATAATTATTCCCCCTTTGAGTTTCTTTGGGTTCAATCTATTTATAAACTGTACTAACTGGAAGAGCATTTAGCTTACCTTCTTCTGGTTAATGTCAAGGGCTCAGTAGTTTGCACAGACACATTTTTACCCTTTGAAGTGATAAATTAATATTTGAATGGTTACTTCATTTCCTTCCACTTTTTTATCTCTGGGATGTAAAGTAGAATGGGGACATTTTTGTAGATTTGTGATTTCTTCTTCATTTGGGAAGATATTATATGTAATACTGGTATGCTAGTCATTCATTGTATAGGAAAATCCAGAAGGCATAATCACTGTTGTCTGCAAATATTATTGTATAGTATATGCAGATGGCCACTGCCTGATGTGAAATTAGGTTTCCCTTCAGGATCTTTGTTTAGAAGCAGTTCTTCAGTTGACATGAGAAATTGTTGCCAATATTATTGCTTTCTGCTTTTCTAGTTTTTTTTTTTCCTCCAAGGATCTTAAAAAACATCTATAGCATATTTTCCCCTACTTTGATTAGATTTTAGGAACATTGTCTGATTTTCTGCTCCCATTGTTTAGAGAAATTATACTCCCAACCATCTCTTGGATGCTTTGGGGTGAAATGCATCAAAATTTTTGAGACATTTTAACCTGTGTTTAGACTGGCTTTAGTCTCTTCTGCTACTTTCCTATTAACAAAGGTTTGTTAGAGTTCTTGCTATGCAATAAATTCTATTTTTAAGATAGGATTTAGATGATTAGTCATCTGATGTTTTAGGTGTTAGCACACTAGACACTTAATTTTGGTTTTGTGCCAATACAAATCACCTGGAGTTTTATTTTGATAAGGTGGGGATGAGAAATAAATGAAATGTGTTCTAAGCTCATGATATTATGTAGTAGATAATTTTATTTTAAATATACTCTTCCTTGATATATCTTGTTGCTCTGTATTGATAAGCATGAAGTGGAAGTAGATGTTTTTCTGAGTATGATTTACTGTAAGTCCTGTGACTTCAGCTATATTGAGGCTACTACTAATGGATTAGCACATTCCAGCAGTGTATTTATTTAGCATCCTACCTCCAGCAATCAAAACATGAGTTGCTTCAGTGTGGAACTGCTTGCTAGAGGTGATGGAGAGAAAACACACCTCTCTAGTGGTGATATTAATCTGTTTTCACTGTCTTGTGAATGTGCTTAATGTCTATGGCATGTTAAATTGAGTTATCCAAAAATAGAGTCCCTGAAATTTAAATAAAGCGGCATTAGAGCAAGAAACTAATCATTATTTTTCTGATAGTTAGCCAATTGCCACCTTTCCTGGCTCACTTATTATAGCAGTTCATATGGCTGTCACTACACTGTCACATTGTTCTATAATTCTCTGTTTACATTTCTGTCTTCTGTACCAGACTGTGAGCTTCTTGCAGGAAGGGAATGTGTTCTATTCCTATTTGCATGGAAAATCTAGTCACTAAATAGTTGATGAACAAATTAAAAGATGAATAAACATATTAAATATATTAAGTAGGAAACTCTTATCCTTGTGCCAATAGGCGAAAGCTAATCTGAGGACATTCCCTTAAAGTTTGGACAAACAGGTTGGTATTTGTGTTTTCTGAATCAGGGAATCTTTTTGTTGCCCATCACTGCTCATCTGATTAATCTTAGTTTTCTTAAAAATCAAGAAAATATGCACAACATGTAATGTATATTGATCTAAAATGATAAAAATGACATGAAAAAGACGGTTTTTCTCACTGAGGTGTGTCTGGCTTCCTACAAGTTCCATGCCTACTCTGACTGTTTTCTCATCTGTCAATCTCGGGGAATAATGGGACTTAGCTTTTTGGGGCTGTTGTGAGGCCTGAATGAGATATATTTGACCTTTGAACAACACGCATTTGAACTGCGAGGGTCCACTTATACGTGGATTTTTTTCAATCAAACATGAGTGACAAATATAGTATTTGCGGGATGTGAAACCCATGGTCTACGCTAAGGGCAGACTTTTCCTATTCTCACATTCTTCAGGACCAATGGCAGAACTTGAATATGCATGAATTTTGGTATATGCAGAGGTCCTGGAACCAATCCCCTGAATATACCAAAGGGTGATTATATTTTGTGGAGTGCTTAGCCCAGTGCCTCACACCATAGTAAGCTCCCAACAAATGTTAATCATTACAATCATGAGAATTGTTGTAGTTTGTTCATTTCCTGAGACGTCTTCCATGATTCTTAATTTTTTTTAAAAAAATTTTGTTACCTATTTGATGTTGTTTTACTTAGTTACCCTCTTAAATAGCTCTTTTTGACAGAAATCATCAAATAGTGTTTTTCATTGCCATGACTAGAACTCAGGGAAAGTTAGGTATAGCTTTCCACAGTCGTGGAAAACGGGATTATAAGATCGTCTCTCTCTCTCTCTCTCTCTTTGTAGGGATGTCGTAGCACGAAGTAGTTGGACTATGTAAAGTGGTATTTGTTTATCCAGCATATAATGCCTGTAACAACAAATGGAATCTCCTGGTATCAGATGGTTCTGAAAGCTTGCACAGAACACAGTGAAATGATAAGATGCCTCAGACTTTTATGTTACCCACAAATATTACTCTTCTTTTTCCTTCATTTTAAAGTGTGTATTTCTGGGTCACACACTGAAATGTATTTCAGAATTTCTCTGCTAACCTTTTATTGAGGCAGGTGTTTATTTTCTCTTCTTTCTAAGATTGAGTGATGAGGTGCAGTGCCACCTCGCTTGTCTGGAGGCCATGTATCAGATAACCTCAGCTATCTGGAACACAGCTGCAGCTTAGGAGTAAACCAGAAAGGCCTCTTGAGCTGCTACAGGTGTCACAGTCTTTGCATTAAAGCCTATGTACACTACTCAGAGAAAAGCCCCAGGGTTTCACGGACAGCAAATCTGTCTTAATTTTACAATCCTGTAGAACTTGTACAGAATCATACCTGTCTTAGTTATCTTTTCTCCACCCCACATATATACATGGGAACTAGCAGATTTGAGGTTTGAGAGGTACAGAGCTGGGAGGTGCTGCTAGATACAAGTAGGCTCAAGCAGCATGAAGAATTTGTTGATAACACTTAGCAGGATGCAAGTGTTGACCTGAATCAGCAATAAAGGTAAAATTCTTTATTTTTTAATTTTTTTTTACTCTGTTTAAGAAGGGAGATACTCTGTAAACTTCTGGAATATTTTCATCATAATTTAATTAAAAACTGTCGTGATGATTCCAGATAAATTAGAAATTTTCCTTTTGTCTGTTATTTCTGGCCACCTATGAAGTTTTATGGGCATAACCTTAACCTTTTACTAATGAACACGTTTCCTTTATTTGTCTTTCCCCATTGTGCACATATGATTCTTTCCTACCTTTATTTTTTTTTCCCCATTGAAGGAATAAAAATAAACATTTAGGTAGTAGAGAAACTTAAGATGCCTTGAATAGTACATTTGCCAAAGTTTGTGGTTTTAGTTTTTAGCACACCATTCTGCATTAACTACTCCATCTCAAATACCAAACAACAACAGCAAACCCAACTGTGTCAGCATCTGCTTTCCCTCAAGGACTGGGTTAGCATGAGGCTAAGGGCTATTCTTGAGTATCAGTAGAATTTAGCACCATGTTATGCACATAGAAAGAGCTCAGTAATTCTTACAACAACAGTTATTTGAGATAGATACTGTTGTTATCCCCATTTACAGGTAAGGATGTGAAGGTTCACAGAGATTGAGTGACTTAAGTCACACCGCCAGAGGGTAGAGCCAGAAATAACATGTCTCTGGCTGGCCCTTTAGTCCATGTGTCTGATTGTCCTAGCTGCAAGGCTCACTGCTTAACTTCAAGAAAAACTTGATATTTCTGGATTTCCCATTTCAGTTCTACATAACATAAAAACAGATTCGTGTTTCCTAACTGACAAAAGGAAAAAGAAAAACAAAAAGGACTGATTGAAATCCATTATTAAACTTCTTGGAATGATTGAATTGGGATAAATGCCTAGCTCAAAGAAAATGAACTATTTTAAAAGCAGTAATATTTCACGATACCTTTTTTTTTCCAATTCACCTATTCTTTTCTTCTTTACTTTGACAGAATTATTGGTTTGTATATTAAAAAGCCCATGGGTTAAAGCTAATCTTATATGTTTAAAATTATGCATTGACAATCTTTCTTTTGGTTTTCCTTTTCTAAACTTTTTTGGAGTGTTGACAGCTTTAAAAGAAATGGCATGTTCCTTTAACCCTAAGAACATTTTATTTAAATTCAGTCACTGGTTTGTAGAAAGAATAAACAGAACTTTTCATTTAAATGTTCTCATGTCTTGGAAGAATGAATGGGTAGTGATATGATTTATAGCTTGTATAAGAATAAAGAATATAAAAGAAAATTGAAACTCAAAATTATTGGTTTCAGCAGAGCATTTCTGATTTAATTCTAAATTGTGAATACCGTTTACATCTTGCTTAAATGTTTCCTGCTGGGTTGTACAAGCAAATCTCTACCTTTTGTGTAACACATAGTTTAACTGAATACTTATTGTCTATTTAGATAATTTAAAATTAAGAGAGGTAAATCATCATTCATGTATAGCATAGTGCTTCAATAAATATTTGTTGATTGAATAAATGAATAAAATGAGGGAGAGGGAAGGAGAGAGGAAGGCAGAGAAAGAAGGAAGGAGAGAGGGAAAGGAAGGAGGGAAGGAAGGAAGGAGGAAGGAAGGAAAGAAGGAAGGAAGGAAAAGGGAAGGAAGAAAAAAAGGAAGGAAGGGAAAAAGTAAAAGATTGCTGTGTTAGTATTATCCTATGTATAATAGGAATAGCACCCATACTCTACAGAAAAGTTTTTGGTACCATAGGTATCTACGCCTTGCTACAAGAAAACTAAAATGTGAAAAATAGAATAGGTTACTTTGTGAAAAAAAAATCACTCTAACACTACTGTTTTGCAGTGGTACCATAGATCAGCTTTGCACGAAATGGGAATTATCTTGCAAGGTCTTCATTTACATGTCTTCTAGTATATTTATTGAGTAAAAAGACAGCTATAGAAAGAATTAACAGTGGTTACAATTTCTGTATATATGAAGCATCTGCCACTGTCTTTGACTTAATCCCTCTTATGTCTGGCCTTCAATCATGAATTTTTCAAAAATTACTTCTGGGAAACACGGTTTCTTCAATTGATAGTGAAGTGTTTTGCCCCAGAGTATTAAAATACTCTGTTGTGATGTTTGAAACTTTCACCAGTTATGGACAAAAACCTTCCCTTAGGTTAAAAAAAATACATATATAGTTTGCGTCTTTTGCAGGAATCATTTTAGAAGTTCATGTAGACTTATTTGATTGAGGCTGATGTGCAAAATCTTTTCTCTCTTTCTCTTTGTTAATTTTATTTGAATATTATTTGAATAGTCTGAAAGGTAGCAGATCTTAATTTTTTAGGATAATTTATTTGGAATTAGCCCAAAGTTATTTGGACTCATGCTGTTAAGCTGGACACTAAAGTTGTGGGTTTAAACAAAGAAAACCCAGTTGTAGCTGTAAAACACTAGGGCATAGGTGTGACACATCGATTGTCATAGAAGGGAAGAAATAAGGAGTAGTTCAAATATGCAGGACCAATGATAGCATTGTTTGAATAGGCATATGGCCCTTCAAGGCAACTATTATGAAGGGTAATCCTCTCTTAAATTTTAAATCTATAAATTCCAGTGGTTTTTCTTTAAAATTTTAGAGTTTCACCTAACATGGACTCAAAGACTGATGTGCAACAGTGAGACAAGAAAAACCTGAATAGTTAGGACCTAGTTAATCCTAAACATAAAAATCACTGTGAACGTTGGCATTAGCTGATTTTAGTGGTTGGGCTTCAGCATATATATATTTTTTTTCTGGCTTAAATAGTTGGAAATTTATTAAAAAATGTTCTTCAGATTTTTAAATTTTATATTTGTATTTTTGGTCTTCTTATCTCATTGGAAACAAGGTAACTGCATTTTTGGTGTTCTTACTGATAGAATATAGGGTCCTTTGAGGAGCATGCTTTCTGATTTATAAGATCTGGATACCTGGGACATTTAACCTTTTCAAGGTACTTTTTGCAAAGGAAAATTGCTGAAAATTAATTAGGCTCTTGTAATAGTAAATGCTGACTTCTACTTAAAGATTTTTACCAAGTATGGCCAACAAATAATTTTAAATGGCTTAGAGGCATATCCATAACAACTATCTCTGGGAAATTAAGTTTGCTCTCAAGTCTGGAAATCCAGATAAGTAGAAATGAAAGCATTTAAATATATGTTATAAATGTTATATACGTTTGATTGACCTCATTGAAATACTGTAACTGTTTGAATGTGATTGCATGATGCCAACTCTCTCTTTGACATTCTGACCACATTACTCACTCACTCCTCACTCACTCAGTCAATGCTGGTCGCTACCCTGTATGAAATATTGATGGACAACTTAAGTCCTTCTCATTTTGAAAAGTGAAGCAAGGGTAATTAAGCAATGCATCCATAAGTTGGATACCAAGCTTTTACTGAGGCCAAGTAATGAATAGAAAGTGCATTAACCAAATTAAAACTGTTGCATGTCTATATGTTTTGACGTTGACATGTCTTTGTGAATTTCATTACTTGATAGCGAAGTCTTGCTTATCAAAGAGCTTTCCAGAAATTTCCCTTGTATTAAAGTTTTAGTTAACTTCTAAGTTAGTCAGAGGAGATAATTCTGTGACACTTCCTCTTGCTTTACTAATAGAAGAGTAGTCCTAGATAATCCTACTTGTCAAAGACCCAGAAATCTAAGACACATAAAACAAGGCCTTTCTCTTACACCGTATTCAGTACTAAATAAATGTTATCCCAGGTTCTGTTCTGTACCAATGACTATGAAAACTTTTAAAAGAATTCTATTATATCTATGTCTTTAATATAGAACTGCTAAAAGTGAGTTGATGACCATTAATCTTAGTAGGTGATGTACAGCAATGCATTGCTTAACAACAAGGATACATTCTAAGAAAGGTATTGTTAGGCAATTTTGTCATTGTGTGAACATCACTGAGTTTATTTACATAAACATAGATGGTATAGCCTACTGCACACCTAGGTTATGTGGTATGGCCTATTGCTGCTAGGCTACAAACCTGTATATATGTTACTGTATTGAATACTGTAATCAGTTGTAACACGATGGTGTTTGTGTACCTAAACATAGAAAAGGTACAGTAAAAATACAGTGTTATAATCTTATGGGACTACTGTCCTATATGCAATCCATCATTGACCAAAATATTGCTGTACGGTGCATGACTGTGTTTGTGTTTGTGTGTATGTGGTATATTTTCCCTGCAGATATCCCTTAATTAAAATTTTGAAGTTAAGTAATGCTTATTGCTGAAAGTGGTTTGATACATAGAAAAATGTGTAGGAATTCTACATAAACAAAATTAGGTATTATACTGCTTGAAAGTTTATATTGCATATTCTTTTTATACTATAGCAGAATTTGATCAGAAGTTAATATCCTGAAATGAATGACTGGCCTGTTTATAGCACTAACATGAGTCACTAATAAAGTATTGCGGGCACCTTTGGTGCTTCCCCTCTTTGAATGCTTTAGAATTGGGCTGTTGCCCATTCTAAAAAAATCTGAAGTCAAGATGCCAGTTTCCTATTAGCTGCAGAAAACACCAAAGGGAAGAGGGAGCTAGTGTGGGTAGAAGAAACTCAATTTTAATAGAACTTTAAAGAATCCCTCTTTCATTGTGGCCAGCCAATACTCTATTTATCCTTTATCTCATTGTGCTGTGACTCTCCAAGCTAGAGAGGAGAGAAAAGATTGAGAATCAAAGTACAGAGAATAAGAAGCAGAGACCAAAGGGACAAAAAAGCAAACACTGACTAGAGGAAGCAGAGGACTGAAAACACAGAAAAGGAGAGGAATTTCAAAAACAGAATTGGATAGATACATATTAAAACCAGCGCGAGAGGAAAGTGCTTTCTGACAATGCAAACTGAGTTGAGGTCTGTGTGTATAATCAGAGACTCGTCTGAGCTGGAAGGCGTCCATAGGCGGGAGTCCAGATAACCTTGTGGCCTTCTGAGTGTTGCGTGGCAGGTGAAGCTAGAATCTAATTTTTTTTCTATCTCAACATCATGTTCATTAAGCACTTGTCAAACTTTGACTTGAGGGCTCTGGGTGATTTGGATTTCAGTGTATGTCTCAGAAGTTGGTTTCCTCACTTAGTTGAATGAGTTCTCATTTCGCCATCTGAACTATGCCTCCTCTCTAGGTGTATATTTCTTGTATTACGGTTGAGATAGTCTGTGGAGTTCGAATTGCAGTACTGACTAAGAGAAGCAGCAATACTTTACCCTTCATTTTTGTTAGAGATGGACAGTTGATAGGTTTTTGCCATTGTTTACATAATGATTCCATACAGCTATAAGCACAAAGGCAGTGATCTCATAATAGCTGGTAATTTAACTACTCCAAAATCAAGGACAAAAACTGTCTGACAATAGGCATTTAATAAAAATGAAGCTTGTCACTTGTTTCCTTTTTTAATTTGAGTTGTGAATTTAACATATTTGTTATCATTGTATTAATATTTATATGTATATATAACAGGGTTTTATCTTACACAATTTTAATTCTTTGTATACCTGTTTGAGATCTGATACCCAATCAGATTATTTCTTTGATAATTCTAAGATGAAATGCATAGGTAGTAAATGTGTCATTTTTAGCACAACATCTCTATTTAAGTTTTCTTTGAAGCTGGGAAGTTTGGGTATAAGCTGTTTATTATGCCATAGTGATATCTCTTCCTAAAGAAAACCACCATTGAATTAACTTTTGCATAGTGTTTTTCTATCAAAGCATTTGATCCTTGTTTCTGCAAGATAATCCTAAGAACTTTTTATTTTGAGAATAGAAGACCATGATGGATTTAATTCATAACGGGAAGCTGCTGCAAGGAATGTAAATGTAAGCGCTTGATAAGGTAGGATTTCCTAGTTGCTATGGCAACCTTTGGGTCATGAGCCTGAGAAAATATAAAGTAAGTCCTGAAGCTGTGAAGATGATTATAAAATTCAACTGTCATTCTTCATTTAGAGTTGATGGCAAACATTATTTACTTAAGTTTATCTCAAGGCAGGCGAAGATCCATTTTTTAAAATCTGAGACTCAGATCACAAATGAATCCATGTTGCACATGTCTAACATTATAAAGCACATTCAGCATTTATTATTCTAACCAGACTATTTGTACATAATATCCCTGTAGATTTGGTCACCTTCCTATGGAAACCAACAGTTTTCATCTCTTGAATTCTTAATGAAAACTGTAGAATACAGCTGTATACATTGAGTAATTTTGCAAAAATGTGTGTGCTTTCCATGCCAAAAAGAAGGCCTAGGGGATTGTGTGGGAAAGAGGCCTTTGTGCCTTCTTTTGAGGTTCAAATATAAATGGTAAACTGTTTAGGGTGGACAAGTGTGAGGATATTAATACATTTGTATATTCTCAAAATATATCACAACCTGGAGATTAAAGAGGTAGGTTAGAACCTCTTTCACTAACATTTCCCACCTCCCACTAGGGCACAGAGTTGGGGAGAGGGAGAGTAAAATCTGCTTTTTTTCCTGTGAAAGAATAGATTTGGGGTATCAAGTTCTTAAATTGAGATGTGATGTTTGCCTGTGCACTGTGACAGGTGCCAGTTTTTCTTGCTTTATCTTTTACAGAATGCTGTTAGTTTGCACTAATGACCTATGAGACCCATTGCAAATTACCCAATCTTGCAAATTAGTGAGTATGTGAACAAACACTATAAAACTATCAGACACAGGATCAAACAAATGTAGTTTATTGCAGGAAGAAAAACAGACTTGCATATGGAGAAGGAATGCATTTTCGCAACCAGATAAGTGCTTTCCTGTTGTCTGCTTGCCCACCGGGGAGCGTCAACACATTATATGGTCTGTGGCAGCCAGTGGCTTACTGGCTTTTAGGCAAAAACATCATTTTTTAAAATGCAGACCGAAAATCTCAGTGATTACATGCATACTGGAATCTGGTATTGAATTGTTTCCCCTATCCTTTGCCATCTTAAAAGTATTCCCCTTTCCAACTTCATATGCTGAACCTTTACACTAGAAAGGAGAACTGGATTTAAGGTTATTAAGAATGGAATGTATACTTGGCTGGCTTTTTTGTACGGCACCCATTTGAATCTGAACCTGGGGGGTTATTTGTTGCCTCCCTTTTGGAGGATGAGGTAGAATCCAGCCCACACACCCAGCAGCATACACTCTGCTCATCAAGGCGCTTTTCTCAGTTGGTTTGTTTTCATGTCTCGCAGCAGAAATAGCTGCTCATTTTCTTTCCTTTTTTCTTCTGGCATCTTGTAATTGCAACTGGTAATATGTCTTCCTCCTAACCTGGGAGCAGCACAGAGATGGCAACATCTTCCCGCTCATACACAGCCTTGCTGGTGGCTATAACCCAGTGCTGCTATAATGCACCACCGTTGTTCTTTCATCACTTCATCTCCCTTCATTGAGGACCTTATCTGGGCCAACCAGTTGCCTTCTTTATTTTTGTCACCCTGGTCACATATATTCTATCAGGTTTGCTAATAACAATAGCTCCAACAATGAAAACAGTATCAATAATGAACATTTTCTTTTTTTAGGTAAGAAAATGAATATTTAGAATGAGAAAATAACAAAGTACAAACTTTAGAAAGTTAACATATACCATAAACATGACAAAATCTAGAAAATATAATTGATTAATTGCCTGACATGACTCTATAACACCTTTCCTTCTGTATTTTTGTTGGAAAAATCTGGAAAACTCCCGTCAAGTTTCTTTGATATATCAGCTTAAAAGATGCACTTGCTATTTGTAGGTTTCTTATAGGTTTATGGGTGCAAACATGGGAATCTGAGGAATTCTATTTCACATAATTACTATAAAAAATAGTACATGGGTGGGGGGTACATGTGTAGGTTTGTTACATAGGTAAACTTCTGTCACAGCGGTTTGTTGTACAAATTATTTCTTCAACCCGGTATTAAGCCTAATACTCATTAGTCATTTTTCCTGATCCTCTCCCTCCTTTCACCCTTCACCCCCCATTAGGCCCCAGTGTATGTGGTTCCCCTCTATGTGTCTGTGTGTAGTAATGAAAATTTTCAAGTTATTATTAGGCACTGTGGTAATGTGTTTGTATGTGTGTGTGTGTGTGTGTGTGTGTGTGTGTCTGTGTTTACTGAATGCTTTACCTGATACAATTTTTATATGAACATATGTATTTTTCATTTCATTTAAAAAATTATAGTAACATTTTATTTTTTTGTATATATAGTTCTAAAGTTTTAACAAATATATATGTTCTCAAGACAGAACAATTCAGTACAACAAAAAACTTCCTCAAGCTCTGTGATAAGCATTTTGAGTGCATTGCTATTTAATTCTTACAATGTTATGGGGTGTATACTGTTATCTCTTTTTTACTGTTTTATTTTTATTTTTTGCTGAGGAAGGTGAGACTTAGAGAAATTGAATAACTAAGCCAGAGTCACACACCAAATGAACTGTGAAGACTGGATTGGAACTCAGTTCTGTCTAAGCCTAGAACTCCAGCTTTTTAATGCACTATTTCATATTACTGCTCACAGAATATGGCTTGGGCTATATGACCAGTAAAGTACAAAGGTCTACATGTCAGTTTTATATGATATAAATGTGATGTTGCACCTTGTAGGTGATCACAAGATATTTTTATGTGATGCACTCTCAAAAGACTCTGGAAGACTAGGGTTATTTTTTGTTTGTTCGTTTTGTTTTGTTTTGACTTCAAGTAAGACTAGAAGAGGACTGAATTGAACATCTTGACTGGAAACCATTAGTGCTGTGCTCTTCAAACTAAACTTCCCAACATCCGAGTCTCATTACTGTCATGCCTATTTGCCTCCCGGGCTGTGTCATACATACAGAAAGTGAAGCTGGGCTTTTGGCTTTTTCATTTGCCATGGCCAACTCACACTATCCTATCTCTCTTTTGAAAAAATAAAACCCTTTTCAGTAGCTGTGGGCTCTTCTGTGAGGGTGAGTCAGCTTTACGAATAATAACTACAATCTTTCATCCACGCCTTCACTCTAATGTGCTGATGCTCAAATCATCCTAAATATCAATACAGAATTTTGCTTTAGACTAGGGATTCTTCTGCCATCACTTAGTGTAAATCCCCTGAAGTGCAAAAGAAACTATGAGCCATCAAGGAGGTGCTAAAGTTCTATTTGGGCAGGGTGGGGAGGCAAAATGCTTTGTTCAGGGAAAGGCTAGTGCTTCATAGATGGTCAGAGAAGCTCCCTTCTCCTTGGATCTTTTGCAGTTTGGAGGCCCACCTTAAATTGAGCTTTACTAGGATAAATGTAGTTTTATAATCAGAGCCTACATGCGTATTTCACAGTTTTAAATAATGTATTCCCCTCTTCAGGATGATCATAATCAGTGATGATCACGGTGAAGCTATAAGGAAGCAGCCCTCCATGTTGTCGTTTTCTTGTTGTTTTTCCTTCTCATAGTTTTGCTTCTTAGTTATAATGAGGCTAGATGTAGGCTGTTACAGTATATTGCAAATAAGGCATATGAGCATTCCCTTTGTATAGGTTGAAAACAAATTTTGTTTCAAGAGTTCTTCAGGACAGAATTTGGATAGTACGTGTTTTCTGTGATATACGTGCTTAAGAAGTGAGATTCACTGTATATTGGTATAAAAGAAAGAAAGGGAGCCAGATACTAACATAAAATTGTATTCTGGTTTCTTTGATCCCTTAATTTTATCCTTCTCAAGGCAGCATCTTACACCTTCACTCCTATTAGAAAACACACTCCTGTCTATAAAGACAGATGATGGGATCCATTTTTAAAGTAAGGCTGTATTTAAAGCCTAAAAGCCAAGAAAAGAGTTTCTATCTTCTATTTGTAGTTACCATTCATGATGAAGAGGGTAGGAATCATTGCCGTAATTTAGATGCAGGAGCTTCTTGAAAATTCTCATCTTCAGTAGGTCTCTAGGAATGTTATTCACATCATCACCAAGTAGCTAATAGTACTGAGAGCTATGTGTATCTATGTTTGTGTTTTTGTTTTAATGTTTTACTTCCCTATTTGTAGTCTAATTTAGGCTGGATCAACTTGAAAAATCTGTTGCATTTGCTTTTTATAATGCATTTAGAGTAGCTAATCTGAAATCACAGTTTTCAATCAGAAAGGAATTTTTGGATGCTGTTATGGAAAGATTACTACAAGCTAAGTTTTCTTTCTTTTTCTCTGATTTAGATTCCTTGAATGCACTTTGTTAATGTCTGAACATTGAATCAAATGGTGTATTTCTCCCATTTTTAAACATTGCAAATTCAAGGCAGGGGCCTCTGCTTCTGTCTTCAAATGAATGAGAATACCATTTTAAGAGAAAATGGCGGCTAAAGTGTCAGTGCTCTGTATCACCTCTATCAAAGAGACTGATTACAATGTTGATGGTGATTTTCAAGGCCATCTCCGTCTTGCTTCTGCTTCTTAAGAATGTATAATGCAGTCCAACCTTAAGACAAATAGGTCAAACTGCAAAACTCTGCAGGAATATAAGAATGAATTTCAAAATAATAGAGCAGTGCAACTTTGAGATGCTATATACCATATAAATATCTCCTAATTTAGAGGACATACCTTTTAAACATCTTTCCATCATGATGTATATTGGTGTCTAGTCTTGTCATTCTCATGCATTTTCAGCTGTTATTTCTAGAATTTATTGAGTTACTGATGTTTAATCTTTAATGATGGTTGAAGAGGAGAAAAAGTACATACACAGTGTTCACCAATTCTCACTGCTGATAAACTGAAAAAAAATTGTTCTCCCTGTGGGGCAGGAAAAAATATTTTTGAGAATATCCCATCTGCAGATAAAGTCAGTGGCCATTTGTGGTCCTGTCAAAGATAAAAATAAATGCCGTGTTCAGCTGTATTAAATACTGTACTTGAGCATAAGGGAATGTGTGCATTTGTCTTATTTCATTTGTCTTCCCAGTCTATGCCCATTTAACACTGCAATAGCAGTGAACTTCACGGCCAGTCAGGCTCACTCTTTCATGTTTCCTTCCAGTTCTAAATTGAAAATATTTTTTTGAAAAGAACTATGACAAAAGCAATTTGAGTTAGTGATATCTTGAAAGAGAACCCAATTTAAGATTACCTTTATGGTTGGTCATTGTTACCTACAGTAGGCAGATGTCATGGTGATCTTCTTGATATTAGTATTCCGAGAGAGTCTGACCTGACAGTGTTCGGGTAACATCACAGATTGGGCTATAATATTGAGATTTCAAGTGGTGGTGCGGAGGGCTGCTCACGGAAAGCTAGCGCAGAGAGAACCGCTGTAACTGAGAAGGAAGGCAGCCAGCCATTCTCCCCATTCTTCTGTATTTAGTAAACACCGTGTGATAGTGAGTGGCTAATTAAAGTGTGTTGAGAGTGAGCTTTGTAGCTGTAAACTGTAGTGAAGGAAATAGGAAAACGGTGGTGTCTTTGCTGATTTTCCGACCTGTAACTTAAAATGTTATCTTTCCATCTCTTTCTCAAAAACTCACCATGCTGATAAAATGTAATCATATCTTTCATATTTGTGTCATTACAATTGTAACAGGATCAATGATTCATGAACATACGGAGCTAAAGTCTCTTACAAGATGAAGTGATGACTAGGAGGAGAAATTGTTGTTAAAGAGGACCATCTGTCTGTCTTTGAAAGTGTGATTTACTGAGGCATTTACCTCTGCCCCAAGCCATGAAAATAGGATCTAGTGACTGGGTCTCATCCCCTTTCTCTCTCTGCCTTCTTCCCTTTCTTCTTTTCCTTATTCTAGCCTTAGAGCCAGAATCAGTCAACAGATACTGTAAGAAATGATGCTACTGTGAGTCACATAGCTTCTTGTAGCATCTTATTTATGCTCCTAAAACCCCTACCAGACAAATAACAAGTGTTACAATTGTTTCTGTGTTTCAGATGAGGAAGCCAAGACAAGGAGATGAATGGGCATGCCCAGCACAGAAGGGTGTCAGTAGCATTGCTGAGACTTGTGTCTAAGTCTCTACTTTGTGGATTATTCACAGCAACTATTATTCCCATGAGAATCCCTAATTACCACCTACATCCCTGTCAGTTGGTGGTGAATCTGTAACAATTCACAAAACGCACATTCTGCCTCTGTGTGAAGAGAGAATCGATTCTCATTTTAAACTATGCAGAAATGAAATGAGAAGCCAAAGTTACTTCTAAGGGACCATGCAGTGCAGTCTAGAGGCAAATATGAATGACATTTAGCTCTGCCACTGTGGCTGGTCCACATTAGTGCAGCTCTCCATTCTTCTATGTAACCAAGAGTTAGTTATCCTTAAACCCCAGCATTCTGTCTACTCATTCACAGTTTACCTGCATTTCTCAAATTCACCATCCCGTAGTGTGTTCAGCTTTTAGATCCATTTTGGTGCTCACAATTTGTGTCATGTTCTTGGCGCTTAGGGATGCATTGGATCACATAGGATAATCTATTGAACATATATTAGTTTCTTGATCTCAGTAGAGTAATGGATGCTGAAATATTTCAGAAAGATATATTCTGTAACGATTCAGGAATTGCATACTCTGCCTGTGTCAGAAGCACAACATGTATGATTTTATTTGTGGCTTAATCAACAGCAAAAAATGCCAGGCAGCTTTGACTAGCTGGCAGTGGATCTGTTTGTGTTTGCCTTATTTTCTCTATAAGACACCTGCTGGAGATGAGAGCCGGCAGAAATACCGAGTAGGTATCCAGGGCTTCATTATAGCAGTATCTCTAATGATCAAAGAGGCCTTTTTTTATACAATCTTGTTCCTGATCATGCAGCTGAACATCTGTCTACCTGTCTGTCCACCTTTTAATTGCATCATCCAGGTCTCTCTGATCCTAGACGGTCTGTCAGTGCAGCTCTGCTTTCCACCATTTCTGATCATAGTTAACACAAAATTTCCCACAAAGCAAAACAGTAAAACTGAGAGCTTTCTAATAAACTTGAACTGAACCATTTTATGAGAAGTTAATTTTCTATTGCATATCCAGTGAAACCCTTGTGCTAATTTATTCTTCAAAGCCAAATACTGTATATCAAGGAGGGAAGTATGCTTTAGGAATACTTGAAGCATTATATTTACTGGATAAAAAAGGATCCTGTTTTACATAGATGCTGCAATCTGCTAAACACTCATTTGTTTAAAAAAAAATTGGCAGTAGAAAGTCAGGAATTTAATTCACTGATTTATTTATTCATTTGTCAAATTCTTATTAAGACAAACCCATTATGTATAGGACTGTGTGTGTGATTCAAAAGTGAAATACTGCCCATGCTCTAAAAAGGTATGAGATTCATGTAGATTAATTATAAGAGAAACAGTATACATTGATTTCTGTAAGAATGTACTCAAAAAGTGGTATGGTACTTGTCTCAGTCTGTTTTGTGTTGCCATAACAGAGTACCTGAAGTGAGATAATTTGAAAAGAAAAGGGCTTTATGTAGCTCATGGTTCTGCAGGCCAAGAAGTTTAAAGACATGTCCCTGACTTCTGGTGAGGGCTTTCATGCTGTGTCATAACGTGGTACAGAAGGTGAAAGGGGAAGCAGACACGTGCAAAGAGGGGAAAAGCTGAAAAGTGTCTGGCTTTGTAACAACCCACTCTCTAGGGAAATAATCTATTTTCACAAGAACTAATCCAGTCTCACCAGAGTGAGAACTTACTACCGTAACAACAACAAGAACCAGCACCAAGATGTTCATGAGGTATCTGCCCCCACAGCCCAGACGCCTCCCACTAGGCCTCACCTCCCAACACCACCACACTGGGGATCAGATTTCACTTAAGGCATAGCAGTACTCCAGTGGAGGGAGAACTCACTTCCAGTGGGGCTGATAGAAAATGGCTTAATGGGCCATGCACAGTTGCTCATGCATGTAATTCTAGCACTTTGGGGGGCTTGAGCCCAGGAGTTTAAGACCAGCCTGGGCAATGTAGTGAGACCCTGTCTTACTAAGTTTAAAAAATAATACATGGGCATGATTTCACTTACCTGTAGTCCCAGCTACTCTGGAGGCTGAGGCAGGAGGATCACTTAAGCCCAGGAGTTCCAGGTTATAGTGAACTATGGTTAATCCACTGCACTCCAGCCTGGATAACAGAGCAAGGCTCTATGTCTTAAAAATATATGTAAGAAAAGAAAGAAAATGCCTTTATGAAAGGAACTCTTAAATTGAGCATTGACAAATGAGGAAGACTTGTAGCAGTTAAGAATACAGTATTAATAGTTGAAGGTATTCTAAATAGAAGGACCAGCATTAGATAAAGCATGGAAACAGGAAACCCCAAGTCATGATGAGAGAACAGCATGTTATAGGCTAGTTTGATCAAAACATGGAGAGAGTAATTCCTTGAGAAATCATGCTAAGGAAGCAGATTATAGTAGATCCTGCAGATCCACTATATTTGAATATTATGTTAGGAACTTTGAATTTTCTTCAGTATTAGCAAGAATTGGAAGTAATTAGAGCCTTTAAGAAGAGAAATAGAGTGTGTGTGTGTGTGTGTGTGTGTGTGTGTGTGTATTATATATGTGTATATATATTGCTGATCAAAGTATGTAGTATGGATTGCAGAAGGCAGAGAGTGGAGCCTGGGAGATCATAATGGCCCAACAAGGAGTATTGAGTACTTTAACTAGAGCAGAATCAGTGGGAGATAGAATATGAAGACCAACATCATGGATGTAGAATGCACAAAGGCAGGGCAATTGATCACAAATGAGGTAGTGAAAATAGAGAGGGGCCAGAAGGAAGGGCAGGTAGATGTACTGATGTGGTGCATTTTGTCAGGGACTTTTTGAGTGCTCATTGTTGCAGGTGAAAGTGCCCAGGACTCTGTTGTCAACATGGCCTTGGGGGTGGATGAAATGTGTCAGCATGTAGAAACAATTTATGGTTGAATTGGTAACATCTGATAAAACGCCTCTAAGCAAACTAGATTAAATAATAAGCATTGCTGGCTTACTGAGCTGATGTAATTCTACATAGGAATGGGGGGGTCTTATCACAAGTACAATTTCAATTTAGACTTTTTGAGATTTTTTGAAAATTTTATAATCACCTAAGACTTTCCTCTCTACTTTATTACCTTATAAGAACCCTTAGAAGAATAGCCACATTTAGTGGGCAGGAAGAAAAAGAGGAATTAGATGTGGGTATGGTGCAAAACAAAAAACAAAGCCAGTGGAAGGAGGAAGACCCTTCCCAAAGTTGAAGGGAGACTGCTGAGGTGGGAGTGGGTCAGCACAGTATTAAATACTAGAAGAGATGGAGGTAGATGAGAACAGGCTGTTGGATGTAATGTGTAAGAAGAAGTTGTTTTGGCCAGGAACGGTGGCTCACGCCTGTAATCCCAGCACTTTGGGAGGCCAAGCTGGGTGGGTCACCTGAGGTCAGGAGTTCAAGGCCAGCCTCACAAACATGGTGAAACCCTATCTCTACTAAAAATACAAAAAATTAGCTGGGCGTGGTGGTGGGGTGCCT
>NW_016107343.1:3033149-3065897 GCF_001604975.1 Cebus imitator | reverse complement strand
AAAAAAAAAAAAAAAAAAAAAAAAGGAGAAGTTGTTTTAAGAGAGTAGTTTCAGTAGTTTGGTTGCATTAAAATGGTAAGAGCTGAAATAAGGAGTGTTTGGTGAGGAAGTGGAGGCAGTAGGTATATAAACACCACCACTGGAAAACAGGCTGTATTTCTCAGTGATACTAGCAAAGCCTCCTTTGGCAAATGCATGACTTGAGAAGGCAGCCCAGGTTCCTTGTGAATAGTCTAGTAGGGCGCAGAAGGGGTCACCTAGAGGCTGCATCTGGAGAGGCAGGCTCATCCTGATCATGCTTCCTGGCCAGTAGCCATCCAAGCATTGTCCTGGTTATTACCTGTACTGCTGAGATGCTTCTCCCCACCTGGTACTCTATACTGAACAGTGGTGAGGGTCAGGAAGCCATCATTGAATCTCAATATCTTATTCTTGCTTGTGAAATAACTTAAGATATGTTGTTTTAATTTTCTTCCCTCCCTCCCTCCCTTTTTTCTCTCTCTCTCTTTCTTTCTTTTCTTTCCTTTTCTCTTTTCTTTTCTTTCTTTTCTTTTCTTCTTTTCTTAGATGGACTCTTGCTCTTCCACTGGGCTGAAGTGCAGTAGAGCAATCTTGGCTCACTGCAACCTCTGCCTCCTGGGTTCAAGTGATTCTCCTGCCTCAGCCTCTTGAGTAGCTGGGACTACAGGCACACACCACCATGCCCAGCTAATTTTTGTATTTTTAGTAGAGATGGGGTTTCACCATGTTGGCCAGGATGGTCTCAATCTCTTGACCTCATAATCCCTCTGCCTCGGTCTCCCAAAATGCTAGAATTACAGGCATGAGCTGCCACGCCTGGCTAATTTTCTTATTTACTTCTCTAGATCATAGAGTCTGAACCCTATGAGTTCAGACCCTATCACAGAGTCTGAAGATTATTTACATAGAATAACTGGCCTTATGGCTAAGAAATAAAAAATTTGCTTCTTATTTTGTTCCTGGGCTTGAATTTGGGACTTAAATTACAGATGTTGATTACTAATAGAAGTCTGCTAAATCCTTGGCTTAGGCAGCATAATAACACAACTAATCATAGCCAATAATAATAAATATTAATAAGCAATAATGAGACAAAAACTACTATGGTTGTCTCATTCAATAATGCCCCAGGGCATTTAGAGTATAACATTTCATATGTTTGCTTCAAATTTATAGTTTTGGGTTAGATGAGACTGTAGGATAGAAACTTTAGTACAAGTTGGGTTTTTTGATTCATGTGCTGTGGAATAAGGAATAGGAACTCAGAGATCTTTAAAAGAGTTTCCGGGGTCTCTGAAGGCAGAATAGTTATACCAGATCTTTTAGCTATAAAGAAGTCATTGGAAACTTTGGTTTTTTGCCTCTTCCCCTCTTTTAATGTCATTATTCGCAGAAGTTTAAATGATGGCTAATTGTGCTGCAGCATTTGGTAAATGCCATATATCTACTTTTCTAAAAGCAGTGAAGTAGTGTAAACATGTGGCATCTTTTTTCAAAAGATCTATCCAGCAATTATCCTGAAGGCTATTACAGTATGCAAATAGCAAGGGGCGTCCTTGTCTCCTAAATTAGAATATCAATATTGATTCAACATGTTCAAAAAGAAAACAATATTTCTAACAAATGTTAAGCCTACTTCAGGATAGGGGAAAAGACACTGGATGTCAAGGTTTGATGGGATTTGATTTCTGGCTTCCCCACTGACTGACCTGCCTGTCATTTGAACTGCTGCCCCTAGTTTCATTTTTCTCATCTACAAAATGGGCATGCTAATGTCTGTCCTGCCTAACACACATATCCCTTGGAGGATTGAATGTGATAATGACTTTGTATTCCATAACATGCTATACAAGTGTAGATTATAATTATTTCAGAAGAAACTTTTGTCATCTCTGAATTATTAATTATTGCTAATTTAAAATGTTCTGAGCCCCTGATTTGTTCTCACTTCAACATAGAATTTAAATTGGCCTCAGATAAGGATGTGCTATGCTTCTCCTCTTTCATGTTAGAGAAATTGAGGCATGTAGATATGAAATTGACTGATTTTTGTTTTCTATTGAAATAATTTCTCCTTGCATGTTATTAATGAGCTTACTACACTTGGTATAAATTAAATTCAGATTGCCTGAAATTACTGCATGAAGCTACAAAAAAATAATTTCTTCTGAAAATGAAATGATACAATCTTACAGGTGCTTGCAGTTTTAATATAAACATTACTGCCTCTGATCCATTTAATACTCCCATCTTGGTGTGCTTGTATGTATTTGGAATCCCTTGACTTTAGACTTGAACAAGGTTGTCAGTGACTGTGCAGAAGTAAGTGTTTTTGCCATCACACCAGGTGGATGACCTCTCCAGCTGTTGTTTCAGTAGGTGGTAAGAAACAGAAGACAAGCCCGTAGTCTTCATTACCCTTAGGTGTGAAAAATTCTTCCATTTGTGTTTTCCATAGGTTCCCCATATACCAATTACTTCCTAATGTCATACAGACACCTATATTCTCAGAAATGCCAAAGAAAGGCTGCTCTGCAATCTCTCAGAATTATTTCCCCAGCTGAATTTGTCAGTCCAAATTTAAAAGAGCAACAGGCAATTAAATATTGATTTTAAATTTTTTTATTCACTTACTGCTGCAGGTCACAGGTTTTATAAGATTTCTCTGACTGTGTAGTTCTGTATACTAAACCTGTTTTCATAGTATTAATTAATGTTCCCTTTCAGGCCCAAGTGAGGGTGTGAGAGATTTGGCTGGGCATTTTGGCAAAGCAATGCTAATATATAGGCCTGTGCAGCGGAATATTATGGAAGTGTGTAATGATAATATCAAAACTGCATTTAATTCCTGAAGAGGAAGGAAGGCTAGCACATGAGAGACGGAATCTGCTGTTCTCTTTGTAAGTGAAAGGTCATGCTACTGAGCGCTGCAGGGTGGATTGGTGAGAAATGAGCTCCCGTTTGCTAGGAATTAGAATGAGTCTATCTGATTTTCCTTCACTTGTGACCTTTAAAGATGCAGCTTTTAGATTGATAAGCAGGTGGATGCTTTTAGTAACCCAATGCAGAATTTGTTTCATATAAAAAGACTATCTTTCAGACACTGAAGATATTGCTTCCACAAAGGATTTTTTTCTACAAAGCCTCTGGAGAAAGAAATTCAATGATTATATCTTATCTGTCACACAGAGAAAATTCAGAATTATTGTATGTTCAATTAGAACATTTTTTTTTTCCTCAAAGCATTAATCACTTTCTGGAACACACATCCTCCAGTTAAGAATCTCTAGGAAGGCTTGACAGTGGGCACTCCTCGTTGCTCTCGCCTCTGGATTTCCTGCGCCACTCCACAGAGCCTCCTCCAGGCCGATAAAAGAGCTTCCTGTGTTGCTATAGTAATCCTTTCATGTTGGGCACTACGCTATCTTGAAGGCAATCAGGTGGGAACAAGGAGTGGGGAGCAGTATAGAGTTAGTGTCAGGCAGCTGAAGGTGATCTGCGCTATTATATTTGGAGATGTTTCGGTATGCTGAAGACGGGATGCCTGTCAACACACGCCCTTAGCCCACTGCGGGCCCAATTTGATGTTTGTATATTTAAATATAGAGTTTTTATGACACTTGTGAACTCTAAACATGCCTTACTTTAGATTTAAACAGGTTGAAATAGCTTACTTTCCATAGCCAACAAGCTCAAATTTCTCTTCCTCTCCACTTGCTTTCTGTTTGTAATTACATCATCCATCTTATTTGTTCTAATTTCCTCCTTTTATTTTCCTTATCTTGGCCATCAACGGCTCAAAACCATCAGTGTCTGTTTTATTTTGTCAAATCCTGGTATTTTATTGGGGCTTCTTTGCTGTTTCTGTTTCTCATTTGATATTCTTACCTGATAATAAATTCTTCATAAAGCACCCCTGATCAAATACATCAGGCCTTCGTTCTTTTCCTTTGTACAAGTTTTAATTTCCTACTCAAAATCACAAATGAGGTTAAAAAATGCATTGCTTCCATGCAGTATGCCTGACTTTTGAAACATTTAGGGAAAGCAGAGAAATGAGCTGAGTGACTTCCATCCTGTCAGACTTCCTGCTACTGTCTATGGCAAGAGTGATCAGCTCTGTAGAACCAGCTTTCACATACCAGAAATTCCTCTCTGATTTAAAAATAATCTGTTTTAAAAAACTAACACAGTAGTGTGTTGTATAGACCACTGCAGAGCTACTATGTATAGAAAGTGCCAGCTTATCTGCAGGCTAAACCACCAGGCCTCTGCAGACAATGCTCTCACCTTTCCCCTCTTCCCTCTATCCATTTACATGTGTATGCATAATTCCACATTCACTGAAGTCCTCCCAGCCAGTCAGTGTTCCAGGCTCTGAGCATGACCTGCCCTGGCAATGGTGGAACCCACATTCAAATCAATTTTGACCTATCTGATGGAGTGGAGTGGCTACCTTTGTAGAAGGATCAAGACCCACATTGTGCGTTACAGAAAGCACTTAGCCCATGTGATTATTAAATTTAAGTTAAGCAAAATTCAATACAATTAAAAATTCAGTTGCTTAGTCTCTCAAGCCACACTTCAAGTGCTCACATATGTTCAGTGACTACCATATTGGACAATGCAGATATAGAACATTTTCATTATCCCAAAAAGGTATACTAAACAGTGCCACTGTAGATCATCCACCATTCTTAAAGGTATACAATTATTACAGAGGAAAATCTGTAAATAAATAACATTTATTTATTTATTTATTTATTTATTGAGATGGAGTCTCTCTCTGTCACCCAGGCTGGAGTACAGTGGTGCAATCTCTGCTCACTACAACCTCTGCCTCCCAGGTTCAAGCAATTCTCCTGTCTCAGCCTCCTGAGTAGTTGGGATTACAGGCATGCGCCACCATGCCTAGCTAATTTTTGCATTTTTAGTAGAGATGGGGTTTCACCATGTTGGCCAGGCTAGTCTCAAACTCCTGACCTTAAGTGACCCGCCCGCCTTGGCCTCTCAGAGTGCTGGATTACAGGGGTGAGCCACCGCGCATGGCAATAACTCTTATTTTTTATCTTCAGAAATGTTTAAGCTTTTTGGCTTTCTCAGTTCTTCCTAAGAACAGTTAGCTAAGCAAAATCAGCACATTCCTTATCCTAACCTGGGGGTAGTGTGAGGTTTACAGGCACAGGACAGGAAGGGAGGAGGGCAGCTGAAATTGAGGCTCCCTCTGAGCTATCTGAGTCATCTGCCTCCAGTGTGGAGAAGGTCAAGGTGGGAAAGCTGAGTACTGATCCACTTTTTCATTCATTTTTTCCAGAAACTTTCCTTAGGCATTGAGAAGCAGTTGAAGTGAAGTAAATAAAATATGGGAGACAAAGATCAAATGGTGACATGGCAGCATGATCAGTGCCATGGTACAGGAATACATGAGACACTATGGGAACTTGGAAGACATTGTACCTGACTGCGCTGTGAAGTGGGGACGAGGGAGAGAAATAGGAGGAGGTATATCAGAGAAGGACCACAAGTTGTGTGGGAAGTGTAGTTTTAATTTGCTTGTCTTTGATGTATCCCTCTTTAGCATAAACTAATTTGAAAGCCTAGTTATATAGAACAGGGGTTGGTGACTTTTTTTTTTTCTTAATCCTAAATGTGATAGTATTTTTTTAAATCCTGAAGGTGATTATTGATTACACAGAATAAGCAGTCATAAAATTCTGCAAGTAACAAAACCCTGTCATTTCTTTGAAATATTTGCTATAAAATGTAATTTTTCTTCTGGTCTTCTGGAAGAAAAGTATTTTATTTGGAGCTAAGTATGAGGTCCTACTGAAATTCTAGATGACCCGTTCTCTCCCCAGCATCATCTCTTACTCCTGATCATCCTGGTTTCCATGCTGTTTCTGGAACACACCAAGCCCATTCTCCCTGTGGGGCCCTTGTTTTATTGCTCCATTTGCCTAGAATGAAACACACTTCCTCCCAGATACTCAGCTGGCTGTCTTCTTCACTTGCTCCAGATTCTGCTGGAATATCATTTCATCACACAGAATGTCATTTCATCACAAGGCCTTGCTGACCACCCTATATAAAATATCAGCCTCCCATACATGGCCCCAACTCTACTGAATTTTTTAAAGCACTGATCATCACCTGACGTATTGCTTTTATTGCCTACTTATGATCTGACTCCCTTCTTTAGGATATATGCTCCCTGAAGACAGTGGCTTGGACTTGCATGCCATCAAATGCCCAACACCTACAAGAGTCCCTGTTATGTAGTCGGTCTCAGTAAATAGATACTGAGTGAATCATTTCTATCTTGACTTATGTTATGGATCCCAAAAGAAATGGTTAGGTTAACCATTCTGATGATCTGTTCCACTACTCCTTTTGTAAAGATAACTGAGATTTGGTGTTTTGTAGCAATTCATAATTCAATAATTCTCAGTAACCTAATCTCAGAGGCCGCTCTCACCTTCACCACATCAAAGAACCGTTAGGCAAAACCAACGCTCTGGTGCCGTTTGTCAGACGCCCGGGTTGCCTTTAGTGCGGTAGTATTCAAATACAGTTCACTGTGTTTGTACGCTTCTTCTGGGAGATGACTAGAGTGCGGGGGAGAAGCAGCATAGTGTGCCTGTGAGGCCAGGAGCATGGAGCTCTCAAAGGACCGTCTTGTTTTTCTGGTTTTAAACCATGTTATCTGGGCTTGCCTTTTTTCCTACCTCCCTCCCTCTCCCTCCCCTTACCCTCCGTCTCTTTCTTCCTTCCTTTCTTGCGTTCATCATACCTTTCAATAGAATAACAGCAACTAATAATGAAATCATCCCCATGGAGGCAGCTGTTAGAGTTCCATCCCCAACAACCTTGTTTTCAGTCCTGTAGAATATCAATGTATAAACTTCAGAAGAAAAACTTCAGTGCAAGATATACAAGCTCCTTTTTTTGCATAGTGTGTCATTCTTAATTGAGAGAATGCAATGTGTTCCAGCTTTTCTTTGGATGCTTGGCCCTAAATCTACACAGGAGAGGAAAGGAAAGGCAGTGTTTCAAACAGGCACTAGTTGGGAGAAGGGGTCGGGAGAAACTACTTCTCTTTTATTGATTTTGCAAAATTGTTTGAAGAATGATTCAGCATTTTGGGGTATAAAAATAACAGCTTTGGGTAGCTTTTCAATTAGGCGAATGTACTTTTGCTGAAAGGTTCTGTTGTTCTTGAAATGCACTTTCCTTCTGTTCTTTCGGAGCCTCTTTAATCAGTAGTGATGTGACAGGAGGTGCAGCAACCTCCCAGACACCCCTGCTTCTTCCTTTCCCTCTCTCTTTTGTGAGGCTGAGTTGTCAGGAAAACTGATTGGCAAAATTGTTCTTTAACTGAGGGGAGAGGTAGTTCTGTAAAGACAGGCACTATCCAGAGCATAACAAATTGAACTACCAGAATGTATGTTTTACCCCAGTTGGGTTCTATTTCAACTAGAAATCCTAAGCAGCCATGGACTGGGCTTAAAGCAGGAACTTAATGTAAATTAAAATATTACTGAGGTTTACATTTTTTTCAATATTATTACTGAAAGCATGGTAATGAGAATTTTTGTTTCATTATTGTGTCCACTGTTAGGTCACTGCATTTAAACTCCTTTAAAATGCATATAATAATCAGTTTTATATATAAGCTGAATGCCCTGGGCTTTAACGGAATGACTAATAGGTGTTTCCTGGCCTAAAGAAAATGAAATTTCCTTTGGTTTTCTTTTTGTATTTGTTCTGGAGTGTGAATGTGGGTGTGAGTGTTGATCTGGGGAGCAAAGAAGATTATAATGTAGCATTGTATTACCCCTTGTTGAATATTTATTATAATGGGTGCTCCAAATTTGCTGTAGTTGCAAAGTAAACTTCACTGTGCATATAACGAGTAGCAATTTTGTTTGCTAATTTAAAAAGATTATATAAAAACATTTTTAAAATTTAATTTTATTTACACCTATCTAAACTACCGCATCCTTTAGAAGAACAACTGAAGAACTAAGAACTGATTATGTTTCTTGTTACTTAGGCGCTTAGGATTGACAGGTGTCTGTGGCCTTAGAGTATATTATGGTGCTTTTTTCTAAATTATTTCCTTTTCCCCTCACAACATCCGTGTCTATGATAATTTTATGGATGAAAAATGTTGAGGCTCAGAAAAGTAAAGTAACATCACTCTGAAAAGCTGATATTGAGTGCCAAGGTTTCAGGCTCTAGGCTGGGCACTGGGGATTCATGCTAAGAATCAAGCTGTACCTCACAGGACCCACGTGATGAGAGAGCTACAGTGGCTCAGAGGGAGTGGTTCACCGATAGCTCAGAAGCTCCAGGTGTAACCCCAGCTGCCTGTGTGCTCTTAGACACATTAATTTCTCTTCTATCTCACCTATCAAACTTAGGCCACTGAATGCTCTCTTTGTATTTGTTTTCAGATTAAATGAAATATATGAAAACACATAGCAGTCATTCAGTGAGTCTTTTCTTCTTTCCTTTATACCAACTTGCATCGTAGACACCACACTTGTAAACCTCTATCAACGGTTCCAGACTTCACTCCTTATTAGCCAGGTGACCTTGAACAAATTTGTCAACTCTCTGTGCCTCAGCTTCCTCATATGTAAAATGGAAAGAAGAATACTACTTCATTAGGTTTTTATTGAGGGTAAATAAGCTAATGTATCTAAACAGTGTCTAACACAGAGTAGGTACACAATGAATGTTAGATATTATGAGCTATAATAATAGTTTTTCTCCTTTAGATTATAAATTGTGTTCACAATTGTTTTCAGTGTTAATGTGTCTATTAAAATGTTTTAGTAAATTCTAAATGTTTGATCTGATTTTAATCCTGAGAGGTAAAATCATACTCTCCTGAGTCCTTGGACTGTATGAATCAGGGGGTTGGCAATTTGGTTTCTGATTCCTTGGCATTGACTGATCAACATTTGGTTCATTGGTGAGCATTTAAGAACCACCAGTGAGAGCATAAGAAATTAGCAATCCTTCATACTGTCAGGAAGCATTGAGATTGAGCTGTCAGAGGCTGAGGGTGAATGCTTCATTGGATTGAGCCACTGAACCAGCTGTATTTCTTTGTCTTTCATGGCATTCTTGGATAAAGTCCATTTAACTAGGAAGTAAAGACTTTGGTCAGTTCATTTAATAAGAACGAACTTAGAAACTCCTGTATTAACCACTTAGACATATTGAAAATAGGAGAACATTATTTACTGAGCTAAACTCCTTTAAAAATAAATCAGAAAAATACTAGGGCATGAAATAATATGTAACCTTTGACTTTAATGCACAACCTAATGTAACTTTAAAGTATTAGAAAATTTTTATTTTCTTTCTTTTTTTAAAAAAAATCATCAGAGTGACCATGGTTATTGGATGCTGGAGTGTGGTTGAATGGTGAAGAGAAAATGGAAAAGGAGAAACTAGACATTTGAAATTGTGCTTGGTTACAGAATGTAAACTTTCATGAATGTGCTTTATTTTTTTTTTTTGAAGACTATCTTCCTCTATGTTTTTCCTTTTGTTTTTTTTTTTTAAACAAACCTTGTCTGACTGACTATAACCTTTAAATAATTGGTAAACTAGAACAGTGAAACTGACATTAAAATCTATTGAAAAGAAATGGAAGCTGGGAGCATTATTCTAGTAAAGGACTGGCCAGCCTATTGTCCCCTTCTCTTGTGCTGTGTGTGGGAATTATTTCTGCTGGCAACAGAAAACATCAACAGTAGTGGTATTAAAATAATTCACATCTATTTCTATTAGTAATAATGTAATACTGGATCATCTCTAGGTCACAACCTAATTGACCCATTTCTAGGAGCAGAAAGTTTTCAAACTACAAGTGCTTCTCTGTCTGGCCACGTCTGCTTCACTTTCCCTTCCTTCTCAACACACACACACACACACACACACACACACACACACACACACACAGAGTCTGGGCTTGTAGATCTTCATCCTGGTTGCTACAGGCTCCCCTACGTGGAATGCCACTTTCAGCCTCAATAATTATATTGTTTTTCAGAAGCTAGTCTAAGACCTGATCCCTTAAAGCTTTTCTTCACTTGTCCATTGCATTCAGTCCTATTAAAGAGACATTTACTCTCCAGTAAAGCACTGGAGATACCATGCTGAACAAGGCAGGCAAGACTCTGCACTCAGAGACCTCACAATGAAGCAGGAATTTGTAAGCAAGGCCAGGCCTTTACAGCAGCATGGTAGACACTGTGACAGGTGGCACAAGGTGCTGTGGGAGCCTTGCCCAGACCTTGCCTAGTCTTCTGCACCGATCCCACTTTGCCCTGAATGTCTGGTGTGGCTATAGTAGCTTCCAGGGAAGTTGGCAGTTAATTTTATGCTGCCTCGTATTGTTTTCTTTCTGGTTGTTATCATCTCCCTGGCTGGATGGTAACTACCTTGAGGACAATGGACTTCATTTTATTTTTATGGTACCTTTTTAAACCCTATAGGATCTTACATAGCACTCAATGGATGGTAAATACTCAGTAAATACTCACTGATTTGGTTAGATCCTCTTCGCTTCCCTCCACCTCTGTGGCTTTGCACAGGGATGACTTCCCATTACTGCATTCCTTCCGATACCTTCTATAATTTGAAAATGGCTGACCTCTGAACCTTGTTTGCTTATGGGCAGTGAACTTCAGCCAATTATAATCATTGTCTTCTGGCCCTGGGTTCTTGGGCAGCAGCATGTCTTACTTCTGCCAACCTATCCTTTCTTCCTCAGCTCCCATCAATTTAATTATACTTCAGGCTCTCCAGGCACAAATCTACCATCACCTCTTTTTGCATATCCTCTAAAATGCTTTCCTCTTTCTGGGACTGTTTTCCTAATGAAGGCGGAATATAATTTAGAGGCTTAATTTTAGAAAACTATATGAGGCAGCAGACCCATAAAATGTTATGATTCACAACCACTTGTTTTGTTCTCATAATGCAACCTAAACTAAAAAGCCATTCATCAAAGCTATAAAAGCTGTTCATGGCTGTCTTTAGTATATCGTGTGGAGCATAATTCAGCCCACAGAGAGGCTAAAGATGGATACATGGGGCCATTTGCCTTGGTGTACGTTAAAGGCCAGTAATTTCTACACTCTGTAGAAGACTCTATTTTACTATAAACCCTGGATTTTTTCTTAACCCCACTTAGTTTTTCTTTCCATTTTAATATTAACATGTCCCCATTTATAGACTCTTCCGTCCTCTGTAAACAATTGCCAAGATCCTGACTGTTCCCTAAATCTAGCTTTTCTTGTCTCAGCTACTTTGACCATTTAAGGAGATTGGTATATGAAGATGTGTTGACTAGAAACCCAAAATGCAGGCTCCATGGAGAGTTGCCTTGGTCATCTGTCTTCTCTAACAATGCCCTAGGAGAACCATTGGTCCTCCCCTCACAGCTCGCCAGAGAGCAAATTACTAACATTGTCTTAGAAATGAATGGGGGAACAAAGCCATGAGCATTCTGGGCTATGTTTTTCTAGTGTTATGATAAGAACACACTGGTGGTTGTGAACCCAAGTTTCTAACTGTAGTGTTATCAAAACTTAAAATGCCTCTTATATTGTGATCATATTTAAATAATGAGATCTGGCCTTTATATTTACTCATAATTATGTATCCAGGCCATCACATTTTCAAAAGTACATACAAGGTAATATCCTGGAAGTTAAAGCCAGGTTTGAATCTTGGCTTGGGTACCAACTTGGCTGTGCTTCCTTAAGCATGTTACATAACCACTCAGTTTTCTCATCTGCAAAATAAGGTCACTCACTGAACCTATCCCATAGGATTACTGCGATAATAGCAAAAAATCCATATAAAACGTCACCATAGTACTTGATTGATGGTAATCTGCATTACGTATTCAATAATTCTTCTTTTTATTAAGAGTCTACCAAAAAAATAATAAAGCAAGGAACTGGAAAGATCTTATTAAATCTAGACAAACATTTTCAGTAAATCTCTAAGATGGATGGCTTGTGTGTCTTAGATACATGTTTTACTTTGTAAAGCTAGTTTAAATTGTGTTGTAAACAGGACACCTAACAAAAAATGAACCAGTTATTTATCTAACCCCATGATTAAATGTCAGTGACATGATATTGTGTCTTTTTTTCTTCAGTTAGCTATTAAATATAGTATTATGACTTTTAACTTACCTTTTGCACATCAGTTGTTTAGCTGTAAATTAAATTCTTTTTTGTATTGGGAACTAAGCTTTTTTTTCATTGAAAACTGCTGTAGTTATAGACAGCTCATGCATTTCCACTTAAGGTGTACCTTGTACTGCATATTTGCCCTGGATCTGAAGATCCATCATTTTTAGCAGACTCATTTTAAACTCTCATAGAACTAAATGATTTCCTTGAAGAACAAGTTTCATTATTTGGCAGATGAAACTGGCAGTGGCCATTCAGAATCTGATGCTGGATCACACGATTTTTAAAAGCTCAACAACTTTGAAATAAATTCATGCATAATTTATAATAGAAAAATGGTTTTAAAAATCTGGAATTGTTTTGAAAGTAGCTTTGCTCCCTACTCTTTTAAAAAATCTTATTTTTCTGCAAGATGTAAAAAGAGCATTTATCTTAGTGTTCTCTTTAAGCTTGAGTCTTGAGGAGGACAATTCCCTAAAATTAAACTCTTTTGGCTGAATTAATACTCCCATTATTTGTTACTTTTTTTTTGGGGGGGGGAAGTTCCTGGGCATTCCCTGTGCTACAAAAGAGCCTGCCTCCTACCCTCTGGATAAGTTTGTTAGGCCTGTTCAGAATAGCTTGACACAACTATGGTCAGGCATAGTCCAGGACCCACAGCTTTAGGAATGCTCAGGCAAAAAGATACAGTCTGGTTCTTTCTGTAGCCCTTTCCCATAATGAAAGAAACAGATTCTGTCTTGTAGTTGGGTGGATTTTCCCAATCTCTTGGGAGTTCAATCCATTTATAGCTAACATTAGGTCAAGGCCAGAGGGGCCATGGCCCTTGAAGTTGTCATTAGTGAGCTCTTATTTCTATTCCATTGAGAAGCTGAAATTGACAAACTGTCTAGGGAGATGTGCAGTTTCTAGCTGCCTGTTTTTGAGCAGAACACATTAAGGATAGGTCACTTGTCATGGTAGAATTCCTCATCATTAATCACTGAAAGACCAAATTCCTAGGTAAATAAGTAAACTCGTTGATAAAGCCACATCTTGATAGAAAATGTACCTTCTTGACATCCTCCTGTCTGCCAGCTTGGTCAGCAATGCTGCTGCCCACTCAGAACAGACTGCTTTATTTAATTTTGATGATGGAGATACACCATGGATCTGTGAAGATCTGAGCCGTAGCTGTTACATGAGGCCTGCTTTGATTTCTATACAATGTGAATAACTGTCTGTGTATTAGGAGTGCTGTAATTTTTTCATCTTCTGTGCCTACAGGGACTATCTTGCCTTATCAGGGTAAAGTTCATTCAGTAGGACTAATAATTAATCCCCTGTTCTTTTCTTTTCCTGCTTTCTTATCTGGTGGCTACATTATATACAGATTCCAGCATTTTTCATCACTATGCCAAATAAAGCAATTTGGAAATGCAAGGAATAAAAAGCTTATTTTTATAACCCCTCTAGATAGAAAACTGCTCAGATTCCATTTTAGTGGAAAAGGCATTCCATTTTGTGGCCATGTTTACATCTACTACCTAAACCAAGTTCTGGGTGAATGAGGTGACCGGCTGTTACTGATAAGTCTCTATTGCCCAGTAGAGTCAAAGAAAAGATGGTGTATTTGTTAAAGATATTTCCACTACCCATGAGCTTCCTGTACATGCCACACTGTCTGTGTTGTTTCTCTCACTTTATAACTTTTGAAACACAGAAATAAGATAGTCTGTAGAGGTTATTAACTCAAGATTCACACCCTTAACTAGATAGCAAATGTCTTACTAATTGAGGCGTGTATCTAACTGGATTAAATCCAACAGCTTGATGTTAGCGTGCAGTGCGGCCACGTCTGCTATCCTTTTATGAGAAGGGGCTTAGCTTTGTACAGCTGTGCAGTATGCAAGTCACACACTCATCCTAGGGTACTGGCTTGCTGTAATTTCATTTGGGGACAGGGGAACATTGCAGCATGATGAACTGGATAGGAGCTAAATATTTCACATGTAAGAAGGAATATTGTTCTAATTAAACTGAATTTGGTGCCCATGGCAAAATCTGTGCTTAATAGACTTGGGTGTGTGTGAAAAATTACATGTATTTTTTATAAATTGGTCCCCACCCCATCCTCGACAAAAGGCTTTTGTTTTGGATATTGTTTATCATAGAGGAATTATTTCCTTAAATGCATAGCACAGTAAAATCTAAACAGTTGTAACAGTTTCCCTGACTGTTAAATGTTTTTCTTTAGAATAGAGAAGAGTTCACTTTTCACCTATAACTTGTAAAATGAATGACCGAAATTCTCTTTGCATCATCTAATACAGAATCCATTGTACAAATCCCTGGGGTTTTAACTGTTTTTCATTTAGAAAAGAAAAGCAGTTAGAGCATAAAGTCAATCTTGGATATTCAGGAGAAAATCAGGACTGAGCACAGGATACTCCCCTTTCTTAGCCTGAAACTTTGCTATTAGGTGGTCTTTGTGAAATACTTGATGGTAGGGGGGAAGTGAGCAAAAATGTTAAGTATCTGATTTCACTTGACGACCCATTGGTAGGCAATGACTATACCCCAAATCTATTTTTGCAACCTCGAAACATCTAATTAATGATACTACAATTAGAAATAAATGCTAATGAGTCTAGTTTTCTGACCTGCGGGTTGTTAAAGGGTCTGTCCACAAAGGGCTAGTGGAATGTGGGACTGGAGAGGATGACATTGTTAGGGACAAGATTGTCTTACTTGATCTTGGCTTTACCTACATTCCAGTGGTCTCTGAAGGTCTGACTCAACTGTCATCTTGATTTGGGTGATTCCCAAATCTGCAGCTTCATCCTTGAGCTCACTTGAAAAATGTGCTGTGCACCATCCAGCTAGTTGAATGCATCATCTACTCTTCCCTGCCCACATCCTCCAGGCTCCCCATCTTCATCAATAAGTCCTAACCCTCCAGACTCAATCCTGGCATTTTCCTTTATTCCCTCCATCCTCTCTCACTACCATTTTGTGATCAACCATGTCGTGTAAACTCCTTCCTTGTAATTCTAGGATCTGATCTTTAATGTTGTGACTGCTGCCCCTCCCTCCCTGGTTCAGGCCCGCATGGACTTATCTGGCAATGCTCCAGTAAACTCTTCGCTGGTCTTTTAACTTCCGTGGCCCCTCTGTTTCCCACCCTTATCACACATACAACATTCAGTCCTTCTCATAAACCTCTGTAGATTTGTTCTTCCTGGAATACAGTGTGGTATGTGGTACCTCTTTACCCTGTTCCCTCTGTACTCATTGACCTAACTACCTTCAGCCACTTTTTAATATCTACAGGATAAAGTCTCTATCTGTGTCTCTGGCATGCAGAACCCTCCACAGTAATGACAAAATAAGGTCCTTCTTCCTCTCAACTCCTACCAGTCCTTTCTGAAATAGTCTTAGGATCTTTATCATGCCCTGCTCCTTATCCTGCTCAGTGTCATTTGATGATGAGGATGAGAGCAAAAAATAAAAATATCACAAAAGGCAGTCTCTCCTCCATGAACAGAAGCCTTCTTCATGTGAACCAGGCATGAGGATGGTGTATAAAGCCTATTTTGAGCAGGAAATTTATGAAGAATAGAAGAGCTTCCTTTGTCTCTCATCTTTCACAATTACTTATTCCTAGTAATTATATTGTTTTAATCTCTGGATTCAATGAAAAGGATTTATAACTAGCATTTCTACTAGTTAAGATCTGCTTTAATTTTGATGTTTAGTGGAATAGTCACCATAATTTCACTGGACTGTAGATTATTGCTGTTATTATTATTAATGATGGTCTTCTGCACATTTTATTGTTATTAAAGAAGAAAGCATACCTTACTCTTTAGCATGCATTTCAGAGAGCTGGGAGCCCTGTGTGTTGTGTCAGGCCATGGCTTTCATCAAGTCTCTGCAACAACATTAGAGCCTGGTGGCTGATGTGAGCTTTCAGGGTATCAATGCTACACAATAATACTAATAGGCAAAACAAAACAAAACGGAAACGTGTAGTAGCAAAAGATGTTTCTATGGCTTACTTTGTGGTGGGGCATTGTGTTGCTGGTCAGCAGTATGTTCCTGTCTACTCAAGCTGGCTTTTGGCTACCAACTGTGAGATGTTTTGTTGCTGACAAGCCTCCCCCATTCTGTATTTTGCCCTCGGGCTCACAATTTACTGGATGCAATCTTGTTGAGAAAATGTGGTCTTTATTAGTGTTCGGCACAGATCGACTTTTCTTTTTCTGCTTCTGCAGAGCTAGTGGGATGCTTGGTGCAGGGAAGACTCAGGGGACAGATGACAGTATGAAGACAGGAGAATAAGGGTTTTCAGGTGCTGAGAACTAGAATGCTGGCTTAATGTAGAGATGATTGGAGCATCTAGGGTAGAAACAACTTATTTGTACCCACAGAGCTTTTGGCAGCATTCCAGTCAACAACTAATTGTCAAAGAAAGATATTTGTCAGTAAAAAATACTTGTTAGTTTTTAGGTACATGACAAATAAGGAAACTTAAATGTGTAAGACAGTTCTTGCCCTCCAGAGGTTTATGATGTAATGAGAACACAAAAACAATGTTGATGCTCCCCAAATCACCATGAATATGTATGGCTTTACATATAAGTTTTTATTTTTCATTGTGAGGATCTATGCATGTATTCTTGTGTACATTTTTCTGTCTCTATGTAGCTTTGTCTGTTGACTTGGCTCTGTTTCATTGGTCTAATGTATTCTACAAAGAGATTTGTGAGTGGCATGCTGCAGCTACCTCTTTTTCCTTCTCCCATATGCTGTCTCTTTAATAAATGCCCACACATGTGACTTTCTCCCTCCTAATCCTGATGATGCCTATTGTTTTAAGCAGTTCCTCGATTTATAGGTGTTACTGGGTAGCTTTTTAAGCACAAATACAAATGCATTGCAGGTATAAATTAAATGCCAGAGCATCTGTGAAAAATATAAATCATAGTCATTTAAAATAGTCATTTTGTGAAGAATTGTAGGGATGAGAAATTAATAAATACTAGTATAAGCATTAAATATTCACTGCCTGCTACTTCTGAAATGGTACAACAGCATCATTTTTTAATGATGGGTAATGATAAAACACATCAATTTTAAATAGCCTGTTTTCTCCTTTTCTCTTTCTGAAGCTATGAGTTGGCAAGCTTGAAATTAAATACAAGCAATGGTAATAACTAAGCTTCTGCTAACCTTAGTCATGGAATAGACACATTTTTGTGTTTTCTAGATGTTCTGTGGCTATTTGAAAAGACTGGTAAATTGAAAATTGCTGCTAATGGGATCAGCTTGAATTTAAAGAAAAAAATACCCCTCTGTTAGTGGAAAACAGGAAACATAGAACCTTAAGTAGCAAGCACACCATTATCCTCTAATGCATTCTTATTTGTCTCCTTATTAAGGCTCACTGGGTCCTCTTAGAGTAGTTAAAATGAACCTTAAACTAAGATACATTTCTACTCCCTTTCCTCCAACCCTTCTAAAATCTCTTTAAAACGCCTTTATTTTTAGTTATGCTTCACTTGTTCTTTAATAAGTTACTTGCAAAATACAAGAGTAGAATCAAAGAGCCAACAATTATATCTTGAATTCATATATCCCTGTGCTATCAAAGAACTGTGTACACCTTTTATCTTCAATCTTATATGCCATACAAATGGAATTGAGAGAGATTTTTCTATTTCATAGATGGGAAACACGAAAGCACCTGTCTCCTAAGATTGTGTTGTAGAGCATGTTACAAGTTTATGTGTCCTAACATGGGGAAGGGCAGGATGTTATGAGTCCTGACCTGTCTAGGGAGGTTGGAGTGAGGTAAGGCCTCCTGAAGGAAATAGTACCTGCACGGAGACCTGAAAAATCAGTTGAAATTGATTGGGCAGCCAAGGGGTAAGAAGGACGTGGGCGAGAGGAGGTAGGCATCTAGAAGTGACTGTATGTGGCTCCCATGGGGACGGGCCATGCCATGCTGTTAGTGGGCCTGATTCTGGGCAGTGGCACAATGTGGGGAAGGATTTTTGTGAAATTGAAAGGAGTGGGTTTCCGCAAGTGTTTCTTATTCTTTCTCTTGGGCTGGTTAAGAAAATGGTATGACTATTTAGAGTGGCTGAAATGTAACCTTGATTGCAGACCTCAGTTACCTTAACCGAAAAGAGCCATGGGGCAAAGGGGTCTTGGGACAAATTCATGGGAAAGGGCTTCACAGAGGACCCAGGGCAACAGTCAAGACAAGGCCAAAAGAAGAGCACTTATGGTGAAAGCAGGACAGATCTAGGGGAAGACACAAGATCTCAACTTCTGATGTCATTGCAGGGTCACTGGGCTGCCACCCCACCCAAGAAATCCCAGTATTTATAGATGTCTGAAGCATCTAGGCTGTAAAGAAAGGTAAAATGAGGTTATTAATCATATGAAGACTATATAAAATCAAAATCTTCTCGTGTGGTTCTACCTTCTTTACTACACGTTCAAGAGCTAGTGATTACTTCTCCCAGTTTTTGTTGTTGCTGTTGTCTTGTCTCCCCCAGTTTTTAGGCACTGTGCTGCAAAGGCCAGGAGTGGCTCTGACAGAAACATTGCCAATGGCATTATTACCCTGGACCATTGTCAAGATTTTATATTAACAAGTTGTATGAAACTGAAATGCGGACAAGGGAAGAAGTAGACTTTTTTAAGCCCAGCCATTTTGTTTTTCAAGGGACAAATCTCCCTGGGCGATAACTACCAGATTGATGGGGATAGTGAAATGGCACTCAGCAAAGAGAACCGTTAACACAGTGTGCTAGCAGAGCCTGGTGCTCGTGCTTAAGCACCTGTGCCATTCCGTGATTCAGAGCAAGAAATAGGAAACAAACCCCTGTTGTCTAAAGGGAACCTAGCAGGAATAGTCTCTGCGTTTCCATTTGAACAGAACTCCATTAGGAGATTACTAACTAAGAAGCACTAAGATTTGTGGTTGAATAAGCAATTGAAATCAAACCCTAAAGCTTATCTAGTTGAATTCACATGCTCCTTTACCTGCAGAAGTTGGCTGGAATTATGCACACTTTATGTCAATGTTGAAAAGCATGGAGTAGGTAGCATAATTTTCAGGGAGGAAAACAGATCTTGAAACCCACCAAAATGTGTTGTGGATGGGGGACTTTTCTGGAGAGAACAGAACTTCTATTTAATGGGTATGAAGACCACCACTGTAGTATGTAATGTCACTGTCTGTTTACTGTGACACTCCTTTGTCATGTATCTTCAAAGATGGCATTGAATTTGTCATGAGCTATAGCCATCTCATTCTTTCTCCAGGCGATGTTTTGAGAAATGTTGATGAGTTTATAACTGTAAAACCAAATGACATTTATAGTGTGATACACGCTTTACCCATTGCATAATTATATCTAATGGCTTTGCATGTAGAAAGGCATTTACCATTTACTTTTGTATAAAATGACAATCTAAACCCCCAGGCCTAAATTCTTTTGTTAACACAAAGATAAAGACTTAATTAAGAACCAAACACAATTTATTTTTTGTGACTGGCATTTTAAGGTACCTAGTTCTTTGGTTAAATATGTGATAAAAATCATGATGCTCCTAGTAACAAAGATCAGTGGGTTTCATTTATTTCCCTCTGTCTTTGAAACATTGGTGAACTCATTTAATTACCGAACTGATATCGGTTATGACTTCTTGTTTCTCATTTCTAGTTAAAAGAGCTATTTTGAAAGGTAGCACAGAATTGAATAATGTGTTCTGTTAATGAGGAACATTTAAGAGATGCTTCTGAATTGAATATGATGGCAAAATAATAAACCGCCACTGTAGTATAGACATACTTTATCTAGACAGTGATGATGTCTCAGGCCTCTTGGTTGTGGTCAAGCAAGGTTTTATTTTTAGCCATTTAGACATTTTGGAATGTTTATCATCCTAAGATTGGTCACTTAATGGATCAAAACAGTTTTGTTCTTTAGTCTTCATGTCAGAAATACAGCTTTTAGTATCTTGTTAGGATATCTACTGTGTTCATGAGCAGACAACTAAGTAGCTTTCTTGGAAACAAGTCTGCTGTAGTAGTAGGCTTATCTTTCTGGCTCGGTATTGACCCTACCTGCCCTGATATTGACAGCCTCTGATCAGTCTACCAATAAGCAGAAGTTAAAGTTGTTCTCTCTGTCTGTCTTTCCATAGTAAAAACTTCACATCCTTGCTCTCTTTTTACAGGAAAGAAAGCTTAATTGAAATAGGTCTCTTCTCAAGTGTTTTGTCACAGAAATAGTCTTGAGTCTCAATACTTCTGAGAAACAACTACTGAATTATTTGTGAATAACATCAAGTTTGTCCTCTTCAAATTGCTGCTGTTAGATCCTACTGAGAATCTAGGCCTCATGGAATACTGGAGAGTTGTTTTTGTTTGTTTGTTTGAGGTTAAATTTATGATAATCTAGCTGTATAGTATTTAGTTTTAAGTGATTAAACTAATGGTTTCTTTCTTTTAAAATATGAGAACAGTTTTTATATGCACCTGAATAAATATTGAACTCATTACTATTTGATAATAAGCAAAAAAAAAAGAAAAATCTGTTCATCATAGTAAGCTCAAAGATTAAGAATAGACTTTGTTCACTGATTTCTGAACTTGAATGCAAAATTTGAAGAAATGTTGCAACTGAGTATAATCCTTTGGCTAGGAGGCTTAATAGAAATGAGAAATGCACTGACTACAATTAAAATGCAGAAGTGAGACTCTTGCTTGTGTCTGAGGTCAGGATTTTAATAATGCATCTGTGAACTGCTTTCTTTTGCCTTTAACAAAATCATAGAGCAATAGTCTTTGGAAGTCCCTAAAAAAAAAAATCTATAATGAACCAGAAAAAGTGAAGTTAACCTAACATTTAAGACCTTCCAGAAAGGTTTTGAATTTATTGGAAGAAGGAACAGAGTAATTTTCTGTGTGAGAGTGATTAGGAAGAACCATTTTCATGCTTTTAGTCTGGGACAGGTGGTATAGATTAATGTTGAATACATACAAAATCTATTGAGACTAATTAAAGATGCATCTCCACATGGGATACCACATCTCAGTGGATCTTTGGCAGCCAATCCAACAGGCACTTGTAATGTTTATACCAAGCATTTTTCAAATTTAGCCAAGAATGGTACCAGTGAAACTTTTGAAAACTGCCCTGAAAATCCTTAGTCTCTTTGTATTATAAAGTCTCTCTTGAGAATTTCTACCTCCAATAAATGCTGCTTGGAATAAAAAAGATTATAACCTGTATTCATCTCTAACAGGCACAAATATTATATAACAATATAGAGTACTAGTTGGCTGTATTGATCAAAATCCTATATACAGAACTTCAATTTAAGTATTTGGCAATGGCTATAAGAATGTATCTTGGTCCTTTACTTCCTGAGAGGGCATCTATTTCTAACCTGATGCTTAGCCTAATAAAGATGAAGCTGTACTAAGGACCTATCTCTGGTGTTTAATCCAGGAGAGTGAATTAACACATCAGTCCCTAAGCCTCTGTCCCTCATCCAGGTTGGCTTAATACCCTTTGGTGACTTGATTGCTTCTTACAAATGCTAATGAACAGTTCACTTTGACACTGTACACAAACACAATCTGGTGGTTGTGTTCAGATGTTTTTCATACTGCTAATGAATGAACTCCCAGTGGTTCACAGTTAGCTGAAGTAAGCAATGACTTGAGGTATATCCCAAAAATGATTTATTAACCATGCTGTAAACCAAGTAGACTGGATTTTTGAGAAAGTGGGAATGTTCTCTTGAATTCAAGGGTCAAGGTAAGAAGAATATTTTAAATAAAGGAGCTTAATAATCTTAGTATTCCCTACCAAAGTTTTTATTGGGAATACAGGTGTGAGTTGGGAATATATACAGGCAGATAAGAATGCCTGTTTATCATTTAACAGAAGAGGTATCGACATTTGTCTGTAAAGCTTTCTTTTTAATAAACATTGAATTGGAGCTTTGCTGGGCCATCAGCTACCCAGTCAGCAATGGGCTTCAAAGAGGCCACCCTTTCCTTCCTTTTAAGGTTTTAACCAATAAAGCAAATCCTGTAGTTGCAGTAAGAATAAGAAGGAAATGTTCTGGAAGAAAAGGGGGGGGGGTGCCCAGAACTTATGGGGAATAGATTAATATTTATAGACATCAGCAATGGTCTCTTACCAACATTTATAACTTCAACAGTAGCAGATTGAGGGCTGAATCAACATTTTTCCCCCTCTGTAAAATAATAAATATGGTAAAGTAGCTCTCAGAACTGCCTTTATCATAGGGATAAATCAGGACAGTTTGTGTTGCAGGAGAGACTTAAAACTTATAAATATGTTGCCCTTTAGGCTACTATTCATCAAAGTGTCTGATACGAAATCTAGACTAAAGGCTTTTGTTATTGTGTGTCTGCGTATTTTCTTTTAGAAGTATAAATTGGAAAGAGCGCTGTCATTTTGGTCATACTGGCCTGCTGTGCTGCTTAAATGCATGTCCCTTTTGGGATGTATTTGAAGAGAAGGAAATAGTGGGAGTTGACGACTGCACACTTTTACACAAATCCTCTTCATCACCTAAACCTTCCCTGCAGAAGGCATAATTTCCAGCAGGAAAAATACAGCAAATAACTGCTTGACAAATGACCTATTTTGGTGTAGTCAACTGTCTTTCTAAGACACTGGAGTAGAGAAGTTGTTCCTTAAAAGCCTCATCAAATCCCAGAGGGACCTAGCTCTCCTTCTTGGTTCTCCAATTCAAATGTGTACAAATGGGCATGGCTAAAGGTTCTTTCAGTTTGCAGGGGGAATCATATCAGGCTAGTGACAGATGCTTTAAGTCACGTGACTTGATGGGTATTATATGAAATCTCATGCAACTTTGCAATTCTGATCTGAATTTCCCAGCTTCTGTAGTTTGGAGTCAGAGTTGAAACTCCAATTCTGCCTTCTACTCCCCTTGGTGCCTTTAAATGTTGAATCACATATGGTGTATGGAATCACCTGCCGTTTGGAGGCCCCCACAGAGTATGTACTGAGCAGTTTTCCTTTTTTAATGTGTAGTACAGCTCCTAGTTTTCAAGAATAACTAATTGGGAGCATAAACCTCACTTTGTCCTTGAATGGTTTGCAATTTAGGAGTCCTGAATAACGGAAATGGAGGGCCTACAAAGAGGGCATCGAAGCGTGCTGCAGTTTGATAATTTGCCCACTTGGCTTGGGTAAGCTGCTGATGTGGAATTGCCCTGGGAAGAAACAGCAGACTCTCTCAGGTCGGTAGCTTGTCTCTGATGTTGGCTTGGGGGAATTTAGAGAGCTGGGGAACTCTGAGGACCTCATGGGGCCTCTATCCTGCCATGTGTATTTTCATAAGAGCAAAGTGTGGGCCACTGGGTTAGTTTGGATTTGCTTGAATGCCAGCATGTGGATAGTACACTTAGATTGGAGCACTGAAGGTGCACCAGACCACACTCGTGTATAGAAACCATCATTCCTGGGAGTCCAGTCTAGAAGCTATGGCCAAGGAGAGAAATACTTTGAACCATGGAGTCCAAAAAGCCCATCAGTCCCTATCTGACACCCAAGCATGTTTACTTCCTGCTTGGTCATGTAGCCAACCAGATGGGGGCAATGTGGTGATGTCAAGTTCCACCTGTGTGTCAAACTGAAAAGACTGCAGCCCTGCAGTCCCACTCATTCTGTTCAGGTGGTGGCAGTTTGATTTGCCAAGTCAAATTTCTTGTACTCTGTACAAGTCAGAATGCCCAACCTTATCACTGGTAACTGACTCTAAAGAGGGGCTCAGGAACGAGAGAGCACAGGTTTTCTCTTTATCAGATGCCTTTAAAGCCACTTCGCAGCACATCCCTGTGATTGCTAACACCATTATGAAGATTGACAGTTTCATCAAGAAAGCAAAAAAGAAAATCTGCAGAAAATAAATGGAGGCAGTGCTGGGCCCTGCTCCGGTTACCCTCAATAGCGCTTTCAGAGCACTGAGCTGGGGCTGGGGTCCTTCCCCGTCTTCAAGGACCTGTGGCTTTTTTATTGAGCACAGAGCCTGAAGACTTTTGTGGCCCTTTTCCTAGCGCTAATAGGTAACTTTAATACTTAATGAGGAGAAATCTGAAGAGTTTAGAGACTTGGTTGTGGTGGTGAGGATTGGTTTTTCCTTGCCTGAAAAGGATGGACTGAAAACAAGCCTTTAGCATTGTCCAGCAACTCACAAGCTGAAATGCATATCCCAAAGTCTGCAAATATTTTAGTACAGTGGCCAAACCAGAGAAGCTCAAGTGTAAAAACAAGAATATTATTCTAAGGACACAGAATATCTCTGAATTGTTAGCAGTTATCTATAGCTAATAATTCTGGGCACTCTCATACGCCAAGCCAGCTGCGTCACAAATATGTGGGCTGTTGGCTGCAAGGCCAGTGGTGTGAATGATTCAATGCAAACCCATCAACACTACTGGAAAAACAATTCTTAGTAAAGACTTACTGGAGATGATTCAGTGCCGTTCTCAGCACAAGGGAGCAGCTGTGTGAAACCACCGCTTCTCTGAGCTTGGGATGTGTTAACGATATAATCTCAGAAGTAAATAATCCTTTTGCTAACAAGACGACCCTATTTACTCACTTTCATTCCCTTGAGGTTTGAATTCAGACCAGTGACCATGTCATAAATATCATTCTGACCTCCAATGGGGCTGTTTCTGAATCTTAGTTCTTTTGCAAGTGTCCTTCTCAGAGGTTAAACTGTCCACCCAGCCACATTGCCTTATATTCGTATATTTTTTAAAGGAACCAAAGGGGTTAATTGGTTTCTTTAGTAAAGGGACTTTTGCTGAAGAAAGCAATTTTAGGTTAGTTTGTGTAGTAGCCAGGGAAATGTACTGAAAGGGGTGGACCATGTTTCTGTTGTACAGATAACCTACATACTGCTTTAGAAATGTGTGATTTCCAGCGTGTGCTAAAATAAGAAGTGGTTGTTTGATTTATCTCCCACAATGGTATGGCATTCTCTTCCTAAGTGGCATTTCATTCGCAAGCCAGGCACTGTAAATTTGAACTGAATATGTAAGTAAATATCCCTCAAGGAGATAGCACACTGGCTGGCCTCGTCTGAGAATACGGCCGTTAAAAAACGAAGCTCTTGGCTTTTGGAAAAGGCTCAGCACCTGAAATACATTAACATCCAAAAGAGGGCACGGTGTGCTAGCCAGCCAAACAAACTGAAAATTAGCCTGAGCTATAATTGTGGAGCATTGCCTACAAACAAAGTAATATTTGGGTTGTACCTCCTACATTTGCCCTCGAGCACTCACACTTACATTCAACCCATTGGAATTCTGCTTTGAACTTTCATGTTTGGGCATATCACCTCAGTGCATGGCAACTTGGTGCATCATAGCTTTAACTATGGCATCTTTGCATGGCAGGGACAAAGACAGTGACAGTGTTTTATCAAGCCCTAACAAGACTGCTGCTGTGCATAATTGTTAAACTAAAGGGCTGTCGATCTACTGATGTGGAACAGGCAAGAAGCTTAAAGAATGGAGAAAACCCGTAATAGCAGAGTAACTTGTATTCTGATTTATTATTTATCACATCATGGTTAAAACAATTTCCTAGTTTTGTGTATTTTTAATATTGACATTGAATTTTCACCTAATGCAAAGGCAGGTTTCAGAAACTTTTTAAACATTTATATATGCAGGTAGTTAAGGGGGAAAATCCCTTTTTTATTAAGATACAGAATGCATGTTTATCAAAATTCATCTCAGATTCCATTTAGAAATATAGATATCTTGGGTTCGAAAGAGCTTACTGAGCTACTCAGAATGACAGATATTACTGCCAGAACAAAGTTATGAATGATAAAAGAACCCAGGAAATGCTTATACTCATGTGGCTATAAATTAAGTAGTAGAAGAAAGATTGCTATTTGTTGGCTGGCATAGAGCAAGCATTAAGTTGGTAAACGTGGAAGATAACACTCAGTTTACATCTTGGATTGCTTCATGGAGAGGTACAGAACCTCCTCTGTAGCCCAGTCCCATGTGGCTGATGGCCTGAGAGCCCACCACTCCGACGGGGTTCTCACTGGCATAATGCAGACATGGCACTCCAGGAGGCCCCAGGCAGTAGCACAGGTGTCCCGCACAGAGACCCCAGTTGAAAAAATCATAATGTTCTGGAAAAATTGGGAGTTGTAAATGCTAGTTTATGGTTCAAAATGTTACATTTTGCTGCTATGAGCAACATCTGTCAAAGCCACTCTAAAGAATAGTCACCTAATACTAAGACATGGCTGAGTGATACCACCTTTGTTCTAAGCACAATAAGCAGCTCCCTGGAATAACTGGTGTCGTCCAGCCTCTCTGCAGGCCTACTGGCTGATGCCCACAGCACACCGAATACTGGCGGGTAAGGCTGCCTTTGCCCACCTGCATAGCGCATCTCTTACCACAGTGCTTCTCAAACTTCAGGAGGCCTCAGAATCATCTAGAAGACTTGTTAAGACATTGCTGGGTCCCACTTCTACAGTTACTGATGCATTCCCTCTGGAAGGACCCAAGAATTTGCATGTCTAATAAGTTTCCTCATGATGTGAGGCTGTGGTTCAGGAATGACCATTTGGGGACTACTGTCCTCCTAGTTGTGTTATATGGTTACCAGTCATCAATTTCATTGGTTTATACACCACCTCAAAGAAAAGACCTGACAGGGATGTGTGGTGAGGAAAGGCCTGGATTTTGATCCGAAAGATTACATGAATGTAGAGCCATATATTTTAAATGAAAATATTTATGGCATGTAAGTATCTTTTTTATGATTTCCCACCACAAGTCATTCTTTTGGATTAATGCAGTGAACCACTGGTCCCAAATGCAGATTAGACAATCTGTATTGTAGGAGTAGTGTTCATGTTTAGAACACAGGTAGGTGTATTCAGTGGTGGAGACAGGGAAACTTTTCCATGATTTTATGAGGGATGGCCACTGGAGCATGTAAAATATAAGAAGTACATACCGAAAGCATTTTCTGTGTGGATAGAGACAGGGCTAAATGGTTGAGAAATGAAAAGCGAGAACATAAAGGAAATACAACAGCAAGAATGCACTGGCCAAGGTGCCTGGATTTGGCGTAGCCTGTGTCTTATAGACCAGAAGCCAGAGGCCAAGGAAGACCAAGGGCCAGGTCAGTTCCTCTCTAGGCACTAGAGAGAGCGCCCAATTTCCTTCTCTCTTAGAGGGTTAGAGTCACTTCTTTCCTTTCCTCATGAGAAAAGAGGAAATTTCAGTATTGATATTGACTTCCTAAAAATAGGAAGATGTTACGATTCCTTGGTTTTAAAAACAGGCCGGCAGAAAACTGCTTTCCTGATGTAAGTGTGTGTATTCAAGAACGCAAACTGACTTTTCATTCCTAATATAATGGTTTGCATGTGTGTGTGTCCTTCCAAAGAGATGGAGAAATACCATGGTGTCGTTCACTTACCTTCATGGCATCCTTGTTTGGTAAATGGCGTCAGGCAATAGACTCTCCTTCCACACTCCCACCCCATTCCAGCTTGTTCTTATGTGAAGGTGTGGAAAGGATAGTCACAGAAATCATCCTCATTGTCATATAATAGCTGCTGTTTATTGAATTCTTATAATGTCAGACAGTAAGCACGTTCATTGTCTCGTTTCATCCTCGCATCAGTCACAATGGTTCTTAATATTTCCATTTTTATAGATGACAAAATGGAAGCGTAGGTTAAATAACTTACTCAAGGTCACAAAGCTTATGCAAGTTGAAACAGGATATGAGGCTAGCTCCATCTGATTCCACCATCAGAGCTCACATCATTACCACAAATATCCTTATACAGGAGCTTTTGTTGTGTTTGTGGAAAAACTAGGTCTCTGAAACCTTCATTTTGCAGAGAATTTTTTTTGTGGTCTTGCATAGGGTACACCTGCCCTTGGTTGCTACGATAGATGACAGAGATGGAAGTGACTATTTTAGAACTGAATACGCCATCCATTAGCCCATAGAAAGGAAACATTTTTGAATGTTTGTTTTTTCTAATTGTGTGTGTTAAGTAAAGTGATTGGACAAACAGTCCTCTCCTGCTTGGTAATCTGTTATAAATCAACCTTCAGATGTTAATAAAACAAGCCAAGACTGACAAAGGAAGTTCCATTTGTACTTTAAACTCCCAATTCATCAGGGTCTCCTCCTTTAGATCTTCTGTGAGAGTGTCCTTGGTCTTAACGTAGCTGGAAGATAAAACGCAGATAAAAGAGCCATTGTCTCAGAAGAGCATTAATAAAAAATGAATGTTGATCCTAATTGAGTAGTGTTTAAACATACGGGGTGGAGGCAGCAATCTGCAGGGAGCATCTGAGTCTGTTAGAATTTGACTCTCGATCTCATCTTCCTCCTTTTATTACAGGGACCTCACCACCCAGCTGCCTTCTGTGAACGTAAACTGTCACACTGAAATCAGAAAAGATATATATAGACATAGTACTATAGCAGATTCTCGGCTCTTTTGCTATTGTTGTTCTTATTTTGAAACAATATACTACTATTCCTCTATCTTTTCCTAAAAATCTGTTCATAAAATGTTCAAATAACTTTTACTGTTCTTCTCTTTTCATTGGTTGTCTGTTTACAGTGCTTCCTGATAACTTAGTTCTAAGTTCTCCTTAATTATTTTATGCTGGATAAAATAGAAAGAACTCGAAATGGTCAAAAGTGAAATAATTTGAACAAAGATGTTAATAATGATAGTACTGGATTATAAACCAAAGAACAAAATAAATATCCATGAGCCCATACTGATATAATTAAGTTACTGAATAAATAAATGGAAGGAAAGAAAAATGTCTTCCTTGCAGAAGAATTTCAATTTAAGGAGTGAAAGAAATAAAAATTGTTACCACTTGAACACTGAAGTATTTCTGCAGACAAGATACACTAGTGGTTGCTAAAATTAACAAGTGAAAGTTTAAGGAGAAACATGATGGTTTCACAGCCTCCAAGTATTTTCCCCCAAATAATTATTAATTCCTCCAGTGTTTTTAACATATACATATATCTACAAATTCTTTAATATTGCTCCCTCTAGGAGATGGGGCTAAATTCCTCTCCTTGTCAGGATGGGCTGGACGTCAATTACTCTAATTCCAGTGAACAGACGCTGAAAAGGTAAAAGTGGTAATTTTTCAGTGGAGAAACCTGGCATACATCACCATAACTGACTGATCAAGGTTAATGTCACCAATCATAAGACTTTGATGTCGTGTAGTTCATGATACGACGCAAGGAAGGGGCATGTCACCTCTATGGTATTCTTCCCAAATTCATAACCTCAATCTAATCATGAGAAAGCATCAGACAAACCCAGATTGAGGGACAATCTATAAAATAGCTGACCAATACTCTCCAAACTCTCAAAGTCATGCAGTATTGTACCAATGCTGATCTCTTAGTTTTGATAAGTGTACCACAATTAAATACGATGTTAACATTAGAAGGTGGATGAAGAAGCGTTTATGATAACTTTCCGTATTGTCTTTGAAATTTTTCTGTTAACTCTTTAAGTATTTCAAAATAAAATGTTTAAAGAAAAAAAAAGATCCATCAAGGACATAGAAAAGTTTAAGTGAAGAAACCCTAAAATTAATCCTCATTTATTGACTCATTCGTTTATTGATTTACTTGTTCATTCACTTAGTCATTTGTTCATTCAAGAAGTATTTGTTGCCAGACACTGTACCAAATGCTGAGGATATAGTGGTGAGAAAATAAGCATTTACTATGGCTTTGCAGAGCTTGGTACGCAATGCCTGGTTCAGAGGAGATATTTGTTCATCACTTGCTTTTACTGTATCACAGCCTACGGTGGCATGTAGAGGTTTGAACAAGTGCTGAAATAGGACAAGTGGGGTGCTTATGGAAGCACATAGGAGAGTCACTTAACCTAGTTGTGGGAGATCAGAAAAGGCTCCCTGATCAGCCTTTGTAATATGAGTAAGTTTATTGTTTAATGTTTCATTAAAGTGTGTTCAGTGTTTTCTATGGGACAAGCATATGTATGATTTAAATTTTGAAGTTGATTTCATTCTTTTAGATTCTAAATGCCTTAAAAAATGAGTGCTTTATAAGTAAGAATAGCATTGTTTATATATATCCTTCAAGTACTAGTTGGTAATACAGAGTTTTTATAAGGAGTAAAGGGATCTAAAATCCCTTTGGGTTGGAATCATTTGTTACTTTAAATTTTCCTTAACAGAAAAAAAAAAAAAAAAGAGTGTGACACAAAATATATACATGCTGCTATGATTTTTAAGAGAATATCTTATTGAAGTGCATGGAATTTTTGATGTTAAAAAGATGTACTCTAAATAGGCTGAAACCAGAACAAATATTTTTACAATTATTTTCAATGCAACATTTTTAGAAAAGAAACTTAGAAGCAATGTAAATATATACCAAAAAGGAGACAATGAAATGACTTCTCGTATTCCTATATGATGGACTATAAGACAGTAATTAAAATTATGGAATTTGTGTAGATGTGCACATCACACACATACACCCCCTCAATATATGAAAATGAGAAAGGAATATACTAAAATATTAATAATACTTACCTTAGAGTTGTGGGATTGTGGGATTTTGTTTATACTAATTTGTCTTACTTTTTCTATCATGGGTATGTATAATTTTTATAATTAGAATGAAACAGTCCTGCGTTAATTTTTGAGAGAGGCATTTATTCGAAAAAGTAGTGGTACAGAGGTCCTGGGACTCTTAATGTATAGCTTCAGTAAAGTAACAGATGCTCTAATTGAAATGAGAAGCAGAGCTCAGGAAAACTAGTCTAAGTCTTTCTGTGTAGCTTAAATAATAATTTCATATTAGCATTACTTTGTGTACCTTTTCTCAATATGTTTTTAAGTAATGTTTTTGATGGTTTTATATAGTAAGAAAATTGTGCCCATAATAGTTGTACCCTCATGACATTTAGCCTGCCTCATGGTTTCTCTCTTACAGCTTGTAAGTCTCAGGCATTGAGAAGCACTTGGCCTATGTAGCAAGTGGGTAGACTCTACATGCAAATTCCTAAAAGGTATCTACCAATGATCTGATTAAAAGCACTTGGAAATCTTTTTCTTAAAATCGATTATGACTCAGTAAACAAGCACAGCCTCTCATCAATCAGTGTTGGTCATTCTCATATAGCCATTTGACCTAATGTCTTATCAGCCACTCTGTCCCTCATTATTCTGAAAACTGGCCTGGCTTCGGCCTTTCAGGCCATCAGATACAAAGATAGGGGGCCAACTGGCCGCATACTATCTGCTACAGTATGATACAACCACTGCAAGTTCTTTCTGTTACATCCAGACCAGTATGTATGATGCAACCTACTACCTGATACAAACAGGAAAGAGAACCATTCTTAGAGTGCTGAGCTTTACCTGTCTTATTCTCTGCACACTGGATCATTAGAGACTGTCCTGAAACTAATCCAGAGAGGTCAGTGTAAGCACATGAAAACAAAAGAGTGGCCAGGCATGGTGGCTCATGCCTGTAATCTTGACGCTTTGGGAAGCCAAGGTGGAAGGATCTCTTGAGCCCACGGGTTTGAGACCAGCCTGGGCAACATAGAGAGACCCCATCTCTAAACAAAATTGAAAGAAAAAAAAATCAGGCATGGTGGCATGTGCCTATAGTCCCAGCTACTGAGGAGGCTGAGGCTGGAGTATTGCTTGAGCCCAGGGAATTCAAGGCTGCAGTGAGCTATGATAGCACCTCTGCACTTCAGCCTGGGTGACACAGTGAGACACTATCAAAAAAACAAAAACAGAGAGGGTTGAGAGCCATCATCTCAGAGATGGAGACAAGACTGAGCAAAGGATAGGCTAGAATGAAAGTGAAATGAGGTGGGAAGGGCATAGAGCCAGGAGTAACAGAGGTAGCAAACGATGCTGAAGAGTTCAGGATGAGATCTCTAGATGCAGGATTTCTGCTTGGACAGTGTTTGGAAGAATGCTCTTTCTTTAGCTCCTCTTGGGCTATATTGAACCTTAAGGAGGCAGACTCACAACAGATAGGTAGAGACCCTAACTCTGCTTTGATCTGTAGATAAAGCAACTCTTTCCTTTAAAAAAACAAAAAGTTAAGGTCTGGTATGGTGGCTCATGCCTGTAATTCCAGCACTTTGGGAGGCCAAGGCAGTTGGATCAGTTGAGGCTAGGAGTTCGAGACCAGCCTGATCAACATTGTGAAACTCTGTCTCCACTAAAAATAAAAAAATTAGCTAGGCATGGTGACAAACCCCTGTGGTCCCAGCTACTTGGGAGGCTGAGGTAGGAAAATTGCTTGAACCTGGGGAGCGGAGGTTGCAGTAAGCCAAGATCACGCCACTGCACTCCAGCCTGGGCAAGACTCCACCTCAAAAA
>NW_016107343.1:3008918-3033074 GCF_001604975.1 Cebus imitator | reverse complement strand
TTTAAAGAAAGAGTTAGAAAGTTGACTTTTTTGTTTTTTCCATGTTCCTTAAAAAAAATTTAAAAGCTTTCTAGGGCGCTTGCAACTACCATTTGTTTTTCTTAACCCTTTGAGCTATAAGCATCTAAAAAATAAAAATGATTGTGCTGCTTCTTTTTATTTTCCCCTCAAGTAGGACTCTTCCTATTTGAAAGATGGATGGAGAAAAGGAAAAGTATAAGTGAACCTACTGCATCTCCTTAGATTTGAAAGATGGAGGGAGAAAAGGAAACCATAGATTTCTTTAGTATTTGCCTCCTAAGAACTCAAACATCTTACTGATCTTGGTAACACATTAATAAAAGTGAGCTTTAACTTTTTGATTTTGGCTGCCAGTCTTCACAACAAGGTTCACCAAAGATGGTTTTGGACTCTGGGTCTGGTTCTAAGCTATAAGGCCCAAATCTTAAGACAGTTGAGATCCAACAAAGCTGGGTTCTGGAGTAGGTCTGGAAACAGAGCTGGTGGCGGAGTGCATCTCGGAGTTCCCTCTTTGACCTGTTCACAGGCCTTTCATTGAGCCTGGTTTACCATGCTTTTCTTGTGGTTTGTGACAGATAAGAACTGTATTGATTCCTAGCATCTGCTGGCAGTAACCTTTGAAAGGGCAGGCGATGCATCACCACAGAATTTTATCTATCAATATCGGAGTAATAGAAAGACAGGGATGACATCTAATCACAACACAGCTGGCAGATCATAAATCTGAGCTGATATGGTACTAGTAATGGGCAGTAGAAAAAAAGGGACATGGATTAACATTCAGATAAAGTCAGGGGGTCATTTACATGGAAAGGACACGATCTGGTCATGAGAAAAGTCCTAATGGAAACGATCACCCTCAGAGGCCTGAGAATTTAATAACCTGTCCAGGTTTATCCAGTTAGTGGTAGGGCCCTGCTTAAGCCTCAGTTTCCTTATCTATAAAATAGGCAAATACTTTGATGGATGGTAGAGGATGCAGTTAGATTATATATGCCAATTCTCAAAGCATAGACCCTGGATCAGCAGCATCAGCATCACCTGTGAGCTCATTAGGCATGCAAAGCCTGGGCTCCACCTCACACCTGGTGAATTCAAAGCCCTGGGATGGGGCCCAGCAGACAGGCCCTTCAGGTGATGCTGAGGCGTGTGACAACCTTTTGAGAAGGCAGATGTATGCAAAACAACCAACAAACAACCTTAAAATAAAAGGGTGGTCTGGGATAGAGCTAAGGTTCAAAGAAGCAGCATTTAACTGCTGCTTTTATTACTATTAATATTTCTTGGTCCTGCCATTTATACCAATAGTTTACTTGGTGTACCAGCCCTACATTCTTCATACTTTTTTTCATCACAGGTAAATTAGTGATAAAAATAAACATTTTTGACAGATAAACATTTTTGACATTTAAAAGATGTCACATAACTAGATACGCTAACTCCTATGCTCCCCTGGTTACAATGCCAGAGAATACCAGCATTCTAAAGGTTAAGGTTCTAATGTGTGCTTTAGACATATTTAGTGCTTTTGGCATGTCAGGAAGCTTCCAGCCTGGACAGTGAATAGTGCTCCAGTTTAATAACATAAATGGAGTCTGTCTGATTCTGCAAAGAAACAGCCTTCCTTGGGGCCCAGAATATATAGTTCCTTCTGCAGTTACACTCACGGTATTTTTAATCATTTCATGTTTTTATTATACCCCAAATATAAGGTGCTACAAAGAGTCCCTGGTGCTGGCAGTCACTCAAAAACTGACAAATCTAAAAAGTGAATAGAACAGCAAGTAGCCCATTAGGGTTTTTTTTTTTTTTTTTCTTTATAAAAAATTTTTTTAAAAAAGAAAAACTGTATAATGTTGGAAGGGTTTATTTTGGCATCTTATACATGAAAAGTAGTCGTAGTAAAGTTCCTCAATTGTTGGTGCTTGTTCTACAGAAATTATGGCTGTGCACAACTGCAGGGGCTTAACTGGCTTTCCATGAAGTATGTAATTCACACTCTAAATGTGACAAGCATGACTGCCCATAAACCTAACGACTTTTTTAAGAGACCAAAATTCAGAGCGTTATTCTCTCTGAAAGTGCACGTCAGTAACCCAGCAGAAAACTGTTCAGAGATCTGCTCCCATTGCAGTGAAGGCATCTGGACATACCAGTGGTAGGAACAGCTAACAGCTTTCATCTAAGAACAACTTTTTTAGAGGAAGGAGTAAGTGTGAACCTATTGCAATCACCATATGTTAAAGAACAGAAAGAATAGGAACTGGAACATGGCAATGGCCATTTTGCTACTCCCTCTCTCTCCTTGCCCACCTCCAACCAGAAAAAAAGTTTATTAGAAAACTGAAACAAATTGAAGTCCTAGGTATATAAATTTTCAGAGTTATAGGAAAGAACCCTCCCCCATACTAAAACTCTAATTCTGAGGGTGAATTCTCTGCTTTCAAGGTAAGTGTTACTTCGTTCAGTGAGCAGCTGCTAATGATGCTGTTAGCCTATATCCGGCTGGCACAAGGCACATTGACTCCAGCAACTGAGAACAGGGCCAGCAGTCCAGGCTGATCCATGGATATTCGTTAAGAGGCCGTGTGAAATGAAACTGTTGTTTACCTTTTCTTCCCCTGAACATTCTGTGAGGCTCATTCTAAGCCTGATTCTTTCTGCCTCAAGCTTAAGACTCTTGTTATTTCTCTTAAACTTCTGTTTATGCCTTTACCTACATTTTTGCAGCAAATTTTATCTGCTAGCTAGAGTGAAAAGGCCTGCTGTAATGGGTAGGATAGCTTTTATTTTTTTTTTTCCTGCCTTCAAATCATATAGCTGGATTTCATCACTTTTATAACAAACCTCTGCAACCTCTTTTCAGTTTTCATTTTGGAACACTTGTTTTATTTCCCTATTTGCTGTTTCTGTCTTCACTGGCCTAAAGTCCACAAAAACAAAACACACAGTAACAATAAAACCAAATAAGCAAAAATTTAACTAGGGTACTACAGCATGTGAACTGACAGACCCCACTAAGTGTGAGAGCGCTGGCTAGAAGTAGTTATTTTTGCAACTAAGTGCAAAATAATCTATTTGCATTGGTCACAGTCAGCTAGCTGCTTTGGGAGAGGATTTTTCATTTGTGCATTCGTTGTTGTTATTTTTCATCTGTGCATTGGTTGTTGTTTGCAACTTAAGAAAGAATTCTACATTCTGCTTTCTATTGACTTTATCCATGAACCACACCAATTTATCTTCATGCAACCTTGAATTTTTAAAAATTTGTTTTTAAACATGTTTATTTCTGGAAACTGGCCTCATTTGGTGGCTAGGATTCATGATCTTCTTTATCCCATGACACACTGAGATTCACCAGTTTCCTCAAAACAAGTTATGTAGGAATGTTCCTCTTTATAGGATCTCCCTTGGTTTAGCAGCTAGTCTTGTGTTTATGACTGTGATATAAAAGAGTGATTAGAATTAATGCACTCTAGGTCAGCACTCCTCAGATTTTAATATGCATAGGAATTATCTGAGTCTCTTGTGAAAATGCGCATTCTGACTTAGTAGGTCTGGTGCAGAGTTTCAGATTCTGCATTTTTAGTACTCTCCCACAGATTGTCAAAACTGCTGGTCAACAGCACTGCATAGCAAAGCTCTGAGGGGTCTGCTGAGCAGGTGTCCTAATTATATTTTTGGTGCAATTGGGTGCTACAGAAAACCCATCTGAGTCATATTGAGAATGTATGCGTCCTTTGCCTTCTAACTTCTGAACTTAGCTCTTTGCTGGTCTTTTCTTAGAAGGCCGCTAGTCATTAACTGATGTTTATAAAGGCGAATAAGGAATCCTCATTTCTTCCTTTAAAAGGGGAACACTGACTGCTGCCAAAGCCAGTGTGCCTGACCTCTGAAGTATTCTCGACTCCTGCTCACTCTTTTCCTTCTCCTGAGTTCTGTTTCCTCCTTTCTACACTCTTCTCTGACTCTTATCAGCTCCTGCGCACTCTCTGGCAGTCTCTTAACTGATCCTCCTGACTCCAGCCCTTTTCCTCTTCAGCTTCCCATCCCTCTCTACATAGAAGTTTTCTTTGAAAATACAGGTGAAATCATATTCCCTGGATTAAAATCACCTAATGGCTCCCTATTAATTACAAGATAAAGTGCAAATTCCCTAGCTTGGCATGCAATGTCATTCAGTATCTGGACCTAATGACCTTTCCAGAAAACATTCCTTCTTGTCTCTCTTCAGAGCACACTGTATTCTTCACATTGTTCCGAATATGCCATGATCCTCCTTTCAAATTTCATCTCCTTCCGCTTCTCTAAAAGCTGCACCCTCATCCCAACTGAGTTGGTCATCCTTTACTGTGGTACCCACAGCATATTAGTAACTTGTGGCTTACAAGTATGCGTTATCTCTCCCTCTCTCTCTCTCTCTGTCTCTGTGTGTGTGTGTGTGTGTGTGTGTGTGTTTGTGTGTGTCTGTCTGTCTCCCTTGCAGCATTAGGAACTTCTTAAAGTAGGGCTGTTTTCTCTAGGTGCAATGCTAAGGCCTATTTCTTTTCAAGAGCCTTGTGAAAACCCCCGAGACATGGAAAAATATTGGCTTCAGAATAAAATATACAATTGGAAATAATTTTGAAAGCAAAAATCCTTTGAAAATTTTAATTCAAAATTATATTTAATGTGAGATATGGATACTGCTTAATATGTCTTGATATTATATGGACCATTGGACCAATAACCTCAAAAAACAAGAGCACCTAGCACCTATGAAGTCTTAAAACAGCCTATCATTTAGTAACTTTATTCAACAAACATTTATTAACATTTGCTCTCTCAGCCAACACTATTATGTTTTTGAAATGCAAAGATGATTAAGATAGTATGACTACTCTCAAGGAGCTAAAAATAATTAAAATAACAATATATATTTTTGGTACACAGCTTATGTGTCAAGACTTAAGCTGTACAGATACATGGATTATCCCATTTTCTCCTCAAGATAACCTAGCAAGGCAGGTATATCATACACATTTTAGGTGTGAGAAACCTGATTCTTAGAGAGTTTAACTTTCCCAAGTTCTGCCTAATAACCGGCAGAGCTAGAACTGAACTCAGATCAAAATTGAATAAAGGAAATAACCCTATAAACAGTCAGAGAGCAATTCATGTAATGAGTACTGAGACTGAGACACATATAAATTGTGTGAATCAGAAGTCAAGAAACTTGGGCTGTCAACAGATCTCTCTTCATGGGGAAAGCTAATGACTTTCAGCTCAATCCTGCAGGACGAGTAGGAATTCCCCCATGGTCATTTTTCCTGCTTTGATGAGTAGATTAGTAATAGATGCATGTGATCAAGCAATAAGACAAGAAATTATATCAGTAACTACTGTCAGTCATCAATTATGTATTGATTTGCTTCCTATATTCTAGGGTGTATTTTTGCCTAAGAATATCTATCAGTGTCATTGTATAGTTATCAAACTAAAATATTATTTAATTAAAATGTTGTCTGTGCAACTTTTCTTTGTTCATTGTCAAATGAGAGGGGAAAATTACGCCCCGTGATGCCATAGGAGCACACCACTTAGTGAAGGATAGGTTTCCAGAGACCCCAAACATCTTAGACACACCCAGTAACTCATGAGGAAGCAGGAAAGGTCTCAACACCTGGTAGCTTTCTCAAAGCTCATGTACTTAGTGCTAAAGGCAGGAATTATCTGTGAGATGTGACAGCCAGCATTCGAGGGAAGCAGCAGAGGACACGTGCAAGCCTAACAGTCTAAGACTGTTTAGAGCCAGCTTGTCCAACCCGCAGTCCACAGGCCATATACAGCCCAGGACAGCTTTGAATGTGGCCTAACACAAATTCATAAACTTTTTAAAACACTATGAGACTGTGTGTGTGTGTGTGTGTGTGTGTGTGTGTGTGTGTGTGTGTGTGTGTTAATCAGCTGTCATTAGTGTTAGTGTATTTTATGTGTGGCCCAAGATAATTCTTTATCCAATGTGGCCCAGGAAGCCAAAAGATTGGACACTCCTGCCTTAGACGAAGGCCAAGTATTTTTACATATTTCAGTAATTCATGACATCCTCCCAGTATAGAAGCATAGAACAGAGAAAATGGGGAGACAGCAAGCTTTTGTACAATATTTCATTTATTTCATTTAGTTTTAGTCTCAGTGTTTAAAGAGAGGTTTAGTTATATGGAAAGCTGACTTTTGTGGAACATCATATTCCCTCAAGATGTTTGGTATCTGAAATATTGATTTTTTTAGGTTTTCCAGGGAGAAGGGTGTATTGTATTATAACACTGGGCACCCTTCACACCCTTTGAACATGGGAGTTGCTCTCTGAATGGCTTACGGGCCTATACAGAAAGGGAGGGAACTCAGATGGTAAGTCATGTTTTTAATGCTGTAGATTGCAGTTCCAAATGTCCAGTCCTCTGCCCACATCTGCTATTTACCTTATATGTTCCACACTTGTGGTTTTTAATTTGCAATTCAATATAAATGTTTGATAAATATATTTTAATTTACCTCTGCCTTTTAGTTAGCCTTAGAAAAAAAACAATTATAGCTAAACCTCTGAAGTAAAAAAAAAAAAAAAAAAAAATCAGCCAATTATGGAAGATCATTAGAAGATCCTAACAACATAGACAGAGGCTGCAAAGGTGGTGATATTGCTGATGAAGAATATGGAAGAGAAGGTTATAGTTCTCTATTTAACATTTTTGGAGCTTAAATACTTTCATAGGCATTACTTCACTCAGTTCTCATAATAACATTTATCCACTTTAAAATACAGAAACAGAGTTTCAGAGTTTTTCCTGTTTTCACCACCAGTAAGCTCAAAACTACAACAAAAATTCCCGTTTTCCAAGTCTGATGGTCTCATTTCTTCTTAGCTGCCCCCTATTAGTGAAATATAAATCATGAGTAGTGTTCTTCTCACTTATGTCTAATTTCAGCGATGATTAATCAGCAACCCACACTTGGCTGATACTAATCAAGTTATTGTTATAATGGCACCAGTTCGTGTAGTTACTATGCATAATTGTCTGACATAGGCTTTGCACTGGGGAGTCAGCAGGCATAAGAGTAGAATCTGCAATCTCTTTCATCCAGTCTTCTTTCCATACGCAATTCCTTCATCAAACTCTGGCTTAAAAGAGCTTTCTACCTCTAGTATATGTCTTCCCATTGAGCTGGGGCCAGCAACTGAGGAAGCTAGTTTTAAAAACAAATAATCAAACAAACAAAAAACCACTAGCACTTGCTTTATGATTGACAGATGATAGAGTGAATAATTCAGCAATAAGAGCCTTGGTCATGGACTCCAGTTTTCCAGCTAAGAAATTGCTGTTTCATGTAATAGTCCAAAGCTACTTGGCTTCCTGGTAGGAGATGTGGGTAAGTTCAGTGTTGCAGCATTATTCAGCATGGTGATTATCATGAATTTACAGCTGTTTCTTGAACAAACCATGTTACACACACTCATAAAATACTCTCTAGAATAAGAATATGAAACATCTCTCCCCTCCCACTTCCCCATTTCCTGTTTCTGTAGTAATATCAGTTGAAACTGACATTCACTCTGAGTCCATATCTGATGTGTTCCAACTGATATCCTTACTTGCTTGTCCTGTCGGCCCTAAGCTTTAAATTTGGAAGGTTTTCAATGACTCTTGTTGGCAGGAAAAATGAATGAGGAGATGTAGAGAGAGACTACTATTACAGCCAAATTTCAGCCACATAGTCTGTCAATACTAATGAATGCCCTTGAAGCAGATACTGTAAATGCTGTAAGTAGGAGTTGAGCTGCCTTTCGAGTTTGAATCATTTGGCAGAACAGGCATTTCCTCTCTAAATATTAAAGACCTGTTATAGAGCTAATTTTATCAGTATCACATATTAGAACATGCTGATTGCTGGTAGATTGGCTGTTTGGCTTCAGATTCTTTTATGTGCTGAGAGTGTTACTTTAGTTTTATTCCTGAGTTATAAAAATGAGATACTGTAGATTCATTCATTAGTTCTACTCTGTTCTTTTAGCATCATAAAGCTTAATGTCCTTTCAGCTACCTTATTAATATAGTATAGTGTAATTAATATAGTATAATTGTTAATAGCACCAAATCTGGCGTTAAGCAGACCTAGGTTCCGATATTGGTTCTAACCACTTATTCAGCATATGTAAATCTTAGTTTCCTCGTCTGTGTAATGGGGATGATAATGGGATATTGAACCACATAAGATTGTTTTGAGGTTTAAATGAGATAATGTGAAGAAATTGAAAAAGAAAAGCCATATCATCTGACAAGAAAACATTTTAAAAATACATTAGCTATTGTTATCATGCAGATGATTAAAATAATACCCCCTCCAGATAACAGTGAGATTTTTCTTAATATTAGAAAAATTAATAATAATAAGCACTTTGGCAAATAATTTTTCTTGCCTCTAAACATGAAGAATAGCAGCCACTTTCGTTTTCTTCCCTTTATGTAGTAATTATTGTTACCTGTTACAGTCTTAATGATTTTAAATATCTTACACTAAATGTTAATCTTTTAACACCCTAGAGGCAAATGTAAAGGGGGAAAAACCCAGCTTTTAGTGAGCTGAAATGAAAAGTGACCCAAGTTTAATCACAGTACCTCTTATCAAAAGGAAAATCATATTAAGTTGGTTACCTAAAATTAGGATATATGAAATAAGGGAAATACACATTTTATCTCCATTGAGACTTGAGAATGGAGTTGTAAAGAAATTCAATTTAAATAATTTTATAAAGAATAACTAGTAATGGCAAGCCTTGTGAACAGCCTACATCTCTGATATGCGTATGACTCATGGGGATTTAGAAGTATCAGTTAAAGTAGAAGAGACCACAGTAGCATCACCCATCCCCATAGCTTTGAAATCCTAAATTTTTCCCTAATTTGGCTAGGGAAAGCCAATGTTATGTTTTCTTACAGAGTGAGAGCTCACGAGAGGCTGCTGCGGTGTATATAATAAATAGTTTGGCTACTAAGATCTCTTTTGGGGTAATAGTGAAATCTAAGTTCCCTTAAATCTTTATAGGAACAGTAGAATCTAATATTTGTGTCTTCCTTGGTGGTTTCAAATATGTATTTTGAGTTTTAATCCTGTAAACCTTTTGTTTTAGTTGTGAATAGCTTACGGTTTGGGAAATGTAGATAGCTCTATATTGAATTAAATCAATCGGTTCCTATTATCCCAGATTTCAGCTAATATCGGGGCCCCTGACCACCACACCGGATGGGGTGAGGCTTTGTGCTTCATCAGCTATCAGCTGCTATTTACACAGTTTATCCCTTGAGTTTCCTTCTCAATAGCCCATGCTTGTCAACAGCAGAATTTTGTACAATGAGTTTTCACTCTAGAAAGCAGTCATTTAATATTTCCTACAATATAATATCATTTTATTAGTTTATTAGCAAAGTGGTTGATACAGAAGATCAACAGTTGGCCTTCAGCACAACTCCATTTTGTCTAAAAGAAACTTCATATGTTTTGAAATGCTGGAATACCACCCAGCTTTGAATTTGCTACTGAAGCACCTCAATCTAAAAGTATTCTTTTATTATTTCTTTCTCTTTTTTTTTTTTGCCACAAACGAGCATCACAGAATCAAATCCATTGAGAAGGAACTGCTTGCTTTGCCAACACAGTTAGTTTTATAAGAAGCCTCTGCTTCAGATTGTTCTTCTCCAAAGTCCACGTTGGATGGCTGCAGTTCTTTTTTAATTTTTTTTTAAGAGCCCTCTTTCTCCCAAGAGCCTCTAAGCAGATTTAGCAGACTTAAAATGACTCTTCCACAAGGTGATTTCAATGCCATCTCACAAACAAATGAAGCAGTGGCTTTTCAACTTTGGGGGCCCGACTTTTTCTCTCTCTCTTTTAATTGTCATAAAACCTGTCCACTGGTGAGAGTTTTTCTTCAGGGTTAGGCTATCTTCTCTCCAAAAAAAAGATTCTATCTTGCTTATGAATGAAAAGGCCATGCAACCTATCGAGCTATGAAAAGGAGTAAGAGAAAAAAAGTCTAGGGTTTTCACCTTCCAGTGTGAAAAGCAAAAGGATTCAATGATTATTATTATCTTTCATGGTTTATTTTTATATTCCCGTTTCTTTTATTGCCGTTAGCTTCTTTGATAAGTGAATTTTAATGGAAAAGCTAATTCAGTTCTTCAAGTTTAGTGGATGAGTGTCACTCTGCATAAACATTCTGCAGAGGGAATTGCACCTCTTCCTTTTATGGGATCAGACAGCTCAGACCTTAAGCATCATAATTGCTTGGCCTTCTTAGTGATGTGGGCCCTGATTAAAAAGTTGTATTGAGCTTAGGGTCTTTTAAAGAGAAGGCAACTAATGTGATGGTTGAAATTGAAGTAGCACAGGCAGGGATGCTATAACTACTTTCTTTTGTCACAGTCTTCCATGAAAAGAGTTTTCACCCTCTAATCAATGTTTTCTCTTACAAAAGAGATACCATCCTGTATGTAAATCCAAGTTGGACTGTGCTTGACCTCCATTCTCCAGCCTTAATGTCAAAAACCAATACACACAAAGGTAGAAATGGTTTGACGCGTATTAAAGTCAAGACCCTGGTCACTTTTGGCTTGGCATGGTGTAAGAGATCATTCTCTTGGGAGAGAAAAGCAGAAATTACTTGCAAACTGACGTTAAAGAAATTTCATGGGGACAAAAGAAATTTTACCTAATTCCTTCCAATAACTTTTTTCCTAATTTACGTAATTCTTTCCAATAACTTTTTAAAAACCTGACTATTTTCTAGTGTGTAAGTTGAAGGTGGAGTTGTCAAAAATCTATTCCCTAGGTAAATTTTCTTGGCCTTAGACCTGTGGAAAACCCAGTCTGGGGACTCTGAAAGAGAAGCTTTGCTGTGCTATTTCAGAGCTGCCTCTCCCCAAAGGAACTTCAGAATATAAGGAACACTAGAAGACATGAGGTTTGAGAAAATGGGCCTTTGCGTTACATGGTGTGGTTGGTGTTGAGTTAGACCCTGAGTGGAATGCATTGTGGTGAGCCACCACCCTAAGCATCAGTATTCTTGGCTCTTCTCCCTTCATGTGCATTTTGGAGTTAAAGGTGAAATTCCATCTTTAACCCCCTTGTGGTTGTCTGAGCAGTGATTAATGAACTAGATGTGATTCCCTGCAGACCTTTCAAAGGGTGGATGAAGGATGGAATTTCAGCCTTTTTTTTTTTTTTAAACCAAGCCTTTTGCTTAATATAGCTTTTAAAATTAATGTCCTTTTTTGAATGCCAAGAAAACAAAAGGAATTTCTCAAAAGTATGTGCAGCTTGACACAATAGACCTTAATTGATGTCAAGGAGATGTTAGGATGAATGGGAAAATGCCCAATGAGACTGAAAAGTGGAACCTTGTTATGAGCTGTCATTTCAACGTGTATTTAAACTACAGCAAAACTGAAACATATTTGCCACATAGATCATAATGACTCCAAAGGAGCCATTATACTCTATTATGTAATTACATAATCAAAGTATGCATAGTAATCAGCTTTTGGAATTCAATGCTAATCAAACATACCTATAGTATGTGTTTAAGCAAAAATAGAGAAGGTTAATTTGCCATTAGTCAACTAAACAAGAATATATATACAGAATATTCATGAATAGCTTAATGTTGTGTCAGATGATATTTTTTGTTTTGTATTCTGGGGAAATCAACAATTTTAACTGAAGAAAAAACCAGCATGGAGGAGGATTACTCTTTAACTTGCCATTCAAAAATTTGCCTCACCTTTTACTGATTATAAAAGATTAAATAAAATATTTTTTCCTTTTATAAGCTCAAGTGACACATCAGTAATTATATAGCAGAAGATTCTTTTGAGATCCTGACCATCTCCATGCCATGGAATACAGTGTTACAGAGATACTACATAAAATAAAGCTTTCAAAACAACAACAGAAACCTTTGAGCATATATTGCTTTTGTAATTAGCAATAAATCAAAGGTATTATTTAGAAAGAGCGAGTAATAGAAATATCTTGGGCCGGGCGCGGTGGCTCACGTCTGTGATCCCAGCACTTTGGGAGGCCAAGGCGGGTGGATCACAAGGTCAAGAGATTGAGACCATCCTGGTCAACATGGTGAAACCCCGTCTCTACTAAAAATACAAAAAATTAGCTGAGCATGGTGGCGCGTGCCTGTAACCCCAGTTACTCAGGAGGCTGAGACAGGAGAATTGCCTGAACCCAGGAGGCAGAGGTTGCAGTGAGCCAAGATCGCGCCATTGTACTCCAGCCTGGGTAACAAGAGCAAAACTCGTCTCAAAAAAAAAAAAAAGAAATATCTTGATGACTTGATCAGGAGGTCTGGCATCTACTCGTGGCTGGGCCTCACGCTTGCCATATGATTTCAGGTGTATCTACTCCCTGGGTCTAAAGTTAGAGAGTTGATCTAGAAGTTTCTTTCTATTCAGTTGTATTGATTCTGGATTCCATAGGGTTCTATAAAAAACACGGTGATGCAGATGAAGTGTTTAGGTCGATGTCACATAGTCTTGCCCACTCCATTACTTGTTGAGTTGGTTTAGTTTATCTCTAAGCTTGTGATCTGTATGGTTCGTATTCATAATTATTTTCACCAGTAAGTAGACAGTCTTTGGAGCAGACAGTCAACATATTCGACTTACTGTTTGGTATAACAAAACATGGATGAGGATCAAAAAGGTTAAGAGAAGTTTTGTAAACAGCAGACAGATTGATTGCTTTTGATTTTAGATAAATATTAAAGTGTTCATGCAGGTTGAAATGTGCCTGTCTAGGAAATAAAGAATTACATTTGTGTTGAAGAGGCCACACTCTTAACCTTAAATCCACAGTTGATGGGCCCCTGTCTTTGGACACTGATTCTCACTGTCTCTTGTCTGCACATTGGATTCCTAAAAATGTTACTGTAATATTTAAATAGAACTAAATTCTTTCATCAAACGCTTTCGTGGCTTGAACTTCAAATAATTTATTTTCAAATTACTTTTACTGTAATTCTTATTAATTCAAATAGGTTTCTGATTTGATATAAAACTCTGTAAATGCAGGGAACAGTTTAATGAATTGAAAGATAGGATTGAGTCTTTTAAAGGAAATGTACAAAATATGCTGACAATAATTGCCTAGATAGAAATCAAATCTTAATAGCTTTGTTAATGATTTGTAGTGAGCACTGTGTTTACGTTGACTTGGGGGAACATATGCAGTTAGAAAGATTTTTCTCTCTGGGTTTCAGCAGAATCTTAATTTTTTTCTTTCTTCTCCTGAAACGTACTCAACTCTGTACTAGCTCTCAGAAACGTTAGCAGGAATTGCAGTGCCTCTACTAGTGATGGTTTTTTTCGGGTAGGGATTAGAGGTTCTTCTTCTAAGTTGAGCACATCCTGAACAGGGTTGTAAAAATAGTATCCAACAGAAATGAGCATAATTGACAAACCATTTGAAGCTTCAAGTCAGCGAGGGCTCACACATCTACAGAAAATAAGGTTTCCAAAATGTGCTTCTTTGAAAATTTCAAACCTAGGAGGGTAGGAATGAATAACCCTGAGCCTTTCATTTGTATAAAATTTCAAGAACTATAGTAGAGTTTTTAAAGTAATAACTTACGTTGATCATCAGCAGGATGATTTTCTTTTAACGATCTGTAGTTTTGGTTTGACTCCTATTTAGACAACATGACTGTGCTGATTTAATGTTAGGTTCAGTCTTGCATAGAACAGAGTGTTTTCCTAATATGATTAGTTTTCCTAATATGATTTTGCTACTAAAGGAGTAGGTCAAGGAACTTTATTTGCTCTTTCTCTGGGCAGACTGTCATCCCTGTTAAGAGTTGCCGGTGCTCCTCCTCTATGTCAGTGAGAGTTTACATAGTTGCCATAGTATAAACTCAATTCTGTTTTAACTGTGACTTGCCCTTTTATTATAGTCCTGACTAGAGAGACTGCCCCAGTGTAAATGAAGTGCTTTATCTATGAACAGCCAGGCAGCGGGGGCGAAAGCTTGTGGTGCTGGCAAAAGCTCCACCAGGCACTGGTAAGAAAGGCTTTCTCTAGGGGCAGATTGCCGAGCACTGAAAGAAGGAAGCAGTAGTAAACAAGGTGTTTTACATTCAGGACAGTTTCTCTCTCATCTTAAAGTGTGTAATTGTGTTCTGGATAAAACATGGAAATAAAAAAAATCAGAAGTTGCTCATAGGCAAATAACCCTCTTTAAAAGCAAGTACATTTTCCAAGGTAGAGCCAGTATGAACCGTGGCATCAAAGCCTGATGCTGGCTGGTAAAAAATGCAAGTTGTATAGGCCGGAGAATCTAATAGAACCAGGTTCAAGCACCAGCTTGGCCACTTAGCTGAATGACATCAGGCAGCTCATTTAAATCTCTCTGTCTCAGGTTTTTCATCTTTAAAGTGGGGATACTGAAAACTCCAGGATTTTGAGAGAGAAAAGTATGTGAAATATCCTGCACAGTGCCCAGCCCTGGATAAACATTTGTTCCCTTCCCCATGTCTCATTTAATATTTGCCCTGTCACCTCCCTATGGTGGCCATATTGTTGACTGAATAGATTCCAATCTGGGCAAGTATTTTATGTAATGTCACTGAAATGGAGTTTATAGCAAAATGAGGTTCTAGGAAAGAATCTGTAAACTATGTTAATTGAAGATTGAATTTGTAGGGGATTTATGTGCCCTGTGTACCTCCCCACTCCAACAACTCTGCTGTCATGGTCATTAATGTCATGGTCTTGTCATTTAGTAATCATAAAAATAAATTTTATCTTTCTTTAGACAATAAGCTTTCTCTTCATTGTCATGAATGTCCTAACAACCTCTAGTTTACTACAGGGGGCTTGCATGTAAGCGAATGGGACTCTCCAGTGCCATAGTTTTATTTTTAGAAATTGTCTGGCAAATCTGGGAGTTATGGGAAATATAGTTGCTGATACAAATTAAAATCCAGTTTGATTCTTTCTCCTAAACCTCACTCATATACACTGATTAGCAGTCAAAAATGTCTACACATGCCAGACATTGTTCTACCCTTAAAATAAATTATCTTGCTGTTAACAGCCTTATTTAATGGCTACAGTATATTGTACTTATTTGATTTCTTTTGCCCAGAACATGTGCTGTTTCTGCGGTGACATTATATCTACTAATTGAGTTTTCAAATATCAGAAAGGTTTTAAAAATGGATTAAGAAAGGCACCAAAGTTACCTATTTGTACCCTTCTGCTACACATCAAATCGTGTTTTGTAGCAACCTAATTGTCATGATATCTATTTCAAGGGGAAATTTATCAAGTCACAGTGCACCCTTCTGTTTGGAAGAAATATTTGAGGATGTGAGCTGAGATTATTTTTACATAAAGGCTTCGGGCAGTTTGGAGTACTGACATACATACCGTATTTTCATCACTGTCATTCACTTCCTTTGCCTCAAATAAATAGGTCATTATTATTCCTTTGCAGCCATCTTATGGCGCCTTAAAGTGTGGAACTCTGTTTAACATAACTGCCGTCCAGCTGACCCATATAATTTATTGGTGATTTTTACAGAATGACATCCTTGGGCCACCACCATCAACCAAGGCCCTTTGATATCTTTCAGCAAAATATTTCATTATCACTTATAATTTTTAGTGTTAGTATTATAACCATGTTAACATAGCTAGGAATTGGCATTTTCTGAGACACCTGGATTTTAGGTTAGCCTTAGCAATTTTAGAAAATAATACAGTCATGATGATGATACCACCACGGATTTGCAGAGCACATTATACGTCAGAGCACAGCAAGGGCAAACATTTGCAGATGGAAAAATTTTACCTGAATGATTTGCTCAGTAGTGACACATTAAAATGGTCTGGCCTTATAGTACTTAATTGTAAGTGATAATTAAGAATGTTCAGACTTTTCTAGAAAACAAACAAAACCTCATTCTGTTTTATTGTTGTCATTACTTAAAAGACAAAATCATGGACAACACACCTCTTTTTCCATCCCTATATACATGTTTTGTAACCTTAATATGAATGTGGTATGCTACTCAGAATATACTAGCCTTAGGATTTCAATAAAGAGCTAAAATTAAGCATATAGTTATTTCCACAGGAACTATTCTATTAAAGCATAATTGAATTGCAACTGGCCTTAAGTCCCATTGGCTGCAAGATAGTAGTCAGGATTTGTAAGGCCTTCATTTATGTTGAGGGGATTACTGCCTGTCACCAGGCCTTTCCACATGTACCTTTTGTAAACGGAAGATTATTTATTTTGCTAATATACTTCCTTTGATAGAAGAAATCCCTCCCAAACCCGGTAAGACCCCATTTGGTATTCTAGTCTCCTCAAAGAAAGTCCTATGATGTAAGACAGTTATAGCACTTGAATCACACCATTTAATTTTTTCTTAATTTTCTTAGTAGATTGCATTACCTGAGGCTGTAAGAGTGGTGGCCTTTCTATACACACTTTTGCCAGGGCCAGCAAAACCACCTTGAAAAGCCTGCATGATTATGGTAGGAATTTTCTCCTTGTTCTTTTCTCCAATCTGGGAATAAGCTTTCTCCAGCTGGGTTCTGAATTCTGTTTGTCACAGTAATCCACTAAGGAAAAAATAAGCATCCGTTCATTTTTTTTCTGATCACCTTTTCTCTTTGTTGTTATTCTGTAATACTGTTCGGCATGCTAAGCCTCCACTGCTGGATCAAGCTGGGGGAATTTACCCTCTCACTCACTACAAGCCCAGTGGGCCTGCATTCTCACACCCGGGTTAATTCCCTGGATCACAGAGCTCGAGGTTGGGTTTCATTTTGGTCTGCTCCTCAAGCGCCAGAAATTTTTGTTTATCTGTGGCCCTGATAATTTTTTTTTCCTTATCCTTGTAGTTTCCTCTCTTCTAATCCTCTGCCAGGGGCTGATCTATTTCTAGGTGGATTTGCCTTAGACCCATCTTAGCCACCCCTCTCACACTTTCCCAGTGTGTCCTAGCAGGGGGAAAAAAAACAATCCTACAACAGAAGTATGATAGCAGGTGGAAACCCTCCATTCATTCTAATTGCATCTCTATACTGTCTCAAATTTTCTTTAGATGAGTATTTATCTTTCACCTTTGTTTCTTTATGTGGCAACATTTTTTTATAGAGCAAATAATCTGGCCCTGAGTTGGTGTAAAATAGCTGCATTGGGAGGTCCTTGAGAGCAGGAGCCTTTATTCTTGAATCCACACTACTTCCAGTGCATAATGGCTTAATAAATCTTTGGATTTGATGTCTAGAGAAATGATGATGATGATGGTGATGATGATGATGATGATAGCAGCAGCAGCCGCTGCTTATTCAGTTTTATGAGAAACTAGACACAGTGCTAAATGCTCTGTATTTATTACCCTTTTTCATTCCCCCCATCAGCCCTGTGAGAGAGTTTTTAATTACTATCCCCATTTTTCAGATGGGAAACTGGCTCAGGAACTTTAATTAATTTTCCAGAGGTCACACAGCTAAAAAGCCACACAACTAAAAAGGAGTCTCTCCCTCCCGTTCCCTATTTTCCATTACATCTGCTGCCTATATCACACTTTTTGTTCTGTAAGTAGGGATAAGGTATTGGTTTTCTCCCACATTGCAGCGTCTTAAAGGCTAGTACAGCATATACTTCTGTATCCCCTACTATGCCGGTGCGACATTGAACACTGGACAATTACTTCATCCTTTGGTTCTGAATTGAACTCACTTCTCCTCCTACCTGTGCTGTAGATTATTTAGGACATTTATGAGGTGTCCTGGCTGCCGTCACTGATCTTAGAAGCAACAAACTAAGGCAGATCTGGAGATAAGCCATATTTATTAGTGAATCTGAAAGCCTCAACTTTTTGACATGTTCTGAGGGAGATTTTCTCTAAATGGCTGGCAGGGGGTGGGGGTGATCTGCAGATAGGGGTGTCAGTTCAGAGATGCCTGGGGCTTTGGGTGAGTCATGAAGGTGTGAGTTTCAGAGAGCAGAGTAACCAAGCCATAAGCCTTTCCAGGATTTTTTGAGATCCCAAAGAGTCACAGTCAGGTAGGCCTCACTCCCACACGATGAACTGCCTATACATTGGGACTGTCAACATCAACTAACAAGATGAGATTACTTATTGAACCCTCCTACCTACTTCTGTAAAGTGGCCCCTTGAGTTTCTGTGAGGCTGACCAAATAGCTTAGCTCAAGGGCAGGTAAGCTAAAGTTGGCCACATCTATCTTCCCTACTCCATTTGTGAGAGCTTCGGCATTCACAAAAGCCAGTACACTGACCTTTCCAATACCTCTTCAATATAGTACTCAACTAGTACAAAGTACTAGAGGCTGAAACCTTTTGCATCACAGCTTTTGAGGGTATGACAATTCCAGGCTTAGTTGCCTTTTTTCTCTAGACCTATCTTGGATTAATAGACTCGTTTTCTAGACTGTGAAGAAAGGTATTAGAGCCATGCTAAATGTTGTTACTTGTGTTCATTTTCTAATATGCTTATTTCCCACTTTAATAGATCCCATTGATCCCATTTTAATTGATGGAAATTTTCCCCTGACCTTTTCTTCCTTTTTTTTAAGGTGATGGACAGAATCTGTTTACGAAAGACGTGACAGTGATCGAGGGAGAGGTTGCGACCATCAGCTGCCAAGTCAATAAGAGTGACGACTCTGTGATTCAGCTACTGAATCCCAACAGGCAGACCATTTATTTCAGGGACTTCAGGCGTAAGTTTCCATCCCTATAGTTGTAGATGGCAATTTTTTTTTTCCTACGTGTTGTCTTGATAAAAAGATTGCTAAGGCCACCTTTTTTAAATTTAATGTTAGATGCTTAAAGTTTAGTCAGTTCTTTAGAGGGAAGAAGAGACAGGCAATCATAATCTTTCTACTTAATAGAAACCTTGAATGGCCCCTTTTAAAAGTAAGGCAGTCTTACTTTGCAATAGAAATTGATTGTAGTAATTCAAGGTGAATTGCAATTGAGTCCCAAATACTTGGCTGACACAAACAACTCAAACAGGGCAAGGCAAAGAAAATACAGCATTCTGAAAGGTAATCCCTTTGGTTTGAAGATTGAAGTTTCCAAGATAATACGTGCCTATAAGCATAAAACCAGGTCTTCTCTCCTCATAGCTTTTGGCATATGGAAGTGTCCATATGCTGAAATCTTTCGAAATGTAACATCACAAAAAACAAAATCACAACTAACTTGTGTATGATAGAAATGGTTCATATGACCGTCAGGGCTTGGTAACGGTAAGAATCAAACCTTTTGGAAAAAAAAAAATTGTTATTGGAGAGCATTGGCGCCAAACTAAAGTGAAGCATGTCCCTTCCCAGCTGCTTGTCCCCTTCCTCCCCAACACCTCGGGGTCATTCATGACCTGTGGAAAATGGTGATAAACCTAAGGAACATTTAAGAGGATGAGAGACAATAAAAGGAAATAAGCCAGCTTCTTATTCTTAAAGTTAATTTTTGTCATATACTAAGCTAATGTTTGCCAAAATTAAAAAAGGATTTTGAAAGAGAACATTTGAAATAAATAAGAAGCCCACATATATCAGTTTTGCAGTGATCCTGATTCCCTGCTTAATGCCTAATCAACTTCATACTGTGAAGCCAAATGTACTTAGGAACCGCAGGACCAATTTAAGGCCTCAGTAGGCCCTAGGTCATCCACTTTTGGCAGCTCCACCTCAAATCACATCAAATATGTTAAGGTGCATCCAAGTTAATTAAGCTTATCTTGCTATTAAGATTATTTTATTATAAAGTTTTAAAAATAATTTTTAATTTTGCTTTTGTAATTAACATTAAGGCTTTTTTTAGTTCTGTTTTATAGTTAGAAGCCCTTATTTTTGAAGGCCTTACTTAGAATTTTTGAGGCATTTTAAAAGGCTGTAGGCCCTAGTCCCTGAACTTTCAGTACCCAAGGGTTAGGAGGCACTCACTGCTTCAGGGGACGCATGACCTGCTTTTCCCTTTTGTTTTCTTTTCTTCTATCTCTGATAGAAAATCTGAAAACATGTATGAATAAGGTGCTGAAAACTGACAGCATTTGGAATTGTGCCAAGATAGAAGTGTGTGTAGCTGGGTGTGTGTGTGTGTGTGTGTATACACACTCACTCATGCGTAAGTTTCCTTTGGACAGGGTTATTTGTCTACATGAAGTTACCGCAAACACTTAAAATAGTAAGTCAAGAAGTACCAGATACAGCAAGATTTAATAAATATTTAAGGAAAATAGACTGTCCGTCTACCTTCTAACAATCACTAACTGTATTTTGCTTCACAGCTTTGAAGGACAGCAGGTTTCAGTTGCTGAATTTTTCTAGCAGTGAACTCAAAGTATCATTGACAAATGTCTCAATTTCTGATGAAGGAAGATACTTTTGCCAGCTTTATACTGACCCCCCACAGGAAAGTTACACGACCATCACAGTCCTGGGTAAGAAATGCATGTGGCGCTTACACAGGGAAATGGAATGGGGATAGCCCTTACTAGCAGACAGCTTACAGCAGCAAGGAAAGGGTTAATGGTGAAATCTCCTGTTCAAACTTGTTTCAGGAAGAATCACTGCCCATCTTGCTGAATTTTAAAAATAGCCTATTTTACCAAATGCTCTAAGGAATGGCAATCAGCGGTCTTTACAGATTCCACCTGCTCTTGGGTTTCAAACCTCAAGCTTCAGAAGCAAAGATCAAGAGAATTTAGAGCCCTCAAATGAATCACTCACCACATGAAATGTTACTGCTTTTAACTACCGGGATTTTTTTTCTTCCTTCTGTGCAGGAGAAGGGGAGATGGGCTACCAAATCTATACTCCATGGCAGAGCTCAGTTATGAAATCCACGTAATGATTTTCCTTCTGAGTTACATCCTCATTTTAATGTTGTTGATCTCCTTTTCATTGGCTTGACTTATGGCCTTGTTTATTGCCTATACTCTAGATTATGCTGCAAAAAATTATGCCCCGTGAACATATATTTTGCCACAAATTGCAGTCATTGGACATAAAAGAGTTAAGAGCACTTTAACTGATAATAAGCAAAGAACTGTTGACAGGCTGCTAAGGCACACCTCTAGTAGGCTGAGTGTCTTCATTTATGATCACCAGATTGTGAGTTTCAGCAAAATCCCAGTAGTCGGGTTTCCATGTTTATATTTTAATATAGTCAGCTGATATTTCTGTGTTGAAGGTGGTCTGAATTAGTCACCTTTAGACAAACTTATTCTAGTGCATAACACCAGCTGATTTGGATTTTCTTGAAACTGAATTTTCAAGGACATATACCATAGCATGAGGCAAGATATCTGATTTACACCTTCGGGAAGATGATGAATCAAAGTCTATTTGAGGCGGCAGACTGCAGCTTTTCAGTGTAATGATATCAAGATTAAAGAGGAAAGATAAATATGAAGGACATTTTTTCTTGGTATGTGTGCACATATATGTATTTATGGATGTACATATTGAGCTGCTGCCTCATTACTTTATTTAAACACAGCTGTAGAAGGGAAAATTTTTTTATTCATTAAGCTAAAACATACCCCTAATGCTCGTATATATGTTCTTGATAAGAGGAGTACTGATAAAGTTGTATTTAAAATCTGTCCATATAATTTCTAATCTGGTTTGTGTTTAATGGTAGATGGCTTTCAGGTAGTCGTATTTGCCACTATTATGGTCTTTACCCAGATTAGACCTGTAGAAATAGTAAGCATGGAAGGTTTTGCTGGGATGACTATTTTGGTATTTTGCAGATATATCAAATTAACAAGCATAAATTTGAAGTTTTCTGTCTATTTGCTTCTATCAGAGTATTTGAAAACTCTCTTTGCTTATTGGAGTAAGTCATTAGCAATATAAACTTCAAATTGACCATCTACTCATTCATCCTTTGACTCAACGTCATTTATGGAATTTCCACAAAAGTGACAATCATAAAATAAAATCTATTTATGGTATTTTTAATTTTCAGAGTATTTTACTACATATACCTTTTTGTATTTATATGTTGTTTTTGCAGGAGTGAAATCATAATAACAGGTTAGACATCTTGCCCAGGTTACAAAGCACTCAGTAAGAATCAAGAATCTTAGAATTTGGAATAGACCTTACAACTTTGTCGTACAATTACAACCTTTGTGTCTTCCGGTCTATGTTGTCTTTAGTTAAACACCGAATACTTTTGTTTTAAGATGTTTTTTTCTTAAAGGCGCACATCTTTTGTTTTCAGGAGTATATCTGGCCATTGGCAAGAAGCTACTACTGCCTGTCATTTTCTAGTGCCTGGTACATTTGTTCTCAAAACCACTGCTTTGGATCAGTTTGGCTTTGAATATACCTTGTGCTTGGGAGCCAGTGTGCCAGCACTAGAATTTTGAGAGGCATTATGCCTGTAATCTTTTTTGAGGTCTGATTATTCTAGCAGTAATATGTTCCTACTTGTATTTTATAGAATCATTAACTTAAATATACTTGAAAGTAGCACTTTCAAGTATAAAAAGTAGTAGATGTTCTTTCTGCAGATATTATGCATTCATTTAATATTCTTTCCATTTAATTTACTCTAAGATTCCTTGACAGAGTAAAATTGTTGTCATCAGTGTTTGAGTCTTTCATTTTCCAAAATCTGACAATTTCCACTGATACTCGTATATTCAAACCTTTCTCATAAGGTTTAGAGTTTTCAGATATTATAATGAATGAAGAATGACATTAGCATCTTCGTTGCTATCTGCAGTTCTCTGAAAAGGACTCCGTGTGTACTTACACAGCTGTCAAACTTCTTGATAGGTTGAAGATGCTCATTTTAGTGCATATGTCTATTAGTTATTTGATGCATTCAGTAAAAACTTCAGCATAATTATAAGATACAGAGATGAATATTTGTTAATGTTGTCTATGCTATTCTATAGTTACTATTATGCTTATGATTTTATCCATGTAAAATCTGAAGACTCTCCTATGATATTTTGCATGCATTTGGTGCCTTTAAGGATATTCATTGATTCTTTCCACTTGTGATGATTTTGTTTCTTTCTCCAGAACATACTGTAGAACTCTCTTTATACTACTATTCATGAGAAGAGATGAATGAGACAGATAATACACTTCTTTAAGATTAATATAGTTACTGATAATAGTAGCCAATATTATCACAGTCCTGTCCGTCTAAGATTAGTGTTCATTTTTAAGATTCCAGGAACAGGAGAGCCTAATTATTTGAAAGGGTCTTAGAGTGGGATTTCACATACTGATCAGCTTTAAGACTCCTCTTTTGTTGTAATTAATGTGACTCATCTTGATATTGCTGATTTTTGTTAAATGTTGTAGGCGTAATGTTTATAATTAGCACTCTTATAGATTTGAGGTTAGCTAAGAAGAACCTTGACATTTCATTGCTGTTTTATAATATTTCCCTCTATGTAATTTTCATTCAGGTTTTCATCTATATGCCCCTCCTTAGAAATATCTTTGGTTATTTTCATTAATGGCTGCAGGCAGTTATTACTAAATGTGCCTGTTTAGTGGACCATGTGTAAGTATATTCTCTGGTTAGCAGCAGTTTTAATTCATTTTTCTTACAAACGGATTTTTATACTTTACTAACCTTTTGTGTTAGAGTAGACATTATGAAGTTAAAGGAAAAACAGGATAGAATTAATAGACCAAAATAAATTTTAAGATTTTTCTTGTCCAACCCTTTATTTCAGAAAAACAGATTTAAATTACCTCATTTATGTTTTTTAAAGCTTTCTTGCTCTTAAAAAAAAAAAAAGCTGAGGAAAGTCAACTTTATAACATATCAATAAACTATTATGATTCACATTATCAGATTTTATTTTATAAACTAAACACCTCACAGTATACATGCCTATTTCTTCTTCTAACCTTAGCAAAGATTGGAAATATTGGTCACAATCTTGAGAAAACTATTTATGGGCTTGGAAAAAAAATCAGTATTTCACAGAATGGTGATTTCAACAATAAATAGGTCCTGTATTATTCTACACTGGGCACTTTTTTTTTTTTTTTTTTTTTTTTTTT
>NW_016107343.1:2960866-3008866 GCF_001604975.1 Cebus imitator | reverse complement strand
GATCTCAGCTCAGTGCAACCTCCACCTCCCGCATTCAAGTAATTCTCCAGCATCAGCCTCCTGAATAGCTGGGACTGCAAGAACCTGCCACCTCACCTGGCTAATTTTTGTAATTTTGGTAGAGACAAGGTTTTACCATGTTGGCCAGGCTGGTCTTGAACTCCTGACCTCAGTTGATCCACCCACCTCTGCCTTCCAGAGTGCTGGGATTACAGGCGTGAGTCATCACAACACTGGGCACATTTTCTAATGCTTTTGAAGTTTTCTACATTTTTACCTTAGCCATAAAGCTGAAGATGATGTCAGCTCTTTGGGCATATAATTCTAGGAACTAGCACTGGTTCAGGACTCACTCTGAAGAGTTGCAGAATTTAGTTATAGAATATCTGTTGCAATTGTTTGGATAATGCCAAACAATAAATAATCCAGGTGAGGACCTAGCTGCCTGTCAGGCTCTTAGCCTCCAAACGAAATTTGGAGGAGACATTGGTGAATTTTTCTCAATTCTTTTCTGTACCTTATCATTCCCTTACTTTGAACCAGCAGACATTATTGATAATTGGAAGGAACGTACCATCATCTTTATGAACCAAATAGGGGCAATAAAGACTTCCCACCGAGAAATAACATTGAAGATGAACAGGTAGTGGAGGTTAGGAGAAGCTTGGGGTAAGCAGGGATAAGGGGTTTCCAAGCCCAGCATGAAAACCGAGAGAATGAAGGAAAGATATCCAGGAACACAGGCCAGAACTATCTGACAGAGTATGTTTGTGGCTAAATTCCACTAAGACTCAACAGAGAGACATAAAGGAGTCTTTTAATAACTGCCGGATCTGTTGCATCAGGAAGATTCCTGTGTTTCCACAGAGTGACCATCAAAGTGTTTCTCCCAAAGTCATACAGATAAAATGGGATCTGATCTGCCCCGTTCCCTAGGGATTTCCAAGGTTGCCAGTGGCTTTAGCCATTTGCCCTGTTGTCATGTCAGAGAGCCACCTTCCTAATGGCCTAGCCCATCAGTTACGTTACTCCATTACAGTTCTCATTAGGAACCACTGCCTATGTCAACATGAAAAATTATTTTCGTTGCTCTTATTTTTATTTTTTCCTGAACCTTGAAAGGTATCTTTTTTTTTAATTTTACTTTCATTTCTTCATTTGTTGAGAAGACACTCCTATATTTGTTACACCTTAATTGTTTTCTTTTCATTTTTTCTTATACCACTTTTTAAGGTCTTATTTTCTTTAGGCTTTTTCTCTGACATTTCTTCTAACAATTAGCATGTAAAAAAATATACTGCACTCAGAATAAAGTAGTATTTATTAGTCCTAAACATCTAGTCTCTCCATGTATCCCCTATCAACTGTCTAGGTACATGTGCTGAAAATCTGTAACCTACCTGACTATCATCTAGCATGGATAAACTATGTTAAGGATACTGCTAGTTGAAGTCATTCCATTTCTTTTGTTACAGACTTTCTGTGTCTCATAAAATGCTAGCAGATGTGCAACTCTAAATTAGATGTTAAATTATATCTCTTTTTGTTTATTTTTTCTTAAAATGTAAACTAGTGTTGTTCTTTGCCATGTTTAACTACTCATTTGGGCCATATCATATTAGCAACACATCCAGTTGAGCAAATATATTGTTTTCCTTGTACTTAGGAAACAAAAGGAATGCTTTTGCTCTACTTATTACACCCCCCACCACCAACACCACCAAACACTATCTTGCTAAGGAAATATGTGCAACAAATCATTTTACTTTTACTTTTCTATCATTCTCTATAGGAATTTTCAACTGTTCCAATTCAGAGTAAAAGTCTTCCTGTGGGCAGAATTTTCACATTGTGGACTAGAACAGTTGGAAATCCCAAATACATGGTTTAATCCCATAATTTATTGAAGTAGTATCAGAGATTTATTATTCAACTTGATCCTCAGGATGGCATGTTTATACATATTTAATTTCTTGTTTCTCTTCTGAGTTGAGAAACTTATTAATCATAAGTCTCAGAACTGTCTTTGCTTATTCATGGTGGTCAGGACACATATTCTTAGATTCACTGTACTGAATTCAGTATTCTTACTGGTTTTTATTTCAAGAGGCTCAGTCCTGAGGTAAGGTTGCACATGAAGTTTTACTGTCAACTCAGTTTCATAAAAGATAACATATTTTATCATCATCATCATCATCATTACCATCACACTATGTACTTTTGATTTGATAGTATTTCACTCCCAAATCTGTTACTTTGACTATTTTATCACATATATTTTGATATGCCTACAAAAGAATGGTTTAATTCTGATATGTAAATCTACTTATAAGCACTTAAGAGTCTCTTTCATCTTTGGTTTCCAAAATCTGGAGCACTGGAATTCAGAATCTGGAAAATTGCTGCAAACAAATTGGCATTTCTTATATTACTCTATCTTCATATCCAAAGGATTTTATTACTACATTACCCAGCAGAGGTTGTGATTATATTCTGGATCTCTATGAATCATTATAATTACATGGAACTGGTATGAGACACAGTTTTCCTGTGCATTTTATGGTGAGTGATTCTTTTAAGGGACTTAGAGATTTTTATCTTTGCTGGTTAACTTTGGAATCTTTCATTTGAAGATTGAAATTCAAGAGTTGAGTTCACGCAGGAATACTGCTTTTGGGAGTTTCCTGATAAGGATGATCATTTCAATAGTATGTACTCCTCTTTTATACCCACTTTCTGGTTAATTTTTGAATGACTGGTAACTAATATCTATATTGATATAATGTGCTCAGTGATAACTTAGGAGTGAGACACTGGTTATTTTATTTTTTACTGTTTTTGAGATAGAGTTTCCCTCTTGCTGCTGAAGTGCAATGATAGAATCTCGGCTCACCGCAACCTCCGCCTCCCAGGTTCAAGTGATTCTCCTGCCTCAGCCTCCCGAGTAGCTGGGATTACAGGCATGCACCACCATGCCCAGCTAATTTTGTATTTTTAGTAGTGACGGGGTTTCTCCATGTTGGTCAGGCTGGTCTTGAACTCCTGACCCCAGGTGATCTGCCCACCTCGGCCTCCCAAAGTGCTGGGATTACAGGCCTGAGCCACTGCGCCCAGCCACACTGGTTATTTTATAACATAAATTTAGGATAGAAATTCTAAATTAACTGATTTTGCATAATTCACCTTATTTGATATGACTTTATATTTCTTTTTCCCCTCTTACTGTGATTTGTTTTAAATTCCAGTCAGGAATGTTATAGTAACAATGCAAAATGCATTCTGTGTTTATAAAGCACCTATGTTTAATTTGTAGTCCCACCACGTAATCTGATGATCGATATCCAGAAAGACACTGCGGTAGAAGGTGAGGAGATTGAAGTCAACTGCACTGCTATGGCCAGCAAACCAGCCACGACTATCAGATGGTTCAAAGGGAACACGGAGCTAAAAGGTGAGCTGCAGATTGCCACATACTGAAGCAGTTAGTTGATTCTGGCAGGCAGGCCTTTGTGAAAATCAAGAACAAATATAAAAGATGCCCATGAAACAAAACTATTCATTCAGATATGGTTTATAATCAGTTACTAAATATGTTTGAGCCAAAGCATAACAGCATTTTATTGTCCTAATCCATGTCCTCATTCTGCTGTTTGAGGGTTCATGGTGATATCTGTTGCTCTACTCAGATGCCCAGAAAGAACTAAAACTGTGAACTAGAACTCTTTATGCTGGGAGAAACTTTGGCGAGGACTGTCTGTTGAGCTCAGGCTGTCTCTATCTGTACCTTCTATTCTCATTGCTTTTACCCTATCTTTTGCAGAGACCTAGAGGGGATCAGAACCCCAAATTTTCAGGGTATACATTTAAAAAAATGTTTAACAAACTTTCATATGGTAAATTGCAAGTCATTCTGACATCTATTACACTATCAACTGTGTTGACTATATGCTTTCCTACAAGAGTGGCTACACTAAGTGGACTAAGAATTTCATCTTAATTGTGGATTTACAGGGACCCCCTTTCTTGTGAAACCTGTGATTCAGTTGCCCAATTCACCAGCCTGTTGCACTGTCTATGATTTTGTGATGACAGTACAAGGCAGCTCCTTTAGCCCCGTTCTGATTGTCTGCTTCAGTACTGGTCATCCCGGGTTTGAGTCCTGGATCCTCAAATACCTGCTATCTCAGGTGTTGGATCAGATAAAGGAGACAGCATATACCCTCTTTGTCCATTTTTTGCCAGTTATCTTAAGTTCCACTTGTATTTCTGCTTTCAAATTTCTTCCTTTTCAAAGTTGCTCTGCAGGTAATACACTGCACAAAGGTCATAGGGCTGAACTCCTCCACTTAAATGACAGAAATGCTAGTGGTGTGCTTCAGTTTCCTCTAAAATGGGGACAATCATATTACATACTTTATGGCATTTTTATGAAGATGAAATGAGTGAATAGTTGTAAAGTATTTAGCTAATACTTGGGCCAAAGTAAGTGCTGTATATGTGCTTGTTAAATAAATAAAGAGCATAAGAAAGAAAAGAATCAGCCCTTTTAGAAAGAGGATATAGAAATCTATATCTGGAAGCAGATAAATCTATATATAACAGCTTAAGTTTCAAAAAGCTTGTTCTCTTTTAATCTCCTATTTCCTAGGTATGGTTTTGGAAGGAAGGAGTTTCTCATTTCCTCTCTGCTTTTCTGTCTAAGTGAATTCAGCCATTAAATGTGTACCGATAAGTACAAAACATTAAAAGAAAGTTAATGGTTTGCCATGTTCCTGGGAGTGCTGAGTTCAGGAAGGGACTGCCTTGGCCTATTCATTCCATCCGGAAGCCTCCTCCCTCCTTTTCTGGGTGTTCTTGGACGTGTCTCCCATCTGGCCCCAAGCCCTGTATCTTACTTTGCTCTAGTCCACTGCCACTGCATTTTTGTGGTCTTCCAAAAGTCTCAGAGTTTAAACATTTCAATTACAATTTCAATTATGTAAATCCATTTAGTTACTTTCTTTCTTAATTGTTGATGATGGGGGTAGGCAAAGGGGGTTGTTTGTAACTCTACTGCTTATTGAATTACTTAGGGGATTTGGATGATGTCCTAGAATTTCTAAATGGCCTGACAGCCTAGTCAATATTTCAAGTTCAGATGGTTATAGGGGTGATAACTATTTTTCTTTCTCTCCTCCTGAGTACCTTGAGCAGCCAGACAGCAGACAGTCAGCTGTCTTTTTCTGGGAGGTGTTAAGATAGAAGAAACATACATAATATATTTTAGTAAAAGTAGTGTATGTTATTTGGAATTGAAATATATCTTAAATACTATGCTGCCAAGTTGAAAAGTCGGGAATTAAAGAAATAATCATTTTATCAGGTAACTATCCATAGATTACTCTCATCCCAACTAACTGCCATCATATTTGTTAAAATAGCAATGTTGGGGTTAGAGGACAGAGGTGAGGACATAAAAACAAACTGATGGAAATTCACCCAACTCTGGTTTCTTGGTACACTTTCTGTTCCCCAGGGAAATCGGAGGTGGAAGAGTGGTCAGACATGTACACAGTGACCAGTCAGCTGATGCTGAAGGTGCACAAGGAGGACGATGGGGTCCCAGTGATCTGCCAGGTGGAACACCCTGCGGTCACTGGAAACCTGCAGACCCAGCGGTATCTAGAAGTACAGTGTGAGTACCCTGGTATCTTATTTCGAGAGTGGTAGAGATGCAATTACCTAGAAACTCTTCAGAAGCCATTTATTCAATGCATTCATTTTATATAACATACATAGAATTCTTATTTTTCATAGAAAAATAAAGGATTTTTTTTACTGAAACACTGTACTGCCATATTACAAAATGCCAATGAGGATTTGAAAATGCTACATTGAACCCAAAGGTAAAACTGAAATGATTTCAGTCTGCTGTAACACATGACTTAATTAATTAATTTCGTTGCATATAGACTGTCAGCATTTCTGTGCCAATTGCAAAATCTAGGGTAATTTCCCCCCTTTTTAAATCCCATTGTAAGTACTAAAGTTTTTATAGAAGGGATTTTATTCCCATTCTACATCAGAATTTTGTTTTAAATGGCATGTCCTTTTCTGTTTTATCTTAAATTATAGCAATGAGTTGAAAAGTCGATGCTTTGGGGTCATTGCCACAATCTTGATGGCTTCATCAATAAAAGCTAGATCGTAGTGAATGAGGTTTTGTCCTTACCAGCCTCTGTAGACTGAATATGTTCTCCCCCTCTTCTCCTCTGGACCCTTCTGCTTAAGAGGAAAACGTACTTTTCTGCACAAATCCATTCTTATGCCAAGGTTGTCGCTAAGTAGCCAGCTTCTCACTTTTTATCAAAAAGCGAGGGGAAAAGAAAAAAAAACAGCTTCTCATTTTGTATCTGGCTTCTGAAAAATCAAGGTGATATTTGAGTATGCATAGTGAAAATGTTACCAGAGTTTGGTTGGGATGGCAGTGACTGGATGTCTCATGAAAGAAACTTTGTGAATCTTTGGATTAATTTCCTAGGGCTGCCATAGCAAATTATCACAAACTTGGTAGCTTAAAATAGCAGAAATTTCTTTCCTTATAGCTCTGGAGGCCAGAAGTCCAAAACTGAGGTTTTGGCAGGACCACACCTCCTCTCCCACAAAGGTTCTAGGGGTACATTATTCATTGACTTTTCCAGCTCTGGGGGTCCCAGAAGCTCCTTAACTTGTGGCTTCACCAGTCCATTCTCTGCCTTCATCTTCACATGGCCTTCTCTTCTCCTCTGTGGGTCTCTCTTCTGTGTGTCTCTTATGAGGACACTTGCCGTTGGATGTAGGGCTCACCCAGATAATCCAGAATGACCTCATCTCGAGATCCTTAAAGGTCTGTAAAGACCTTTTTTTTTTCCCCCAAATTCAGCTACAGTCACAGATTCCAGAAGTTAGAACATGAACATATCTTTAGGGTTCACCATTCAACTCCATAAAATCCTTAGCATGTGTCTTAATCATCTGAGCAAAATGGGGCGGGGGGCGGGTGGAGTGGGAAAAGTTAAAAAAAGTTGCTTCTAAGACACCATCTCATTCCAACCTTTTCTTAACTTCATGAGCTTGGCTCAATTTAACATTACATAATACAGGGGTTTCTCATTAATTCATTTCATCTGCTTCATTATAAAGCGTCATTATGGGCATCATGCTTATAATTTTCATATCACTAAAACTATTGTGGTATAATGTCCCTATAATGGGAAAACAGAAATGATCAGATATTATCTAAATTAGCAGATAGTAGATTTCTTGTGACTTTGTTAATATGTAATTCATTTAAGCAAACTTAATATCCATTAACTTTCCTTGTAGGGGCCCATTAGCTTTAATAATACATTAGCTCTTTGTATGTCCTGAGTAGATATTCACCCAGTTTCCACCCCTAAACTCTTTCAGTATTATACCAGAGTATCTTTTAAATAGAATACAGTCCCACCCACCTACAAAATTACCCTCACTCCCAGATGCAAAATATTTCAAGTGCTATACCTTCTACTTCTTGGAAAACTTGATAATGATCCTCATAAGGCTTGTTTTCCATATTCTGTCGATTCAAGGGAGATTTGTCCTTTTAAGAAAAGGAATAAAGCACCACATCTGAATCCATTTGATGTCCATCTAACAAAGTACTCGTAGCCTTCTATTGCAGAAAAGTGACTCTAATTCCCTCCAAAAACAAGGATGTACCAATTGATCATTTTAAACTCTAATATGGCCCCTTTTTGTGGGAGACTCTCTGTTTTTTTATCCAAGAAAATCACTCAAATATGTTAACCCTTATTACACTTTTTGGAATACACATAAGGAAAAAAATATTTTTTGTATAAAGGTAAGTTAAGAATTACAAAGCATCACATTAACCTGAATAGAACTTTGGGTCTGTTTTGATATCTTAAGTAAGGCTCTCTCTCTATGCTCAAGAAAGCTTACTGCCCTCCACTCCTAGAGTACTGAGAACTTTGCAGAGTCAGCCAGGAATTCCTTTTGTACCTTCTTCAAACACAATTGGAATTCTCTACATCATATCCTACTAGCTTTACTTTCCTTGAACACTAGCAGCTGTGCAGTAACAAAAAGCCTCATTCCTCAAATGCCTGAAACACTCAGTCACTGAGCCCTGAAGTCTGATCAGTCATTGCCCGGTACTGTTGATGGCTCAACTCCGATGCCCCCCACAGCTGTCCTTTTCTCTGCAGAACAGTAGTGCCATATCTTGATGACCATGAGGAAAGAAGAGACACTTGAATACATGAGATTCCTAGAATAATTTATTCAGTAGCCAGTCTGCATGGAGGTTGAATTATTTTGGATGGCTGCGAGGAGTAACATTGCACCTGTATTTTAATATTGACTCATGCCCTTGAAATCAGCAGTTCTTAACCTTTTGGGGATCATTGGCCCCTTTAAAAACCCTTTGATAGTTATAGACCTGGAAAAGATGCATACAAGCACATATTCACTATATTCTACTTACAGTCTAGGGAGTCCATTTACCCCTCAGGGTTTTCCTAAATCCAGTTATTTGAGGACCACTTTCACAATTTTGCCATATTTATAGGTCATCTGTATTTTTACCTGACTTAGAATTTTTCTTTAAGTCACTTTATTGCTTTAGCCTAACCAGGACCTATGTAAAAATATCTATTAAATTATACATTTCATTTGTTATGTGTAGTGTCTAATAAGCTTTAAAATAAATGTACAACTAATTTTTTTCAATGTCCTTTCCTTTGCTACCTAAAAAGATTTCTTACATTCTCAGTGAGAAACAATAGGTTTTCATTAGGAAATACTGATCCCATTCATGGACCTCAGAGTCTACTCTGAGTAAATAAGGCTACCGTGGGGGCAAATCTAATCTGATATATTGGTATTAAATACACTCACTTGGTTTAAGCCTGGCCGATTTTGCTCCATGAAGGTTTATGGAAACCTCTCTTTATCCCCATCTAAGATGAATGGATGTTAACCAGGACATGAACAGGGTTAAATGACAGATCATGGGTTTGAATTCTACATGAAGGAATTTTTTTAAAAATACTATTGAAAAGGAAATGAAATAATGAAAACCTGCATTGTATATCATTAAATATCTTAGTTTAAATATGACAGGCAAAAAAAAGAGGAGGGATAAAAAGAAGGGAAGTATTACACTTCTCTCCTTAAAATGGAGTGCCACCATATTGCATAGAAGACAAGCCTTGAGCTACAACTTGGAATTGCTTTTGTCTTATGGAATTAAGTCCTAATTAATTGAACCAGGATTTTGCAGTGTTTGTTTGTTAGGACCCTTATTTGTGATACCAGGAGAAATTGTTGTGCCCAATTATGTGAAAAATCAGCCAGATGTGTGTGCTGTCATACTTTTAATAATCCTTAAGTTTTCGGTGAGTACAGATATTAATTGTGTAGTATGCATTGAAGTGATTAACATCAATGTAATTTATCATCTGGAGATTTCTGAACATAAATAAATGAGTTGTTTTGTTCAGCAAGGTGTTGACCCCTTCAGAATCAGTGAATTAAAGTCCCCCCCTTTTTTATTATAAATATGAAAGGCACCACAATCAGCCAAGTGTTCAGTTATTTGATTTTCTGGGGCATTAGCCACTCTTGTTTGTGACATTTCCCTGTTGGGTGCTCGTTTGCAAGCTCATTAATAAGGTTTTCTCATAGGAATGTTCCTGGGAATGAAGAACATACAGTAGGGCTCTTAGTTTTCTAGCTTTCATTCTGAGACTCAGCAAGGGTACAGCAGCAGCACGCAGTTAAATGTTTAAAACAGATAATTATGCTCCCAAGCTAGAAGAGCTCAAAGCTCTCTTTCCTCAGATGTTATGCAGAGAACCATTTTGCTTTTTAATGTTCTGAGCTATATGACCCTAAAATCTTTCTGTGCATTTTTTTCTTGCGAATGTCTGTACAGGTGGTGTTGCCCAAATTTACAACATGGTTGATTATAGCAGAGCGTGATACAATTGTAGCACGGTTAGTAGAGCTTCAGATCTGAGGGAATGTACTCTTGTCAAATAAAAGCCTGTTTAAACGGGAACAGTTCACTGTCTGAGCGTTGAGAGAAAACTGTCTAAATAACATCAAGGTGGCAACACATAGCGACATAAGCTGCGAATTCAAAGAAAAGCTGTGACCCTCAGTATGGAATTCAGATTGCTTTGCACAAGGGAGGAAAGCCTTCCTCTGGTCTGGGGTGAATACGAAGCTCCTGAATTACTGCTGTGTGGCTTTTGCTTTCACCCATCATAGCCTCGCTCTTTAAAATGTTTGGCAAAAATTCTCATTTTGTGAGGGTTTTGTGTTTGTACATATTTGAAAAAAAAGAAAGAAAGTTCAGAGATGAGTTTTGAAAGGAAGAATGAAAACAAAGACAGACTCTAGCAATAGGTGTTTGAATGCCTTGCCTGCTCTGATTATCATCTGACAGTTAATCATGTACGCGGGCATCATTTTCAAAATGAGTTTTATTGACTGCATGTAGCTAGGTATTTCAGAAATCCATAGCTCTGTTCATCCAAGGTCCAGAGAAAGGTAGATGTTTTTTTTCTTTCATTCCCTCAACTGGAGGAAAATTGGGCATTGAGGAGATGATCAAAACCTGTTCTTTATCTGTGCCAAAATAAATGTTTCTCTGGTATCGATAGTGCCCTGTGGTGAAGGAGAGAGGAAAATCTGGAAATCAGAAAATCTTTCTGGTTTGGAGTGGAGGATGACACTTAGTTTCCAAGAGCAGCTTCTGTATTACATCCTCTCCCTCATCAATTCTGTTCCCAGGTTGTATTCTTCAAAGCATAATAGCTGGCGTTTTCAGATCTGGCCTGTTTCTTTCTGATCTCTAGTCTCTTTTTTTTTTTTTTTTTTTTTTTTTTTTTTTAACAGAATACGCTCTTCCTCCCACTCTTCCTTTAATTTTTTTTTTAAAAAGCAGTGAATTGAGTTTCAGGGAAGTTATTTTAGTATTTATGATTCCTTATGAGAAATAATCGAGGAATGAAGAACCCCGATTGAAGCTAATTTTTTAACCTATTATTTCTTTGTGTTAACAAAGAGTGGTGTTGGTTCCAAATTCCTGATATTATAAGAACTATAGATTGTTAGTGATACAATCTGCAGTACCAAAAGGGTGTCAAGAGGCTGAGTAACCAGTATTCAAAATACAAAGAGTGAGTGTTGGGCAAATGCATTGTGAGCAAGACTGTAATGACCCTTAAGGGGAAAGCCTTTGCCTTTACACCTGCCATCTGAATGCATACCCTGAAGAAAGAGGCCAGTTTTACTAAGGACCACCTCCTCACATCTCACTGACCTTAATGTTTTGTAAAAGATGTGTCTGTGTGGCTGTGGACATCGAATACTTACGTAGCGAAACCAGTCTTCTAATGTACATACTTCACTTAATGGTTTTTAACTCAAGGTCAATTTTTGATTCTGTGGAAGGTTAAATGGTTGTGAAGTTGGCATCTAAAAGGAGTGGTCAAACAACATCCTTTATGATTTCCTGTAACATACCACTTAGAGACACACCAGAAGTGCTAAAGAAATGTGTAGTGAAATGGAAGTAGGTAAAGCAGAACACCTGGGCTGAGCCTTGGATTTGGGGAGCTGAATTGACCTTCCAAAAGAAAAGCAGAATTATATTTTATGATGAGAACTAAGAGGAGCTCATGATCCCATTTTGTTTTATTTTTAGTCAGTAGTAAAGATAGAAGGAGAAGTCCATGCCTCAGCATTTCTTCACTCTCTTGTTCACTTATTCCTTCATTAATTCATCCAGCAGCTATGTCTTTACTGGCGCTGTTCTAGTTACCAAGACTTCAAGAAACAGAATAAAACAAAAAATCCTCTCTTGTTACAGAGGGAACATTATTGTACAGAGAATCTTGCTATAGGGATTTTCTTGCCCAATGTTTGCTTTCAAATTTTGAAAATTGCTTCTAAGACACTGCAAAGTATTCTGTGAGTATGTACCCTCATTTAAAAAGCACTGGGAACAAAGCTTTCTACCAAACACCGTGGGATAAAATTTGATTCTTTTGGGTAAACGGTAATTCTAATACCTACAAACCTACCTGCAAGTTACAGCAAGAGAAGACTGCATTCTACTGTGGTAATGTGGGGCATGTTCTTTGGTCCTACGTCAGTCCTGCCAGATTTGACTCATCCCACTCACAATAGTTCAGCTCACTTCAAGAAGCCCAGTTTCAGTACTACGATTCATACAACAGATGTAACAGCAGGAGGTGCTTCACCTTGCAAACAAACAAAATAAACAGCAGTGAAAATTATTCATGAATGTATTATGACAATAGAAAGCAAACCTTTTGCACATGTTCTCTTTAACTCCTCTGAGAGCACTGTGTGACTCCGTTCATTCACCAATCCCAGTCACCTCGCATTGCTAGACGTTGCCCCCCGTTAGCTGCAAAGCTGTCCTCTCCCAACAATTTAGACAGCCATATTGTAGGGGCTGATTCTTTCTTTGAACTCAAACAACTTCTAACACTCACTAAATCTCAGGTTAATCTTTGCATTGTCATTCTACTCCAAACTGCAATAATCCTCCATGATCAACAAAAACTCTTCAGTCAATGCTTCCTCACTTCAATGCACAGGGGCTGACCCAGACCCTCTACCCAGACATTCTGATATCATCTGTGCCCATGCTGCCCTTGAGTTCTCCCAGGTAGGACTTGAAACAATTAGCACTTGATCCACAAGCATCAAATCCCATAATCCCTGGTGTTTGAGAATATTGGGTGAAATCTAAGCAAGAAACGAAGAAGAGCCGGTGTCCCAAATGCAGTTGCAGAAAGAGATTTGCACTCAAGCCCCTGGACCTGGTTGGATTGCGCTCATCAAAGACAATATGACACCTGCATTTCCTGATTTAGAAATTCTCAGGAAGAGAGGGAACGTTGTGGGAACTCCAGGGATAATAGGTCTCCCACTGGCATGTCTCCTGCTAGGATATCAGGATGCCTTTTCCATTGACTCAGCTATGCCCCTCTCTGCTACCCAGGAGGGGTGATATCCCAGTCATGAGGAAACTGCAAAGTACCTTTTTCTAAATAAAGGAATGCAAAGACCTGATACGTTAGTGTTTGGACCTACAGAGGAGACTGCCTTTTCATTTACATAGGAAACTGAATTACAGGTTATGGAATCTTAAGTTTCATCTTCTGAAAAGATCACAGAATGTGGTGCAAGGTCAGACTGGCATGAAATCAATTGTAATCTGCCAGCAAGCCATTCTAACCTCTTTAAGAGTTTCCTTTTATATATTTTTTTTCCCTTTATAGAGAGCAAAGTACATTTAAAGAAAGTCTCATCAAATCAGAATGTCTTTCTAATATTATTTTTTTAATTGGTTGCTACTGTAGTGTGACCTAAGGCCTCCTGGTATTTAACCCTCTGTGCAACTTTGACTAATGAACAAATTTTGTCTGCTACAGCAGTCTTGCTAAATGTCTTTTATGGGGTTTAAAAAAAATTTACAGTGTATGATGAAAACCTCAGATCCCTCGACTTAATTGATTGGCTGTTGGTGATGCCATGCCTATAACTGTAATGTTCTTTAAGTGTACAGACCTAACTATTTTTCTTATTTTTATATAGCAGTTCCATTTTATAATGACATTAAGCCATTCTGAGCGTTACCTTTCTGGGCAGTTATTGCACTTCGGTAGAAAGTATCATCTGGCTTTTGGCCTTGTGCCTTACAACAGCAACCGAGGCCTAAGATGATCCCCCAGAAAATGTACTAGGCTTTATCTCATTACTTAAAAATAAATCTTGGAGGCTGGTTCTGTTTCAGAAAAGATTTGGTGGGTTATAACATTTGATTTATGAACATAATTAAAATATAAATGATGAGCTCTGGGCTATTCAATCAGCCATCTGGATTGTTCAGTATTTTGACATATTCATATTGTAGTCAGGATCTTCGATGGAAAATTTAATGTCCCTTAGTTCTAGAGGTGCCAGTGGAATCCCAGGGTTTCTGTTCCACCTGTTGAGAATGCTTAAGTTTCTCTTTCAGGACAAAGGAAAGGAACAGAATTTGTTTTTAAGTTTCCATCACTCAGGGATAGATCTGGACACATAGACCTTCTATAATATTTGATTCCTAGACTGGGCGAGAAGATAGCTCATCTGCCCGTGGTCAGATAATATGCCTATAAATACTACATGTGTCAACAGAGGGGAACATTTTTCTGTATAATGCAAGCAAGACTAATGCTTACCTTTGCAGCCAGCTATTACGGTAACTGTGGCAGCTGTAGCCATAAGTAGATAGTAGATGTTTCTCTAGAACTTGAAGAGTAAATTGAGAAAATCAGTTATCAAAACTGAAGATGTATTTTCTGTGATTTAGCACATGGTTTTTAAAAATAAATTTCAGGTATAGCAAATCCTTAGCTTGTTCTTCCTAATTTATGAGAATAATTGACAACTGATCAACAGCTCATTAGGAACATAAAAAAGCATTTAACTAAAACTCAGGTATTGAAGAAGCAGGTGGATTAAGTTTTTCAACGCTGTCTTTATTATTGATGGAAGTTGAGCATGTAAAATCCTTAGTGCACTGTGTTGAAAAATATGCCCGCTCTGTTTGCTTATAAATTACATGAAGGAAAAAAGAAGAAACAAAATCCTTCCACTAGGCCAGCAAGCATTCTGCTTCTTCTTAATTAATGGCCAAAGTCAGTAGTGCATGAAAAATGTAGCCCTTCCGTAGATCAGAGATTAACCTATAAGCAAATGTTACATTTCAGCCCCAATTTTGGGCTTTAAATTTAGCCTCACACAGAATTGCTCATGGATAAGAATAACAGAGGTCCCCTAACTAGGAACTCTAGTAAGTGCCGCTGTTTCAGGGTATGAACTGTTAGGTAGCAGGTCTTTTGTTTTTTGTGTGTCCAGTGTCATAACCTTCTTCCATTTTTTTTGGTATCTTTTTTAAAAAATAAACTTCACCAACTAGCTGTGTGTGTCTATGTTTGTATGTGTGTTACACAATCATAGACAATAAACTTACACCTGATGCCCAGCAATTGTAGTTAGCTTATATGTGGCCTCTATCTCTAAAAAGGGGTGCCCAGGAGCTCTTGAACCAGCCAGTGCTAGTTCAAGGTTATTCTGTTTATTCTTTACAAGTACTTCTGCTTTTCTTTAATGACTACCTTCCCGACCCAGTTAGCAGTATCTGGAAACCTTGACACCATTTTGCTCTTAAACATTTTCTTTGCCAACATGTCCAAGAATAGAACTGTGTAACTTGCAAGGGTCAGCTGGAGCTTCTGGGCTTGTTAACATTACGTTCTTTGGCAAGAGACTTAGCTTCTCAGAAAGCACTACCAATTCACAGTATGCAGTGCACACTGGTGGGTGAATAAGAGGACACTCTTAAAAGGCTTTGAATGCCATGTAATTTTTAGAGGCATGAGAGAAAGATTTGTGATAGGAAAGAGAATGTAAGAATGTATCTAGAAAGCAGCCATGCCTAGTGAGGACGTCCTTGTGCAGCTTACGTAACTGTACAGGGTGAGATTGGTTGAGCCTTGCCGTAATACTTCTATCTTCTCCCTTATTCCATAGGATGAATGTTAATGAGCTAACCACAGCTTGTAAAAGGCCAAGGGGCTATTGTTTAGGTGGTATGGTTGTCTGAGAGAGTAAAACTGTGGTAATTGTTTTGACCTTTCAGCCAACTGATGTCTTGCCCTCTCACATTTATTACTCTTGGGTACATTTCCAAAAATATGCATTTACAGAGCCACAGAATTCAATGAGAAAACTGATTTAGGGATTAATAGCTTGTTAGTTCAGCACAGAAAAAAACAATCTCCTAATTCCATTCTGGTTTTATTTATAAATGTATTTGTATATGTATCTATGTTAATTCCAGCTTCTGTAGCTTCACTCCCTATTCCCTGAACATCCCATCATTTATCTCTCATAGCCATAACCCCATGCTGACAAACATACAGTTTTAAGTAGTTGGTAGAAATAAGAATACTTAAATCTCGTTCCTAAGTACCTCACTGCATTAGGAAACTATACTTGGCTTTAATTATGGATTGCCATTGGAAATACAGTTATGAACTGGAAATCTATCCCAACATAGACTCATGGGGCTTGCTCATCTTGGATAAGCTCCTTCGGTCTGTGGGTACCAGAGTTCTTATCCCTAAAACTGGGCTTATTCTACCACCAATGATGGGTCCTGAGAGAGTAGATCCTCAGTAAATGTCAGTATCTTTTTAATGTTTACACTGAGATGTCAAAGAATTTTCACTGTCTGGTGGGGGAGACTCCCAAAACTTCCCAGTTCTTTTTTCTTAAAGCCATTTGAATAGAATTCAGCAGTTCTGCTTTTCCCATTTGAAAACAAGAACATAGAAGAGACAAACTTATTAATGTGCAGTGTCACAACATATTGTCACATAGTAGTATATGATATATGATAAAATGTATTAGTTCTGAGCACCACAGATATCTATGGCTTCACCTCAGCATGAAGGCAAATGAGTTTCCTTTAGCTTGAGTGAGTTTGGAGATAAACTTCAGTGTAACAAAATGTATTTCACAGGAAATGTTTGATGTGGCACAGTTGGCTTATGAATCTCTTATCTATTTGCGGTTCACTCCTTAGAGTTATTAGTCAATTTAATTTGAGCAAATGCCAGGATTACTAACTAATTAGAAGGGTGTTACTGAAGGCATCGGATGTGAGAGAGTAAGTGCTGGTACTGTGGGCTTTGAGGCAGTGTGTGAGTACGATTTTGCCTGATGATACCATTTGCTAAACATTATACTTTGTGTTGTTGTCACACAGATAAGCCTCAAGTGCATATTCAGATGACTTATCCTCTACAAGGCCTAACCCGGGAAGGGGACGCGCTTGAGTTAACATGTGAAGCCATCGGGAAGCCCCAGTAAGTTCTGAAGGCTGAGGTGGGCAGAGGGTCACGAGCAGTAAATGTCACAACACAGACATGTGCGTTCACCACTGCTTGATCTGTCACCTGTCTCCTGCTGCAAGGGATGGATGGTTTTTCAGGAACTAAAGAATATTCAGTGTGAGGGGAAATAAATATCCATAGTTCTTAATGGTCAAGACTGGGAGAAAAATTAAATGCCAGCTAAGATTGAAACCTCAGCTAATTCTATTTTATTATCATCAACATGATTGTCAGGACTATTTTCTCACACACACACAGAAATAATCCTAATAAATTCTTCGTGTGCCCACAATCTAATGATATATCTGCCACCTTTTATGTTAATGTCGAAGCTGCTAGGAAGATGGTTTCAAGACTTATATTAAGCTACTGGGTTTAGGGCCAGCTGTAGGCAAATGAATTTGCCCTACCTTTAATTTTGCGTCTTCTTCCCTCAAAGAAAAGTGTCATACTTGACTCCCAGAAATATTTTTGTTACTAAGGAAAAGCTCAGGAACTTTTCTTAAGGAGGATATATATGCCACTTCATAAGATAAAAAGAAGAAACAACTAAGACTCTTGTCTTATTGAAAGTATAAAGGAACCACTTCAGTTGCCCTGCTAAATGATCCAAAATGAATTAGAGGAACTACATATAGCATCACTCATATAGCAATAAAGCTACACAGTGGTACCACTTTAACCATTATTACATTTACTTAGTGGGTGGGGGACACTTCTTTTGTTATTTCTAGTAAAGATTGTTTTTAACTGTTTCTTAGGGGGAAAAATCAAGTTATGGATTCATGAAATGGAATAATAGGTCAAAGTTGGGATTAAGGGCACTCACACTTCAGTGGCACCCAACAAAAGCCAGCATTGAGCTCCCTCTGCTGTCCCTGTGGTATGATTTTTTTTTTCCCTCAAAGAGTTTTGCTAGCCAGAATCATCACAGTTTTCATGTAAAGAAATCAGAACATCTTAACAAAGCTTCCCCAGAAATCTCTGGAAAGAAGCCTCCCGATTTTAACTAAGGAATGATCTGTGACAAGAGACCAGAAAGCCAAAGGGGGCTCTGGCTGCTGTTGGTTCTCTCTTCTCATTTCAGCCCTCCCTCTCTTTGTACTTACCTTTCTGTGGGCTAGAATTTCCTTCCCTCTGTGCTAACCATGTGGAGTTTTAAATGACCTTTAGGAGGTGGAAAGTGGTCTTGGTTCTGTTTCACTTTTCCTGTGGTGTTCCCAAGTTATTTGCTTTTGAATGCTTCAAGCTTCAGCAGAGTGATCTTTTTCTCTTTTGAGCACTGCCAAAGATTCAGATCTTTCTTTTTTGTAAACAGTTTGAATTATGCCCTAATTAGCAGCTTTATTCCAAAATAACCCAATAGAGGAAGAAAAAAAAAATTCTCAGAGGCCTCTTGCCACTTGCAATACCTGTGCTCGGCCACATGAACCACAGTTACAGTATATGGCTTGCTAACCTATACTTTGTTTTTGTATTTTTCCCCTGAAGAAGGTACTGTGACCAATTGAATGTGCCACAGGGACAGTAAATTACATGTTTCCTTCAGGACATTTATGCCAGAGAGGGGATTTGTTTGTTCCTTTCAAATAGGAACTGGTATATGGTTGTGTGAGCAAGCTCACATTACTCTACTGCTATCCCTTCTAGCATATTACCTATTTATTTTCTCAAGAAATTGCATACAATAAAAATGGTAATTTAACTTGCCATTAAATGTTGTGAATATTCTCAGCACTTACCCCTACTGATTGTTTCAGCTGTCGAGCAGCAGGACATTAGGTCTGATTGCCAGGCAGGCCCATTTGCCATTGCCTACAAGGAGGACATATGCAGTACTAATTTTTAAATAATTTACTGGGTTGCGATGACAAACCCATGTGTAATTAAAGAAAAATGGTAACTTCACATTCCATTTGAAAATTGGAATGCTACTTGACAGGGCTAACTTGAGGATCCCTTCATCATTAGCATGGGTCTCCTGTCGTGTCGCTGCTCCTAGAGGCAGCCGTAGGAACTAGAAGGAAGTCACTTCTGCGCTGGGATCTCTGTTGTCCTTCCTTCAAAATGAAAGTTTTCAGGCACAATTCTAAATGTGGCCTCAATTTCATAGGAGGTTGTTGGAGCCGCCTCGAAGAATGGAAGTTTTCAAAAGATAGTTGGTGTGTATGCATTTTTAGCTTTGGCAGATCTAGTGAAATTTGCTTTTTCCTGATGGATACTAATGAGGCACTTTAAATCACTAAAACAGACTTGTCTCTGATGAGCAAATGCCCTAGGCCCTAAGAGATTCATGTGGAATGCATTCCGTGGTCATTAGCCTGAGAGCCCTACCCACAAACTTGGGGGACTGCAGGTGCACACACAGGGAAAGTTCTTGCAATATGCAAGCCTTGGAGAGTCAGTAAAGAAGGCAATTTGCCAAGGAGCAGATAGACATGGTGGACCTCAGAGACAAGGGGTGGCATTCTGGGTAGGGGGAGGCAGGTTATGGGGAGGGGTTAAGGGGAAGAGGAAATGATTACATCTTTCCAGAATCAAAAGTGGTTTTTCAAATAGAGGCCCAAGAAAAGCACTGTTCAGTTATAAGTCCATTCCTTTTGGTGAAACTCAAAATCCATTTGAATATCACAGGAGGCTCCTAAACAACTCTTGATGTGTTAGTAACTATCAGATTAATGCACGTATCACTAGCCAAGAACTTGATTTCTTTCCTAATTAACGAAATGTTAACAATGGGTGAGTTCTGTCCTGCCTGAATTGGTGTGAAACCACACAGCAGGGCATAAAAATAGGGCACACTGGTTTATTTGCTGATTTATCAAAGATGAATTGGAAATAATGAGACTCCTGCTTGTGGTCTGTTCAAAGTTTTTCAATACCTGATTGTGTTTAAAAAAAAAAAAACATTGTATACCAACCAGATTTTTGGAGACTTCACAGTTGTAATTCTGTGAACTTAAAATAGCTCCAGTAGGTCCTCAATAATTGTGTGACCCTGCATGTGATTCATTTAATGCGTTGGTGAGAAGTTTGATGCAGACATCTTAATGGTAAATGATAATGTGACTTGTCTTCCTCCTCTTCCCCCTGCAGGCCTGTGATGGTAACTTGGGTGAGAGTCGATGATGAAATGCCTCAGCATGCTGTACTGTCTGGGCCCAACCTGTTCATCAATAACCTAAACAAAACAGATAATGGTACATACCGCTGTGAAGCTTCAAACGTAGTGGGGAAAGCTCACTCGGATTATATGCTGTATGTATACGGTACGTGAGAAGATAAAATGCTCTTCTGCTAGAGTCAGTCACATGGAGCTGCTACTTGTGATTTACTCCCAAAGCTTTTGGTCAAGTTGAAAATCAAAAACCAGTTGGTTTCCTTCTAGAACTTAAAGAAGCCTGGCCTGAGGTGGACCCTAGTGTCTCCACCTGAGATAGTGACTTTTCTTCTCTCCCTCTAATCGTGGGGGCTTCAGCTGGATCACAGTCTTTGGTCATGCTGAGAAGGAAAGCTGTGTCCTCAGGCACAAGCCATGGAGATTATGTTAGAAGTAATGACTGAAGCATTCAGCCTCACCAATTAGTAGCTTTTCAGCTCAGAAAGTTTATTCCCAGTGGTATTTTCCTATGATACCTGGGCTAGGCTTTCTCCTGCTTTGATGAGCAGAACTATTCTGTTTTCAGCATGAAGCTATTAAATTCCAAAAGATGTTGCAAGCCAGTAAATACTCAGAACAAATACAAGGTCCTTTTTAGCTACATAAACCACCTGTAGCTACTGCTTCAGAACAAAAGCTTTTTTAAAAAATGTGCCTGTTTTGTTAATATCATTTTACAGGATTATTAAAACATCATAAATTTTATTCTCTAGTCAACACATATTTATTGAGCATCTACTACGTTCCAGGCATCTTAAACTTATTTCCTGTTTATAACTTACTGTTGATTTTACGTATGGGGAATATTTTCTATTTAGTTGAGGTGTGCACCTCCTGTCTAGTTTTATAATATCAAATTCAGTCTCTTCTGTTCAATTGAAATCTCATATGCCAAGAAATAGCCATGAACTGACATGACACAGAATGAGTAAGCAGAGGCATTGACATTTCAATGTGTTATAAATATTTTAATATGTGTGTGTGAAGAGGGCATTTTTCTTCATGTTAGCACTGTAAATAATCCAAGTATAAGTTTATATGAATAAATGTATAGACACATATAAATTATACCTATGAAATATCCACATCATAATATCTTAGAATCAGGGTACTTTCCTTATGAAGAAAATAGGAGTGGCAGTCTTTTTAATCAAACAGAAGCATGCTTTATACCGTATCTGCATGGATATTAAAATATAATCCTTAGCCTATACCTGAGATTTTTTTCCTAGCATAATGCAAAATTAAAAGATCACATCTAATCACCTTATTTGTAGACTTCTGAAGTATGTTTTCTCTTTGCGCACTACCAATGTTGTCTGTGGTTCACACATAATAACATTAATTCTCCCAGTAGTTAAGGAAATCCACATGAAGCGAACAGTTTTTCTACATAGGTGAGATGGGGGCGCAGCATGTCCTGTTTTCAGCTGGCAATGTGCAGAGCCACCCCTTTCCACAGACTGCTCGGCGCTGGGTGGAAAGTACATTCCTCCCTTTTTCTGCATGTGCACTCTTCACATAAGGGCCTGTGCCTCATGGGAGTCCCCAGCATTGCTGTTGCCCAGGTTTACTGGCGTTCAGTCCAGCTCTTTACAAACTGCAGATTATAAAAAGCAGTGACAAATTTCCATTCATCTGTTATGTGCTTTCTTGATTCAGAACACTAAGCTATCTGGAAAAAGAGTTTTGATTTATTGTACTTATTGCCCCTACATGTCAAGAGAAGAAACATTTTGTGAGTTTGATGGACATATATGTTTGAATAGTTTTGTATAGTAGTTTATAGTTAGCATTCATATAGTGCTCACTTTATTCCATGCCCTATGGTAACAATTTTACATGCATGGTCTCATTTAATCTCAACGATAACACCAGGAGGCAGGCGTTATCATCATCCCATTTTACAGATGATAAACTGAAGCTCAGAAAGGTCACACAGTTTTGCCCAACCTCACCAGGTTTCTACATGTGTTTTAGAACCACAATACTTTGACTCTAAAGTCCACAACAAAGTTTGTCTTTCTTTATAGATTCTCTTATTCTCACTGCTTTCCAACAGGACAATCCCCTTCAATATGAGATGATCTTCTTAGAGTTAACTGTCGGGATCAGAGTGCATTATTTGAAAACCAAGAAATATAGGGATCTACCTGTTTAAGGCAGACACAGCTGCATACACATGCCTCCCTAATCCAAGGTGGCACACCTATCCTTGTCTAGGGATTTGATAGATCTGTAATATACTACCTACCTCCCCAGTCAGTGCTAGTAACAATACTTGGGATGACAGATGAGAATATTAGCCTAAGGTATTACTAGTCTATTAATAAAATTCTCTAGCAATTTGGGAAGGTGATGGGTAGATTTTCTTTTCAAAGCCGATTTATTGTATTACTACAGTAATTTTGGAAGTATTTTATGAACTAAAAGTTGGTATGCCTCTATAAAGTTTAATTCAATTCCTTGGAAGCAACCTCTACACAAGAAGAATCTAGGTGGTTAGTGCCTGAGCCCCTATTGGTTTTATTCTTGTAGCCACTACGTGTCAAACACAGCTCATTAACTCCAACACTGTACTTTCTTAAATGGTGGCCTCATATTGCTCTTACTGCTAGAAATGATCTAAGCATTGTTATTATACCTGATAAGGGAATCTAGTTCTTTCAGGTCGCTTTAGCCAGATGTGAAGGACAACAGTTGCCCTAGTCATGATGAAGATAATTGAAAGTGTGTGATTTGCACAAATTGGGAGGGACTGATGACCTTTCCCTGAAGTCTGTGCCTTCATTAGTCTGGTCCACCCCTTGGTTCATAATAATATTTTCAAATCACCTTCAGGTCTACTCTTACTGTATTGTGGACATTACACACTTTAAGTCTACTTTTAGAATAGGTACAGGAGAAATCTCCCAGGAACAAATGTTCCTTTTCAGTGGTAGTTACAGTAATTCAAGCAAAACAGAAAAATCACATTAACTGACCCTGTGCTGGGCAGCAGGCACCTCTCTGGATGTAGTTTAGTTGTGTAGTGGAGGGAGCGGGATGTCTTTACTGCTGGGCTCAGGGTCACTGCACTTGGTTCATTTGTATCTGTACTGGCACCTGCAACAGGTGTGTAGGTGCATTCAAATGAGTTTCCAGGTCACAAAATTCTTCCCCACCTGTGGCTTCCATGAAAAGTGTGAGGAAGCAAGACTGAACATATGGCCTGAATCACTGCATTTCTCATCCACCTTTCTTTTAAAAAGGTAGTTTAAAAATATTAACTTAATCATTTCTGCTTCTTGGACGAGAATGAGATTTTTTTTTAATGACATCCTTATTTGGACTCATGTGAGACTGCTTTAAACAAAGTGTAAAATGCTTGTATCCTCAGCTTAAAGGAACAGAGCCTCCCATAAAACAGAACAGTTGCTTCTTGCCTGCTGATTTCATCCAAGTATATTTGTATTAGAGAAGCAGTTTGTGAGGAAAATTAAAACCTCAGATTGTTGATCGATAGTAGGAATGATTTTAAGTAGACGTTGCAACCAAGCACCAAAATATGTTTTTATAAACTTTTGGGAACTTGCAGCAAACCCAGTAAAGGTACAGTATATAATTAAAGTTTTGATGTATTAATTAGACAATCTGAGAGCTCACTTGAAGATAAAAGGACACCAGATGTGTCAGGGAGAAAAAGTTGACGTGCTTTAGCTAAAATTTAAAATCAAAAGCTTTCAAATCGTCTTATGCTCTATTATAGCAGAATGATTGCTTAGTTCAAAGTCTTGCTGACAATTTAACACATTCAGTTTGATCATTTGGGCTTAGATTTTTTTTTTCTCTTTCATATTTGCCCTTCCCTTGTCTCCAAATAATTTTTGAGATGATAGAAGAATATACAGTATATCAAATATCTGACAGAGGGTTCCCTATCAGGTGCCTGGCTTTGAAGGTCGAGTCTCATTTATATTTAGTTCTCTTGTTTACAAGATGGAAAGCGTTCTTTCAGTTTTATCACTGTAGTCCACTTAGGTCAAGCTTTTAACATGAGCAAAGGCAACTTATTAATATTTATAAGTTGTAAAATTTATTGACTTTTAAAATAAAATCTCAGTAAAATCTCACATGCCTGGAACTTGATATTTAGTGGTGACATTCTCTCTTCTTTGTATTTATTATGAGTATAGAAGTAGTTTTACTTCCTGCTGGGATGTATTGATGGAGAATAATGAAGTTAACAGTCACAGAGAGCAAGTGTGCAGGGGCACACTCATCCTTGGCTGATACGAGCCCTCTAATAGAGCAGCACCACCTCCTCCTCCTTCCTTCTATCTGTAAAAGCTGAAATGAAATGACAACCATTGTACCCTCTTGGTACTGAGTTGATTTAACCTCACCTTTGAAATCTGGTAGGGAAGAGGAGTGTCATATATTTTGATTTTTCCTCCCCTCTCTTCACATCTCCTCATCCCTAATTCACTTCATTAATGAAAATTCTCTTTTCTTCTTTTCTCAGCTCTTCCAGCTAAGGCTTTGGGATATAATTACAAGGCACAAATCTTGCAGGGAAAGAACTTTTGGTTTTAAAGGGAGAAGCCATCAAACAAACATCTCAATGTCCTCATGCTTTTGTTTTGTCATTACTGGTCATTGTTGTGTTCAGCATTGTGGGTTTGATTTTCCTTTTTTTTTCTATCCAGATCCCCCCACAACTATCCCTCCTCCCACAACAACCACCACCACCACCACCACCACCACCACCACCATCCTTACCATCATCGCAGGTATGGTACCTTCATTACCATTGAAAATGTCCTGAATGTATATTGTCTTTCTGGTATGTATAAAAAGAAGCCTAAAAGTTCCCTTTAAATCCCTGGAATTTAATGGTTCCTTTATTTTGGAACTCCAATGACATTAGATGCTATGTTCTTAAGTTGAATCTTAAGGACCTCAGAAACATCCAAGCATTTAACAGTACGTCAGATATTTTGCAGCTTAAGCATAAGAGAATTCTTTTGTAAGCATCACTATTCAAAGCAAAACACTAGGGAAAATGGCAGCTGGCTGCTAAAGAACACGCCGATAGCTTCTGCTTAGCCACGGTTGATGAAATGGTAAGTATTGTGGCTTTCAGTCTTGTCTCTGTCTTAGTTTCATCTCAGTCCATGTAAGGGAAACTTTACACACTACCTTCAACGTGCCTATTTGGGCCATGCTACTAAATGCATAGTCATCCTTCCTGCTCCAGAGAGTACCCGCTGACAGTGTTACTACCTGTTTGTGTTGCCTAGGTAGTCACAAGAGATCAGAGGGAGTCACTTGTCTTTTCCATGCTGAGCACTCGTGTGCCCCTCCCTGCCCTCGGTCACATATTGGAGGAGTGGAAGAGGCAGCCACTGTGGTTCTCACTCTGCAGCTTTATCTTTTTGGACTGTCTGAAACTCTTATTCAGCATGAGTTTTACTGTCTCTTGTTTCTGTCACTGAGGGAGGTGGCATGCCATCCAGCCCTTCCTGGCATCCAGTGGCTCTCTCGTACTGCTTGATGTGGCTTGTCTGGGAGCCATGGGGTTTCTTCTGCTGCCTAAGTAGGAAAGCTTCCAGCCACACTATGTCCACTTGACATGAAGGATTTCCTTAAACAAGGCCTTCCCAACCTGTGTGTACAGGGACTAACCACAAACACATGTGGAAGTAATTATTCTGTGAGAAAAATATCTCTTGAAAGAATAACTTTTCCACTGCATTTTGTTATCTGGTGAGACTGCAAGGTATCTGAACCGTGTGCCCTGGTACACAGCCTTGTCACTGGACTTCTTTGTGAACACTGAGTATTTGACTCCTCACGCCTCATGGTCAGCTCCTTTTTAGCACCCTAGATATCACTGCTATCCTTTACATCGACATGCTAGAGACATTTCCAGTTTTCATGGGAGTCAGTAAGATAGACATGATGAAAATTCCAGGTGTTCAATGAAAGAGAGAAGAGGCCTTGTCAGTTGATAGAATATAAGAATAGATTGCCTAATCTCAGTTTTCTTCGCTTTTCTACTCATTACAGTGGAACAAAGAGAACCCTTAAGGAAGCCAATGCTTCTCAACGTTGGTTCTAAAACCATCAGTGCTGGCACTCAATTTAAAATCTGAAAATCCATCAATTGGTTTTCATGTCACACTCTAAACTCAGCTCTCTAAACAATCTGCTTCCTAGATTCCTGTCCGTGTGTGTTTCTGTTTTCGCTCTTTGTTACTTTCTTCTGTAAACTTAAGTAAACTTCTGTAAACTTAAGTTTGTTGGCCTAGTGAATTGATTCCTTCCGTTTTTTATACCATTCATAAGCATATCAAAGATGCTTCTTCCTAACTCTGATTTCTGGAGTAATGTGCTACCAACTTTTCCTACGAAGAACTAGGATTTCTTGCCTGTTACACAGTTTGTAAGCCAAGTTAAACACTTACTCTTGTGAAGGGCCCTTTAGATCTTAGTGTAAATTATATCCCCTAATTCTCCATTGCCCTACATATGTTAACCTTTTAAGAAAACATATCAGCAGTCTGTTTTATCTTTGCAGAAGTTGCCTGGGTATGAGCCAGCATTTATTACCACTCATTCTAGAAGGTTCCAGCTAGGTGGCTATCCAGGTTTACATTTTAAGACAGTCAAGACCTTATTCATGCGGTGTATAAACACCACATTTCTCTTTTATATGGAACAACACTTTTCATTTGCGGCTGGCCTTCTCACTAGCTTATACTTTTTTTTAAGACCTTAACACTCCCTGAACTCCTCCCCCCTCACAATCAATCTCAGCAACTCAGTAGTCGCTTCAGTTCACAGCTCTTAATCCTTCACTCAAGACTAAAGCTAATCTTATGTCCTCAAACAGCTACAACTCACTGTTATCACAGTTCCAACTGCAGAGACTCCATTTAAGAGGAAATTTAAAAAATAAACAATACTCTATTTCTGTCCACATCAAAGATACCTCTAACAGGAACTTGTCTTTGCTTCTGTCTCTCTGCTACTAGCCTCTCAGCTCAAGGTAATGTAAGATGATCTCATAGATGCACTTTAGCCTCTTGATGTTAGCAGTTGAATCCTCTCGGCACACAAAATACATCTGTGGTAATGAATGCCCAGATTCTTACTGGCACACCCAAGAGTAGTTAAACCAAAATTGCTAATAACACAACATTGTAGCATTCATTGCCTTAATGGACGTGATCTTCTAGGCTTACTGTGTCTTAACAAGCAGTCTTATATATATTTATCTTGCCCAGAAAGTACACTTGTAGAATTTAACATTTGCTCCTTTCTCCAAACAGATTAAAGGTTATGCAGCTGAATGATTCTGTGTCCCATTTTAAAGGTCCAGGCTATCCCCTAGATTTAGATTAGTTCCTAAAAAAATCTTCCAGACTGAATCTTGACAAATGGATAGCTAAATTATTTTCCACTCCTCTTCTCTCTTGCACTGTTAGGTACATTACAACCACCATTAGCCTTAAAAGCTGCAACAGCCAAATTTGGTGACAGTAACATAAAGCCTGAGTTTAAACAAAAAAAAAAAAAAAAAAAAAGAAGTCCACAGTCATCTATTTCTTTTCTCCCAGTCAAATGCAATAACTGAAACCCATTCCCCAGGTCAGAGTTTCATTACAAGAAAAATGTACATATGCAATAGAAAAATATTTTTAAACTCGAGAAGTCATAGTTGATTTCTGATTTCTCTGAAAGGAAGTGTTCCAGTATTATCCTTTATCTTCCATAACCAGGATAATCAAATCGTTCCCCTTGTTAGAGAGGCAGACTGGCTTTCTGTTCTGAGTCACCTGACTTCCTTGAAACATGTTCAAGCTTAATCATGGAGACCCTTCAAGGGGAAGAATTATGAGCCAAATCTGACTCTGCTTTGCCCACCCAAAACCACACCCCTCATGGGTGGGAGCACAGAGTGTTTTCTGCTTCCTGCTTACCCTACACGGAGCAGGCCTGGTGAATTACACATGAAGGCACACGTCTAAGCATGGGCTTATCTAGGGAGAAATTTTTGTAGTCTCTAAAGTACTGAAAGGAATACCAACAGTCCCTGATTTATGATGGTTCAACTTAACAATTTTTTTACTTTAGAATGGTGCAAAAGCAATTCGTATTCGACAGACACTGCACCCATACAGCCTTTCACTTTCAGTACAGTATTGAATAAATTCCACGAGACCTTCAACACCTTATAAAATAGGCTTTGTGTTAGATGGTTTTACCCAGTTATAGGCTGATGTAAGTGTCCTTACATTAAGGTAGGCTAGGCTAAACTGTGATGTTTGGTAGGTTAGGTATATCTAATGGATTTCCAGCTTACAATGTTTTCAACTTAGGGTGGGTTGATTGGGACATAGCCCCATCGTAAGTCAAGGAGCATCTATATTTAATGTCAACTTGCCATATCAACTTGTTGTGGCTTTAAAACCATTAAGCCATTATAGTCTCATTAAATTTCTTTCCAAATAAAAAACAGTTTTAGATTGGGAGCCATTCAGAGCCTCACGATGACTTGCCACAAGGTTCCTTGGTGTCTGTTATCTTTCGTGTATGTTGACATTCTGACCATATATTTCTGTTTCAACTATTGCTATCGGCAGGCCCCTGTTCCTTTTTTTAAAATCATGTCTAGTTGTCTGTGTGGTTTCATTCATGAAGATATATGCTATCATATGGAAGCATAAACTGCATAATTTAAATTGCCCCTGGAATCCTTTGTTAAAAGACAGACAGCCATTACCCCAGATAAGAGTTCTTCATATAGATTCCTGTCAGAAACTAGAATAAAAGAAAAACCTACTGCCATGCTGGGGTAGGGGGTGAGGGGAGTGTGGGTGAGCAGGGGGTGTTTGTTCTGTCTTGTTTTTAACTTTCTTTGTAATTAGTTGACTCTGTGTGTTGGGTGTACATAAACATACCCATTTCAGTGTTTGGTGATAGTGTTAGCCCCTGTCTTCCAGTTGGATCAAGATTTTTCCTGTAATCATCTCAGGAAAACATGTTGTGTTTCCCTTCCTAGTTAGTGTGGCTGTTGTTTTGTTTCTACCTGGTTGTGTCTTGAGTTAGATGCTTGATGAGGAATATCATAGAAAGGACTCCACACTCAGTTTTAAATACCCTTAACAGCTTACAGAGAAAATTCAGGCTGGGAGGAGTTCAACCTAGAGGTCACACTATACGTGTGACTGTCATAAATTAAAAAATTAAAACCACCTTAGAATAAGAAATGAATAGCTATAGGGCCAAATTCTGAAACACATTAAAAAATCCTTTCATAAGAATGAAGTAGGTCATTTCTAAATTAGTTTTCCACTTTTTAAAAGTACGTACCCAATTAAATATTTTGTGTTCCTAGGAAAAGAAAATAGCCAGGCTTTTCTTATTGGTATCGAAGCACTCAAAAAACCAATACTCCTTGTAGGAAATGACTCCTACCCCCAGGCCTACGTTATTATTTTGGCTTTCATAGGCTGAAATCATAAGCTTTTGTCAGGTGTAATGTGGATTAGATCACATAAATAAAGAAGGTGGGTATAGTCTTTACCCTTCAGTGATACTTATAGAATATGTCCAAGTGGGGAAACTTGACACCACAGCACATGTTTTAGTTCCTTAGGTACAAAGGAAAGAAGCACACCTGTCCTTAAGACTGAATCTACATCATGACTATCTAAATGATAATAGAGAGCTTTCCTCCACATAAAGCTGGCTACTCCCCAGGGTCTTAGCCTAATGATTTCTACTATTTGCTGTTGATATTTGCATGGTTCAAGAGCTGGTCTGCTTTTTAGCTATGCATTCAACAAATATTGAGTACCCATAATATGTACAGCACTATGCTAGTGCTTATGGAGACAAAATACTCCCTAAACTCCTTATAATACAGTTGCTAGAACACGTTGCACATGTTGGGACACAATAGGAGATAACATGCAGCTAGGATGATTCGGTGGCACAGGTAGAAGGTGCCATAAATGCTGAGGAGAGTGTCGCAGTGGACTTTGATCCGTGCCACCAAAAAAGGGACAGAATGTAGATAAGAAAGGATGTCATTTTGGAAGTTAGGCATGAAGGTCCAATGTTACTTCAAGCATCTGTCATCAATGTATGTTTATTTTGCATGTATTTATGTTCCAGGCATAGGTTAGGCCACTATTGCTAGGAAATACACATATTCATCTTAGAATGTTTACTAAATTGCCTTTTTTTCTAGAGTTGACATCTACTTCATTAAGATTATTTTTCATTCAGCATTTATTGATTACTCATCAAGTGTTATTCATATGCCAGTATGCCTAGTGACAAGAATATTTTCGGGCACTAATAAATACTCATGAGCTACCTTTTATGTAATAAGCTACCTTTTCAAGTTTTTGCTCCAAAAAGTGTGTGTCCATTTTTCTTCATACTGTCTTAAGTGTTTTTTTTTTCCTGATGATTGTAAACCTGTCACAAATAACAGCATAGCTAATCAGCTTTTGACCTAGATTCATTTAGGAGGGAATGAAAAAAGGTTTGAATACTACAGTGATGGAGGCCATCTGATCCCACATTTTTAAAAGAATGAATGAGAAATGTAATGTGAGTAGAAAAGTTTTTAATGCCTCTATCATAATTTCAGTAATTTTATGATCTTTATTTTAAAAATAATCCTGGTGATAAAGATGTGACATGTTTTCATAGTAAAGATCTATCAACAATGCAAACAAAAATAATACTGCCAATACAGGTTTCCCAGAATTAGAAAGTGATATTTACAGCTTTCTTGGTAGTGAAAAATAAAAGACTTGACTGGAAGGGCCCAGACCTCCCATACCTAACACAAAATTTGCCAAGACTTAAAAATATGCTGTAACTTACAGAGAGCCTCTTTCCTCTCTCCATTACTACCCTCCTGGCAACACCCTCTTCATTTCCTTCCTTCCCCTGTGCCTTCCTCTTATCTGTACCCTGTTCCACTGAGCATCCACATACAACATGTTATAGGTATTGTTTTTCTTGTAAAATGAAACTACTATACAGATTCCTGTTATTTTGAAGAACAACTGGTTTGCAAATGAAAAGATCTCAGGGGCACAACAGCACTAGTGAACAATTCTGAAGAAGCTTTTAACAAAACTTGAAATTGCATATCTGGAAAAAAAACCAAGCCCCATTCCTGCTGTTCTGTAGCACACAATCTCTTCACTCACAGGGGAGGTGACTTTAACAAGCAAGAGAGCTTTATCCTGGCTCTCCTATTTGGGCCTTTTAGTTTTCGTCCTGTTCCTTTCTACTTCTCCCATCTGTAAGACAGGGGAGTTTGATTAAAACATAACATAGATAGAAAGAAAATTAATCAGGAAACCAGGAAAAAACAAATTCCAGAGTTTAATTTTCCAGCAGTTATTTTTGTTTTCAATCAGGTTCAAATAACTTGAAAAAAAAAAAAAAAAAGAAAGAGAGAAAAAAAATCCTATATTTAATATATATTGGCCAGCACGCACAACTATGAAAATAACATTGTCAGGGGAATTCCTTGCCTGCTCTAGTGTCTAGATTTAAAGCACCTCCATAACACAAACTGAAGGGGAATTCAATTAAGAAAACCATTGGCTTCTTATTGACTTTAGTTAAGAAAATAAACTGGGAGAAAGTGTATTAAAATATGTCTAACTGCTTAGTATGCTTTCATTTAGGCTTATGACAATCAAAAAATGAGAGAATTTAAATTTTTTACAATTAAGCTCTGGTTTCGAGTAGATTGTGGGTTATCATGCTGTGCGCTTTTTTAATGTACACCTTACTCAAACACACCCCAAAATGCAGACTTGCAATCTGTGCGTTGTAAAGCAGAAGCACCACAGATCAATCGGGGGAAAAAATATTTAAGGTTGTGAATTTAATTTTGTTCTAGGATTTTCATTTTCATTTATGGCACCCGTTGTGTTTGAGACCATGGACCAATTTATGGATTAGTTTTAAACCCCCAGTCTGTCACACTCAATGAACAATTCTAAGTTGGAGAGAATCCATATGAAAGGATTAGAATGTGCCACAGTGGAGCTTACACATGACTGTTTCAACTAAATATTGCCCAGCTGCCTCTCCTGCAATAATTCCTTTTTTTTTTTTTTTTTTTTTTTTTTTCTAATCGGCTTTTTTTTTTTTTTTTGGGTTTTTTTGTCAGAGTTTTTTTTTTTTTTATTTTGTAAATAGACTACAACAATAAATGTATGTGATGTTTCATTTATTGAAGATAGGGTCTGATAAACTATAGGATTGGGAGACTAAGAAGAGGAGTCTATATTGAGTGGAGTATGCATCTTTCAAATAATAATGCTGGACCCTTCTATGGATACCTTGTTTGACTGTACTCATACTTAGTGGGTTTTCAAGAATATGGGATTGTTTTTTCTTGGCCATATAAAATACATGTATAATACATTTGCTCCCTTTGTAATTAAAATTAAGAGACAGTAGCTTAGCTAGGCCTTTTAAATTTCTGTATAACCCAACACCATCCTAAGTTCAGCCCAATTTTTTGTGACCTGTTTTTCTCATAGGCTAGCTCAAAGATTTTTTTTTTAAGACAGCAACAAGATGAGGTTTTAAAAAGGCTTTGTTGGGGCAATTAGGACATTCTCATTTTTCAAGCTGATTACAGCAGTTATCACTTATACTGAAATTTTAATATTTGCATTTTGCCTCTATACTTAGAATATTACCCAGCAATATGGTGACCGCACAAGTTGATTCACAAGGTGTGTTTGCACATTTCTCTGGTTTTCTGATTAAGATACCCTAATAAATCCTGCTTCACGAGTTGCACTCACTTCAGAGCCAGGGCGTCTGTGGTTTCTGCATGAAGTCATAATGCAATTATGGAGGAGAATTAGATTCTGTCATAGTGCTCTCCTGCAAGGAGCACAAAGTTACTTCTAAAGAATTTTTTCTTAATTCTTTACTTGAAAATAACCTCTGTTCAAGCAGCATACTAGCTGCTCCTAGAGAAATGGAGTCAGTGACTCCCCAGTTACACCGTCAATCTTGTTCTGAGCTTTGTAGCCAGCCTGTGTTTCTGCTGCGGTGTCCTACCCCATTGCTGATCATGGTTTTGCCATTTCCAGCTGCAGTAATGGTGTTGTTTGACTTGAACATGTGTTTGCTTTTAACCGTTTTAGAATGTGTTTTTACTTCTCAACATCCTCCTTTCCTCGCCTTTTGGGTACAATTGATGGATTTCCCATCCACAGAATGGGGAAGCAAGATGCACTGTGGATTTTCCTTCATTTATTTTCTAGTAACCACCTAGGAGCAGACACCTAGCTTTACCTGGTTTAATTTCATCTTAAAGCTGATATGGTGTTGCGCTGTAGGAAGACAGTAAATTTGGGGTCATTGGTTAATGCTCAGATATTATTTTTGAGGACTTGAACCCTTAGATTTTACTCCACCCCCCTGATTCTTTCATTTTTACTTAATTATTTACCTGTAAAAATAAGGCATCTGCCGGGGGCAGTGGCCCATGCCTGTAATCCCAGCACTTTGGGAGGCCAAGGCAGGCGGATCACCTGAGGTCAGGAGTTCGAGACCAGCCTGATCAACATGGAGAAACCCTGTCTCTACTAAAAATACAAAATTAGCTGGATGTGGTGGCACATACCTATAATCCCAGCTACTCAGGATGGTGAGGCAGGTGAATCTCTTGAAGGCAGGAGGTAGAGGTTGCAGTGAGCCAAGATCTCGCCATTGCACTCCAGCCTGGTCAGCAAGAGTGAAACTCTGTGTCAAAAAAAAAAAAAAAGAAAAAAGAAAAGAAAGCATATTAGAAGAGCCACTACAAAAATAATAAGCCACAGTGTTTATTGCTTTTTTAAAAATTTTGGAAAGGAGCCAATGCCTATCTATAAAATATATTAACATGCATATAAATGTTTCTGTACAAATGGGCATTTGATTCTGCCCCTCAAATGTAAAGTACCTATGCTGGACTTGGATGTTTCAACAAAGGAAATGTGCCATCTGTGTCAGGAGAATCTGGAGAATCTGGAGCAGAGTGTGTTTCAACTGTACAGTTTTCTGTATTGTTTTTTACTGCTATTTTATGCACAAAGACTTGTAAGTAAGTATGTATTTTGTTCTTATGCAGTTTATTGTATGTTTCTCTTTCCTTCATCTATTCTTCAGAAACTGAGTTATCAGTAATATTAAGCTGCATTGGCCTTTCAGACTTCTGGTTAATTCTGGCTCCTTAGAAGGGATCTAATTTTTGATGGTATAGGATCCTGAGGAAAGCATGCCAACTGAAGGGGAATGCCGGTGTGAATTCATGTGTCATATTTATAAATCAGAAGCACCAGGCTCATTTTCAAAAAAAAAGCTTAATTTGAAGTTCCAGTGCATTTAAACATTGCCTGTGTCGAGTCAGAAAGTCTTTTGGAGTCTCCAGAGCACATGAAAGCAATTACAAGCCAAACCGCTGCATTCTACAAAAGGACAGTGAACTACTTGCTTGCAGTTTAACCCAGAATTCCACTTCAGCCACCAGCGTTTGACTAGAGATGACTAGCTCCTGTCTCAGTATCACCATTCCTTTCTGGCCAGCAATGAGTGGTAGAAGGAATGTGCCTGGGAAGTTTTGAAATCAAAATGGAAGTATAGCCAGATGGGTTGACACTGGAATGAAGTTGACTAGAAGAGTGGTGACAAAATGACTCTGGAAAAAGAATGTCACCCTGCATTTTGTTAGATATTTATGTCACTTCCCCTGAAGCCAAAAATAAAGAGAAAATTCCTTGAGTTCCTTGGAGGAATTTCTTGTAAACAGGAGCAAGTACAGCAAGCCTGGTTTAGAGGCTTGGTAGAAGAAGGAGAAAACTTGAACAGCATCAGAAATAGAAGAAGAAAGAGACAAAACACATTTCCTTCCACAGCAAGTTCATCTAGCAATGAAAAAAAAAAAAACAAAAAAAACTGCACTCTCTCCTAATCCAGCCATGAAATCAGGACTCCTGTCAGCTCAGAACAGTGAACGTGGTTCTGAATTGTGAGCAAAAGGATGGCTGGATACTTAAATTTTTGGAATGTCATATGATTAGAAGTGGCATTTGGCAGATTGTGTGAACTTGAGTGTTTTCATGAAAGGCTTCTGCTCTTGAATTTTAACATTAAGAGCTTTAGAGTGAAGAATGGATGTGTGTGTCTGTGTGTGTGTCTGTGTGTGTGTAGAAACTAATCTGTGAAAACCTTGGATATGTTCATTGCCATGGCCTCCCAGTAAATCGAACTTTTCAGCTAAACTGTGCTGAAATAATACACTGGATGAAAAACTTAAACCTGTCTATTCATCTACAGGCATCTGAGCATAAGCAGTAAAAGGATCCTAAAAGTGCGATTGATTCAATGATGCCTAACTGGCAGTCAAGAAGCCCAAGTGCCCGGGTGGGTTGGGTTAAAACAAAGGCAATGTTTGAATGTATGAATCCATTGTTTAACCAGCCTTTTGACTGAGCTTTTCTGTCGTAGTCCTGAGCCTTGATGCGTTAAGAGCCATCTACCAGCCACTGAGTTTGCACTGGTGTTTCTCATCACTTTGCATGTCCACCTGACTATTGACCAGCAAATATATGTGTCCTGGCAAGACCCCCAGAACCAAAGAATTTACTGTTTTCCTCACTGGCTCGCAGCTTTGAGCTCAAGGCATGTCTTAAAACAGTGCAACTCACTTCAAATGCTTTTTGCTTTTCATTTATTATTGCTTGTCACGCGATGTTCTTTGAAAGCTTGCTCATATATTATCTGTTCCATTTTTTTCCATTTTCCCTTTTTTTGCATGCCGTTCCTCCTGTTTCTTCCCTTCCTCCAATCCTCTGTTCCCGTCTGTAGACACAACGGCGACGACAGAACCAGCAGTTCACGGTTGGTATCACATTACTGTTTATCTACTTTCTCAGCGCTGCTGAGAGGCAAGGCAAGCCTGGGAAAAAGAGAAATGTAGTCTTCAAGGGAAATCATGTTTCGAGTAGACTGATCTCATAAAATATACTATAATTTTTTAAAGTTTGAAAAGATGTCGAGTCTTGTCATTTCTGTTGTGAGTTCGGTAGTCAATGGATGCAGTCTGAGATGAGACCTTCTCCTCACTGGGTGGCTGGAATTGTAGGAGTGTCAGTCAGTTGCACAGAGTCCTCCTTACTTACAAAACTCCACCAAACCTTGAAATACATGGGGCTTCAAAAAAATGAGTGTTTGCGGGAAAACTGTTAATATCTGAATTAAAGGCCCAGTTGCTTTATTTATATATAGGCCATAGTCCCAGATAAATCTTGAAGAGGTGTCATTTGTGTCGCTCAGTGAAGTTGAGATGGAAGGGTAGACCAGGGAGGAAGATTCCTGTTTAAAATCATGAGCTTATGATAAAGAAAGTCATTGCTCTTCTTTAGAAAGGTCATGACTTTAAGTATGTTGCTAATCATATTTACCCCACCACCCCTCGATGGTTCACTCTTAATCTCTATGTGTTCATATAACTTTATGCTCTCATTTGGCAGAAAACTCCTCCAAACCAAGAATGATATCATATGTCAATTATAACAGCATAACTGGGACTTTTAAAAAGTTATTGGTGTGTGTGTGTCTTGCAGGTAAAATAGTAACACATTTTTAACCACAAAGCAATAAAAACGGAGTGAGTAAAACTCAGGAGGGGTATCAGGAAATAAGATCTCTTTTTCCCCATCTCACCAATGACTTACTGGATTGGAATAAGTCTATTAACTTTTCTATGTCTCTCCAATCAGAAAATGAGAATCATGTTTCTTCTGTACATTACTTTATTACTTAGCTCAAATCTAGCCCTGACAAGATTGTGCTTAGAAAAGATATGTTAGTTTAAAACTGGGCTGAATTTTAATAATTGAATCCAAGGGAATTATTTGGTAAAGGGCCTACTTTAATCACTCTGCATGTTGTTGTACAGGGTGGAAATCTGTCATTTAAATGACAAGAGGAGATCAGCCAACCCTGCCATGTTAATTCAACTTTTAGAGAAAAATTTCCTGGCACAGCCTGACTGACTTAGAGACCTGCATTTGATAACTCACCAGTTGGAAAATCTCTAAGCTCTGTAGGAGCTGTCTTTGAAGGTCAGGCCTTGATGCTTGGCAGGTCACCCCATCTTTTGACTTCCTGTGACGAATTCTGAGAAAGCAAAACAAATTTAGGAACTAAGCAATACTTCCTTTCTCTCTCCATTCCTATTTCTTTCTGCCCTTTCTTATCATTGGTACAAAGGGAAAAGTTCATAAAATAACCAAAAGGAGCCAGGTACGCTGACAGTCATGAGAAATCAATTAGGTATAAAACTTCCACTTTCTAAGGTAATGCCCTATAGCGCTTGCCACATCTCAGGCATTGCACTCCATTAAGCTCAGTTATTTGTAGTTTTCATCATTAATTGAGCACCTCCTGACTTTATCGATTATTCTCGAAGGGTTATTTTAATGTAGTTAGAGAGATTTTATTCTATTCTTTTAAAGATACTTTAAGTTTTGAGCTTCCTATAATTAACTACAAGGCAAAATGCAAGCTCTTCCAACCCACAGCCCATGGGCCGCATGCGGCCCAGGACGATGTTGAATGCGGCCCAACGCAAACTCATGAACTTTCTTAAAACAGTATGAGATTGTTTAGCGATTTTTTTTTTTGTTGTTGTTGTTCATCAGCTGTCACTAATGTATTTAATGTGTGGCCCAAGACAATTCTTCTTCCATTGTGGTCCAGGGAAGTCAAAAGATTGGACACCCTGATATAATGTAATCATAAAATTCCTAAATTATGTGAGATCCTTGAAGATACTGATCATTCATCTCCTAAAGCTCTGGAGTTCTATTTTCTAGATCCCTTCAATAAAATTCATGTTTTTACCTGACTCTAGGGGATGTAGTTCTCAGACTTGAGTAGGCCATTCAAAGTAGGAAACTTGTCCCCTAATCTGAAAAATAAGAAGTTAACTTATAGCCAGTCCTGATTTTGGAGTACTAGTTTTAATCAGGTCTTTCTCTGGAGAGAGAGAAAGGAAAGGTGATCTCTTTTTGTGGTATAAGAAAGAGACACTTGGAATGAGACTTTATAGCATTTCTATGGTAGGTAATAGAGATGTTTGTGTACTGTGAGAAGCAACTGCCTTCCTATTATTTTGGGGATGATGTTCAAGTTAGTGATACCTCAGCAGGATGTCATTGACTAGCAGTGCATGAAGAATATAACTACAGCCAAGGGATTCATTGTATCATATATATATATATATATATATATATATATATATAATTTAAATTTGACTTCTTAACTGCAGGGGGATAGAAAAGTGATAGATAATGCAGGCTGATCCCTGTATAATGCACTTATAAATATTCTTCACCTTGTCCAAAGTCCTCATGGCATCTTCACAAAGGGCTCCAGCCACTATTTTAAACAGCATGTTCTTTAACCCACAGCAAAGAAGCTGTAATGAAAGCCAGATAATATCTAAAATTTTACTTGATCTGAGGGAAAACTTCCAGGTCAGTTGTCAGGATAGAAAAGGTAATAGAACATGGTAGAAATTACAAAGCAACATCTGAGATTTCCAGAAAGATGATGACACAGAACTGATTTTACTCTAGTGAATTGTAACTGAAAATCCAACTTCTTCATTACAGCAACCACTTGACTCAGGTTCATTTGAAAATAATCTTGAGATGTTTGTTATGACAATCTGGGTTTAGAAATGTTGAATGGTTTGGTAACTTAGCAACTTAAATGACAAGACATTAGATCAATTAGCTATGGCCATCTTATTTGGACTTAAAAGTTTTCATACTGGATATCCTTCGATATTTCTGGGTTTGTTTTTTTTGTTGTTGTTTTTTTTTTTATAAAACGAAAAGAAAAAGTAATTTTTAAAGCTTTCCCTTTGAAGACTCATTAAAAGATTTTATTCAAGCTTGTGTTGCTAGAGTATGTATGAAGTTTATACCAGTTGTTTATGTATGTTGACCATTTGTTCTTAACAATATCTAATTGGAATAAGCATGTATTGAAAGGTTAGAAGTGCATGGGCATGATTCAAAATCAAATGGATTTTCTCCAAAAAGAAAGCCAAACGACAATTAGCTACAATGTGTTTTTAAGGATTTAATTGATAGTAAAGATAAATGTGAGTGTAAGAGTGCGATTTTTAGACTAGGCTGACACAAGGGATCTTTTTTGAATGAGGATCTTGAGCATTTGTGTTTTTGGAGCTCATCCTTAAGGGCTAGACAGGAAGAATCCTGTGTTATGTGTGCATGTTGAGCAATGCAAAAAACACTCTGCCAAATCCTGATACCACATGGTCTGAGAAATGCATGAGTGATTTAACGCACGGATGGTGTAGTCATTATGTTATTGATGTGTGGGTGCGTGTGATGGCTTTTGTTCATATGTGGGTGCTTCTGTGTCTTGTGCCTTGTTCCTTCTGCCCTGTGTGTCCCTTCTCCCTTTCCCCACCCTCCCCCCCCATATGAGGGGTCGGGTGACAGCATGCCCATGGTCTGGAATAGTGCTTGTGCTTTTGCTGCACTGCAGTCAGCTGGCTTCCTTCGGGTTTGAGGTCTCTCCCTCTCTCTCTCTCTGCCCCTTCTCGCCCCTCCCCATATTATTATTTTCAAGTCTACCTGTCCTCTTGCCTTTTCACCTCTTAATACAGTAGAGGCTGACGATCTCATGAATTTTCATATCCCCAGTGAGTTTTTAAATCGTTCTTAATTCAGTATGTAATTGTGGTAAGACTCAAACTGGAAACTCCTCTGAAGAGTAGTTTTTCATTTTCAGTTTTGGTTTCAGAATGTTTGGCCTGTGCTAGCTACATGTTCGTACCTTACGAGCACAGCCCTTAGGAGATGCCCCCATAGCTCTTTCTTTTCCCAACTCGTTTATAAAAATGCAAACCATGGTCAAATTCTAAAAGCACGTAAGATTTTCTTATTATACTTGATATTCACTTATGGGGAAATTCTTAAGCCCATTTTAAAGAAACATAGCCAGCAGTGCGCATTACTACAACCGCTATGTCCACCATCTGTGTTTGTGCCTCTATGTACATCTCTCTGTATGAGCACATAACAATGGCATTCAAAGGCTGTCATTCAGTCACGGGACTCTGCAGACATTGTACGTTCTACATGAGAGCAAAGCTCAAGAGGTTTACGAATGGCTGCAGGACCTGAAGATTGTGTTTCAGCCTTGATATGCAGTTTGGAAACAATGTGCTACTGTCTAACGGCGTGAACCAAATTTCTGCTAATGGGAAGAAGGGAAAACTCTCTACAAAAGCTGACAAAGCAGGAAGAACAGGATGACTGAGTTTTTAGATTAAAACTACCGGGGGCGTCTGAACTCATGGCTGGTGGTGGAAGTAACAGTTTCCATAATATGGCCAAGTGATCAGATGTATGCTGCTTAGGTAAGAGAGAGACCATCGCCTACTTTGTTTTTTATAATGGGAATGATACCAGGGCCAGTGGGCTAAGTTTTTGTTTCCTGGAGATTTTATTTGATCATTCTATTTTAAAATTTTCTGGGGAAAAAATGATACTCTGAAAAACTGAGCCCATGAGCATTTAAATTGTATTTGACCTTGAATTTATTTAAGTATCTCTAGAATTTCGTATTGTTTCTAATTTCTTGAAGTTTTCCTTACCCTGGTTTAAAATTGCCACATCGTATCACTTTTAGAAGCCAGCAATTACTGCTGAAAAGGAAGGATCACAACTGCAAAAGCATTACCTGAGAGGGCTTAGGGTATGCTATAGCAATTGTAGCACCATGAAAAAGTGAAATACACATCTCTGCAGAAGAGATGGCTATCATGCATATATTAAATTACCATGTTTGCATCCTTAGGACTTTATTAATTGCTCAAAAATAATCCCTTATGGACAAAAAGTAAAGTTTCATTTATTTAACAAAGTTTAAAGACATATGTTGAATATATTTTAATTAGAAGTGACTAGAAAGAGGCTTTAATGGATGATATGAAAGTTTCAAGAGAAAACACAAGAAGTAATTTCCCACTTATTGTTAAAGAGTGAAGCCTCCTTTTGAAGAATGTTCTCTGCTTCATAAAATACGTCTTTGTCTTTTTCTTTGAGAAAATGAAAAGTGTATAATTTTTAACATGAAAGAAAAATACCTAAGCCAAATCAGTTTCAGGAGGTACATTTTCCTTGTCCCCTCTTGTACACCCTGTGCTTCAGTAAACTCTTCTTAATTATATTTATTCAGAAATTATCCAACTATGGCAGAGTATTGTAGATTCATACAATATAATAGTGCTACAGAAACAAATTTAACGCCACTAGCCTAAATGGCTTCCTGCTTTAGAACATAATCCGAGCAGTAGAGTCCAGATAACTTGGTATATTTTAAAGTTTATGCCATTAAAAATGACAGTTTCAGCTTTAATGAGGTGTATATCAACTGTCTGTTGCTTTTTAATGGAAAACTTTGCATATCAATGATATTTCATAAACATATTTGTCTTTTTTTAAATTAGCTTTCTAATGTCCTCCCCAAGGAATAAGCCTTCAGCAGTAAAGCTACCTACTTGAAACATCCTTGTTTAATGTGGTTCAGTGGGCACCAAGCACGTATGTAGGACGCTTTGATATTTGTTGGGCCAGGTAGAAGTGAGAGATTAGCCTTCTGAGAACTGCAAATTTATAATTAACTACAGAGAAGTACTCTATGTTGCCCATTTATAACAGTTATTTAAATAATTGTATTCATCAGTCTTTATACAATGTATAAGCCAATTAGAAATAGGAATACTGCCAACCAATCAGATTTCAGAGCAAATGGATAACATCCCTATTCAGTTGCCTCCATAACTGATTGCATTGCTCACTGCTTTCCCTTCAGTTGCCTAAATCTATAGTTTGAGAATACCTGTGGGCTCAAAGTCTTCCCGTTTTTAGTCAGCACCTCCTGTTGAGTGGTAGCACCCAAGGATCATGATGGAAGGTCTTCTTCCTCAAGGGCTGATGGCGCGTCAGCCACCTTTCACAGAATTGATCTGGCTATCAATGTTCATTTGGCTTCTTTATAAAGCAACTTACAAAATGCAAGCTTCAGTGGTCATTTGCACATGACTGTTTGGATTCATTTGGGTCTTTAAAAATAGTGATCAGTTTGACATTACTTGTTTCCAAAGCATTTGTTTTGGTTGCTTTTAATGCTCTGATTGGGCATTATTCCCAAATTATTAATTCAACAAATACTCACTGTGAGAATATACTTTGTGGATTGGCTGTAGCAGAAGGGAAAGATGCAAAAATAAACACAACTTGCTTCTCCAAAGACCTTGCAGTTTATTAGGTCCACAGACATCTTCAAAAGTGACAGATTTGACTAGAGAAGTGTGAGCAAACTGCGGTGCAACTTAAAGGACCTAGGCAGTCAGTCACACTGGACTTTGAGCAGGACAGCAAAGAACAAGTAAAGCCGCCTTGAATGTCGAACATTTTGTGTTATTAAATAAACTTCATTAAAGGGTCAGCTCACAAATAAAGCAAAAGGAAGTGGAAACCGTCTCCTATCTGAGGCTCCCATTGTTTATCTACTTCCCTCTTCACCTCTTTTAATTCAAATCATAGCTAGCTGAGGAGCATCTCAGCTGGCCAGCACTGGAATTGACTCGGATATAGGCATTTCAAGCCTCCATTTGATTACCTCCTGACCTAACTGCTTTTTCAGCTTTGAGGGTTTTTTCAGGAATACCATTGATTTATGAAATTCTCTTTTTTAAAAAAATCATTTTGCGAATCAGATTTTCTGATGAAGGCATAACCTGCAATCTGCAGTTAGCAGATGCTGTACCATTTTGAAATATGTGATCCAAGATCATCATAAATTGATAATGAACTGTGTTTGTCAGTATTGGCAGCGGATTTCAATTTACAGTAAAATGCAAAATAAAACGTACATACATCAGTATGTAACATCCAAATACATTTGTATTTAAGAGATAGCAGAACATCAACAGCTAACAATCAGGCTTTATTGATTTCTTTTTTCTTTTTGCATGCTGTTATGAATGAGTGATTTTAAGCATTCACCTTCATGTTTCATGTCCTTTGAACAGTGGAGACTGAGGAATCTTTCTGCCTCGATTGTGTTGTAATAACAAAATTACATAATTGAAGAAATGTACTTATGGATTAATACATTCATGCTATCAAAAACGTAGATAGCAAGAGATTTGGCTCATGTTTTTAAAGAAATTCATCCTCAGTTCTTAAGTGTTTTGTTTATGTCCCTCGAGGAATGAAAAGAAAAACGATTTGTTTTTACTTGTAAGGCCTTACTCAGTTGCCCAATTCCGCAGAAGAACTGGACAGTGAGGACCTCTCAGGTAAGGGCTAGTCATTAGGTAAGGCACTGCAGTGTCCAACCTGTGGGTGCTCTATCCACTTCTACAAAATGGCCATTTGGTTTGCTGAGCAATCAGTAAGTGTGGATTTTGAGACTAACAAAAAACAAATTTTTATCAATACTGTCTTCCTTCCCAGTCAACTACCCACGTCTTTTCTCTGTGGTAGTAATATTTATATTTCAGATTGGGGACAATTCAATTAATGCAGGAGAGGTCAAGTTACCTTTGGGATTGTACTAAAGCCACTCTGTTCAGTGGTTTCAAATAATGTTTATGTCCTAGATATATAATGTGTCTGGAGAAATTTTGTTGCATTACAAAGCAATTTAAGGATGTTGGATTATGTGACAAGATCTTTTTTTAAAGAAACAAACAACTCTTATTGACTGCCTTCTTCTGTGGAGGAGACTAGAAAAGCCATGTTGTAGTTATCTTAGAAGTCAGGAGTGGGAAAGGGCAGGGAGGAGGGGGGAGTGACTGTTTTGTCACACACCATGATGTAAACTAATTATCCACCTCAGACCTCTTTCACAGCACACTGAGCTCTTGCAAAAGTAGGTTTCATGCTTGATTCCAGGATTTAGGTGTTACTAATCCAGAATAAGAAGCATATCCTACAAGGGAGGGAGGGAGGAGATTTAAAGTGGTCAGAGCTAAACAATTATATGAGCATCCATGATGTTATGGGACTTCACTGCCAACCAGCTGTAGCTTAAACATTTCCATCCGTCACTTAATAAGTCAGTCAGCAAGGCCCTTTCCTTGTTATTGCAGTGGAGAAATTAAGTCATAGGACTGTAGACACTTACTGAAGCCTATTGGAAAGAAAGATTCCCAAGGAGCTTTTACTGAAGCTCCCTTTAATAGTTGGTTGTTGAGGTACAGTCCTTAATTATAAGTCTTACCCATTGAGAGAATAAGATAGTACTAGCCAATTTTTCAAAATGCAGTAGATTTATTGCCAACTATGTGCTTCTGATATACCTCAGGGATATCTTCACTTTGCTGTTATGTAGCATGTAGTTTGAGTTTAGCTGTTGGATTTATTTTTCTAAAGACTGGAAGCTCCAGGAGGCCATGCTGGTCTTGTTCACTGCTGTATGCCTGTCATGTACTAAGCACCCAATTGACACTTAACTGTATGAATGAATGAATTTCTAAATCCCAATGCATTTAGGTAAATAAATAGATTCGAAAGATAGCGGGCCCATCAAGAGAGTGTTTCTTTTTTGTCTCTTCTTTGTGGTGTAGAGAAGTTCCAAAAACATTTGCCTAGTTTTCTTTTAAAATAAGGGTGGATAAGTCCTTCTCCCTGCTTAAAATGGGATGCTGGAAGTAAGCAATTTCTGCTTGTATTTCTGGTGATAGACAGTCTCAGTTCTGACCATAAAAAAAACAACTCTCTTTGACACAGTAGCCCTGGCAGTTGGATCTTCTCAAAGATTCTAAGAAAGCTGGTGGGTGTGTTGGCCCCGATCCCTCTTGGGACAGAAGCCAGACAAGGATCACTCAGATATGCAAAAGTCATTTTTCTCCTCTTTAGGAAAATGTGACTGAATCAGCCATCCACCCCTTCCATCAGCATCATCAATTAGGAATACTCTGGGCCTCAGCACTGCGCCATGTCAGATGGGTCCCTGCTGCAGTTCTATCAATCACCCGAGTCAGAAGCAATAAACCAACAACTGTTTGTGTTCATAATAATTCAGTTAAATTAATAATTATGTTGTCCCCCTCCCCCACTCACTTCAGGAACACTGCAGTCATATATTGCTCAGGAGCCATAAGTCATGTAGAACACTGATGAACTATCAGGCTGGGCTGGGCTGCCTTTTGCATCTGGTTTGATGAACTAATCAAAAACTGATTAGCACTTTTGTTCAAAGGGGATGCTGATTAATCAATTACTATTGATTGTGAGCTTGGCTTCACTCGGCAGCAAAGAGACATCAGAAGGGAAAAAAAACAACCAATAAAAATTGAGCAGCTGTCATAGTGTTTAAATTTATTAAAACAAAATACATTATTTTTATGAAGCTGTCTTGAAATGGGTCACTGAAGGGGAGCATATTGATTGAGAAAGGATGAACTTCTCAAATTTCTGTAGCCTAGAGACTGAATTCAATTATAATACAAGACAAACAGGTTAACACCCGTCTTAAACAGCCCATCAATAAATTAGAGTAGGTGTTGCACATTTAATGCTAAACTGTGGTAATGAATAATATCATCCATTCCCTGCTGCATCAGGGTAGAAATTTCATCCTTTCCATATTATGGATAAACATTATGTACTCAATTTCCTTCCAAATAATGATGGTCTATCCTCTACCTGCCCCCTTTGTCCCCGCCTCTCCCACACACCAGTGCTACCTTAGTTAATGACAGTTTCATAAGCAACATATGGTGCTCCATTCTCACCCAGCAAAGCAAGTTGCCCGGCTGATCCTCCTCTTTAATCTGCATAAAGAAATTATGCTCGTATGTAGTTCAGTGATTTAATTATTGGCAGGCCTGGCGAGCTTATCCAGTTCTACTTTGAACCCTTTCATTTACTTTTTGGGTGTTAACTTTATTGATGATGGATCCATAAGAGTTTTGAATTGTTTTATCAATTACATCTGCTGTTTCCTGGTGACAGCTGGTGGTTATTGCCACCCATGTGGAATAGAATAGCTTTAAGCATATTTATCCTTCTATTTTATTTTAAAACTTTTTCAAAATGTCTCCGACTGCCTCTCTCCGTTCAGCAGTGGAGGGGCCTTGGGGAACTGTTTAGTGGAGTCAGGTGGTAAATATACAGTGTGCCAGAAAATGGCCCTCCAGCACAGTTCAAGAAATCCATCAGTCTTCTGCTTTGGAAGCAAAGGCACCGACAAATTCCAGAGCTGTCATGATTCCTCAAAACATGCTTTCATCTCTTGCCCTACAAAACAAGAAAGTGATCTGGAAAACTCCTACAACATCTCCCTCACAATCCATTTAAAAAAAAAAAAAAAAAGCATGGGTGGAGGGCAGATTCTAAATGGCTTTGCTAACCCTCACCTAGATGTTAGGAGGAATCTAGGTGAACCAACTGTAGTCCCCTAAATGGATTATACAAGAAAATGGTTTCAAAATATAGCCTACATTTAGCTGGGCACAGTGGCTCACACCTGTAATTCCAGCACTTTGGGAGGCTGAGGTGGGTACCTGAGGTCAGGAGTTTGAGACCAGCCTGGCCAACATGGAGAAACCCCGTCTCTACTAAAAACACAAAAATTAGCCTGGCATGGTGGCACATGCCTGTAGTCCCAGCTACTGGTGGTGGTGGTTGGGGAGGGCATTGACTCAAGAGAATTGCTTGAACTCGGAGGTGGAGGTTGCAGTGAGCCGAGATGGCACCATTGTACTCCAGCCTGGGCAACAGAAAGAGACTACGTCTCAAAAAAAAAAAAAAAAAAAGCCTATATGTAGATAATAGGAGCACTTAAGGGTCTTTTGATCTAGATTATCAGTCCTGGAGTTGTGGGATATATGGCCTTCAGGTTACTGGGAGTGCCTTAAAGCTCTGGCTAAACTTGCCTTAATTGTGTATGAGAAACTCAGTAGCTGTACCATTTAGGGGGAACTCTTTCCTAATTGACCCCCACATAAAGTGTGGTCCAGATTTGACAAGCAGACTATTTTATTACTTGGTAGAGTAATAACAACAATAATGATAATAAAACACCAAAAACCAGATGGGCTGTATAGATATATTTAAGTTACGGCCCATAAATCTAAAGTGTGGCATGGTTTGGCTTGTATCTGCCTCATACTTTGTAACTTAGAAAGCTCTTTTGCACATATTACTTCATTTGATCTTTATTCATTCAACAAATTACTTGAGCTCCTTGTGCTGGGCTCTGAGCTGGGCATCAGGGATGCGGCAGTGAACAAGACCAACAGGAGCCGGAGCTGCCGTGGCCTTCAGGAGCCAGGGCCCCTGCTCTCCTACAGCGACACACTAGTGAGGGAGACACACTCAAAATACCAGTTAATCTTGGACAGTGACAAATGCTGTGAAACAATAAAACTGCATAAAGTGAAAGTAAGGGACTGGGGCTGGGAGAAGCTGGAGGCCAGTGTAGAAAAGCTCACCAGGGAAGGCTGTTGGAACAGGAAGACCCAGATAGATGAGAATGAGCCAGCTATAGAAGATTTTCATGAAAATCTAAAGATTGTTAAGGAAGGGCTGTTGGTCTCCATTTATAAATAAGGAAACTGGCCAGGCGCCATGGCTCACACCTGTTATCCCAGCACTTTGGGAGGCCGAGGCGGGTGGATCGCCTGAGGTCAGGAGTTCAAGACCAGCCTGACCAACATGGAGAAACCCCATCTCT